>NC_056725.1:1138514123-1138814123 GCF_019279795.1 Protopterus annectens
GAGGTAGATAAGATTCAATTATTAACAGTTAGGATAGGAGGAAATGAGATAAAAATTGCGATTTATCACCAATCTACAAGAAATTCTCCAGGAATAGATGGTATTTCTGTGGAAGTTTGGAAGCTAGGAGGGAAGAAAGTGATACAGATCTGGAAGGTTTTGTTTAACAGTATTTTAAAAGGAGGAGAAGCACCAACACCCTGGAAGAAAGCTGCAGTGGCTGTAATACCTAAAGATGGTAAAAACCCATCAGATCTGGCTTTGTATATGCCCATTTCAATTCCAAGCCATGTTTATAAAGTGT
The DNA here is from genome assembly GCF_019279795.1 of Protopterus annectens. Lineage (NCBI taxonomy): Eukaryota > Metazoa > Chordata > Ceratodontiformes > Protopteridae > Protopterus > Protopterus annectens. Next base: position 1,138,514,428 of record NC_056725.1, read on the forward strand.
TTATACCTATAATGGCTAAAAGAATGGCAAAGGTGATGCCAAAATTGATAGATGTAGATCAGTGTAGTTTTGTGGAGGGGAAGCAAGCATTTGACAACTTTAATAGAACAATGATGATTCAGAGGGAAGCCGAATGTAAGAAAATACCACTGTTATTTGTTGGTTTTGATGCACTGAAAGCATTTGACAGAGTAAGTTGGGATTTTATGAGTAGGGACATGAAGTATTTGCATACCTTGATACAATAATAAGGTTAATTTGGTGTATATATGATGGATCTGAGGTGAAAATTAAAATGGGAGAGGGTTCCTCAATGACAAGTTCTGTTTGAACAGAAGAACCAGGCAGTGATGTCATCATTTCCCTTTCTTATTTGTATTATATTTAGAATCATTGGCAAAGAAAATAAAGGACTCAGAAATTCAAGGATATAATTGGTATGGTAATCAAGAAAAGTTGGCTTTATTTGCAGATCATGTTATTTGTACTTGATAAATCCAGAAAAGGACATTCCAGTGCTGTGGAACATTCTTAGTTTCACATCTTTCTAGGATACAAAATTAATGAAGATAAAACAAATAGCTGTAAACTATGTACCCCCACACAAACTGGTTCAGAAATACCCATATTTATGGGGACATGATAAAATGAAGTATTAGGAGTATGGGTTAAAAAAGGATTTTCTTATGGCAGCTAAGGATATGCGGGAAGAGACTAAGAAAGTGATAATACAAAAACTGAGAAACTGGAAGATCTGTTTCATGGATAGTAGATACAAGCAGTGTTTCTAGTCTTTTTAGTTTTATACACAGGTTAGGCATATTTTTATCAAACGGAGAAGTTGTGGATAACAATTAATAAAGAGTTGAAGGATTTTATCTGGGAGGGGAAAAGTGCAAGAGTTAAGTGGGATAAGTTGCTCCTTCTAATAGAAAAAATGTGGTTTGGGATTATCTGATTTGAAGAGGTATTTCAGAGCTACACAGTTAAGGCTCCTGCACAAGCAGAAAGATTTTCAAAGTGGAAAGGGATGATGATGAAATGAGGGAAGCTCAAGAAATAAGGAGAAACTGGGATTTTTGATGGAGATCCTTAAGGAGAATAACATTAACCATGCAGAAAGTATTCTAAAAACCATGTCCATGCGGGAATGGAGAAAGGAGATTCTGCCAATAGAGATTACTGCAATTAGGGATACATAGAAAAGGCAAGAGGGTGCTGGAATTTACTGGAGAAAATTGGAAAAGGAACTAAGGTTTTAGGAGCAAATAATTAGAGAAGGAAAGGTAATAGAACAGGAAGAAGCCAAGACTACATCTAGACTGCAGGCTAGAGACTGCCTTCCCTATCATGAAGTTGATATCAGAGTATAGGCAGAAAGGAACAGGGGGTTCCTAAGTGAAAGACCAGGACTGGTAGAGTTTTAGTTGAATCAAGAACAGAAGCCGCTGTTAAAAAAGGGATAATTAGTAGGGCATATAACATATTGCATGATAAATATAGGAATCTGTCAAAGGAGGCTAGAAAGGCTTGGGAAGAGAGAAAGAGATTCACAAAAAAAAAACAATGGGCCAATATATGTATGGCTCCCAAATATGCAACAAAGTCTAGAAGAATTGTGACTTTTGCTTGGAAGTGTTTGCATAGGTATTTTTATACCTCGAGCAGACTCCAAAGAATTTTTCCTCAGGTAGATTGCAAATGTTGGAGATGTGATGGGAAAGAAAGAGATAATTGGAAACATATTTTTGGGAGTGTAATAAGTTGACAAACTTTAAAAATTCCCTGCACACTTCCCTGTCAGAAATATTGGGTGAGCAAATTGGTGTAACTAAGGAAACGATTTTTGGAGCTGTGATACAGAATTAGAATTGGTTAGACATAGGAAAGCCTTTGCTGAGTTTAATACTGGTGGCTGCCAAAAAAAGCAATTACTAGAAGATGGAAACCAAAGTCTAAACCAACTGTACTAGAAGTATTTAATTTAGTAACAAAGATAAAAGAACTGGAAGTGGGATCTTTAGAAAATGGTAGGAGCAAATTACATACAAAAACCAGAAACCGTGGGAAGAATACATGCAGAATAATGTTTTGGAGGAGGATGAAGTCTAAGGCAAGACAGGAACTGAATGAGCTATGTAATGTTTGAATGACAATGACTGTATAGAAGATTACATGTGATGTATAATGTTTGCGACTGACAATATGTCAATATGGTTTGTTTTCATTTATATAAATGCATGACTGCCTATGTCATAAGTGATAATTCAATAAAGATGTTTCTTGTTAAAAAAAACATGTCCCAGTATACAGCTTCCCCCTGTCATTGACAATCAGAAGCTTTCTTGGCTACCTCCATCAAGCCTGTATAGTGGGATCTGAGAGCTAAGCCTGTGACACTCTTTATTTGTAATCCTCATGATTCCCCTTCCTATGGAAGTCTATTATTTTTTGCATTTGATTCTAATATTCAGGCTTGCTGCTACCATCTAATTCTTCTCTTGAAGTAGCCCCTTCTAAATAAAGTCCAGCATCTTTTGACAGCTGTGGCTCAGACTCAGAGATGCTGATACGACCTAGCTCTTCTGTTGAAATAACCACATTGTTTGAGTCTGTTGGCAGTGTGGGCACTGGCAAGTTTCCTGCCTGCTGCAATTCCCACGGAACTGTCTCTGTATCTGGCTACTTTGTCGAGTTTGCATGGTTTGATTCATTCCACCTCCATTTGCCTACTGTGTTACTCTGAGCAAATCCCTTCATTAGTCAGTGCTCTCAGTGAACAAAATATCTGGTTAAATGTATATAAATAATTAATAAATCAATAAATAAATACATTTAATTATTTAAACTTTGGCTGAAAAGCATGTTCACTGAAGAGGATTGCTTCAAGCAGGGATTTGTCTTACTAATGTCCCCACAGTACACTGACAGTGGTATTGGCTACATTAGTTGCCTGTGGTTGGGAGGGAATCTTCACTTCTCTTGAAAAACACTTGTTTAAATTAGTTGACATGCACTTTTAGACATGCTTTTTATTCCTTTGATAGGGAATTTGATTATAAGATCATTGACAAAACATTGTAGAGCTATCCCTACCTAATAATTGTATAGTACTGAGCATCTCCTCCAATTAATTTGTGTCCCCATTCTAAATAATCTCTTTACTTTGTTAAAGTTTAAAGCTGTACACTGTCCTGGCATTTGCCACATTCTTTAGTAAAAGTAGCCTTTGTCTACTGCAAAAGCAAAGCATGAAGCCTGACATCATCATCTGGTGCTGATCTGAACCTACAGTGCATTGGAACAGGCCTGTGTAATTCCATTTGCACAAAAGGGGAAAGCAGAAAGGAAATTAGCAAAATGCAGACCTAGTCTGTTTGACTTTGGAAACCTTACATAAGAAGAGGTCAAAGGAGTATCTGCATGGCAATGATGACAGAAGCAGATACTGCATATCTAAGTTATCTAAGTTTGGAGGAGCTGTACCTTGCCTGCCAGATTATTATGGCTCAGTGCTTAGCAGCAGATATGGTACATGTAAATTTCAGCAATCTTTTTGTCACTACTAAACTAGAGTTTAATATAGTAGAATTACATTAAAGTGTAGGAGTGGCGGAGTCATGACGTATCAGAGAAGTCAAGAACTGAAATGTAATTGCAAAGCCAGACAGATGATTCATGGGACAGCACACAGTGCCAGGAATATATATAGCTGTTGATCATGGGATGGGTAAGGCCAATCTATAACCAAATGAAATAGGTTATTTCAATCGCAAAAAAGAGAAATTTGCTAGGCTTAAAATGGCCTGCAAGGGCAACTAGCCTGGTACGTACCTATGAACTGCACATATACAAGATACTGTATCATCAAAGTCATATTCCATTAGAATATCTGCTGACTTGTTGTCAAACACTACCACTTACTTTCTCCCTGTCCCCCTCCCAGCCCAAGTGACCCTACCAGGCAATGCTATGTAGAAATGGTCCCTTTTAGGGCCATAACTAGAATGGACTTCCCAGACAAATACTGCTCCTTTTCAAAAACTGCAGGCTTAAGAGTGCCTATGTATGAGGCTGTAACCCTCATAGCAATTGTCCATTTCCCTTCACTGAGTGGATACAGAACCTTAGTCTGGAACAGTAGCTGTCTCCAGAAAACCAACCACTGCCATAATGCTACCTCTGATTGCTGCCTTGTGTGGCTTTTGCTCTCACTTTGCTGCTGTGGACATTTGAACTCAACATGCCTCATCTGGATAACCTTCATGATGTGGTTGTGATGGGCTGGCTAAGTAGAAGTCACCAGTTCTACCCATCTCCTTAGCACTGATACATTGCCAGTCAGGCAAACAGAGTGTCATATCTGTAGACAAAATACTGACTGCTTACTTCCTTATCATAAGGTCTCTTAGCATTTCAGAAGTAGTAATTTGACATCCAATTACCCACTTAAGTATCTAACTCTGCAATGAATTTACTGAGATATCTTTTTCTCTACAACCTATTTTCTCTAAATGTTTTTGTCTAATCTTCAAGGGATTATTTAAAGCATTAACATGGTGTAGTTTTAACATTTAAATATGCAGTACATTTGGTGTCATTTATCTTAGCAGTACAATGCAAAGAAGATAAAAAATTCTCATACTGCCTCTTGTCTATGTGGTGGTGATTATAAACACATTGTGCCCAAATAAAGCTATCACAATCAGTCCCATTTTCATATGAAGAAAACAATTTAGTACAGATTTTCCTTTCATAGCTTTCTTTTACTGGAAACCTAAGTAGGAAGGATCCTTTGAGGAAAGCCTTGTATACCTTTTGAAAGGCTAAGAAGGAATGGTTTATCCACTGATCAAAACTAAATGTGGCTGCCAAGTGTGCCATTAATGAACAGTAGTTTAGCTTGGAATCAAAAATATGAAATAAAGAGTCTAGGATGGTGGGAACTGGTGCTTAAAAATATCCATAGGTTCATAGGTTCATATGTTGGTACTGGGCTATCTTCCCAAAGGCATATATTAGCCCAGCCAGGTTATGCGGTATTCACCGCCCCTTTAGTAGTTCCCTAGACCCTTGTACTAGCAGCTAGTACCCTTGGCCCCTATCTAGTAGTGCTGCTGGTGTGATCCCGTGTGAACTTTCTGTTACCCATCCACTCATTAAAGTTCCTCTTGAAGAGTGATAGTGAGGGGCTCTGTCTTATGTAGATTGGGACCTTATTCCATGGTAAGGGAAGTCTCTGCAAAGGGAATCTATCCCTCCAGCATGTTCTATTCATTGTTGTGTTGAGGTTTATATCCCTAGAGCATGTAGCTCAAGTAGATTTGGTTTTGCTAAGATGGAGCATGTTCAACAATTCTGGGTTGGACATGGCTGTGTATGTTAGACAGAGATCGCCTCTGAGAAAGCGGTATGCAACAGAGAACAGTCTTAGCTTTTTCAATCGTGCTGCATAGGGCAACTGTTTGAGGCCAGTAATCCTCTTGGTTAGGTACCTCTGTGGTCTCTCCAGCTGCTGGAGATGTCTAGCCAGGTACATTCCAGATGGTGCATTGTACTCAATAATGGGTCTGATGAGGGAAGAGTAGAGGGCACCCTTACATCCTTAGATCTTGATGCAAACCCTTTCGTGATCAGATGGGTCACATAGAAGGATTTTCTAACCACTTTGGCCACATGGTTATCAAAGGAAAGCTGACTATCTACTTGGGTCCCTATTTCTTCTTCAGATTTCAGGGGATTACATCCTATGTTGTAGTTTGCGGGTACTCTGTTTTTTCCAAAGGGGATTACTACGCATTTTTTTGCATTTAGCTTGAGACCATGGCTTTGACACCATGCATCAGTCTCATTTAGGCCCTTCTGGAGGATCTCCATGTCGGCCAGAGACTCTATTATAGCACCCAGTTTGCAGTCGTCTGCAAACTTAGTCAGCCATAGCCCTTCCATGCTTGCCTGTACTTCTGAGAAGTATATGCCAAACAGGAGGGGCCCCAGGACAGAGCCCTGAGGCACACCACTCATTGCTGGTCTGGATTCGGACATAAATCCCGCTACTCTTACTTTATGGGATCTGTCTGAGTGCCAGTTTGCGATCCATCTTGTGACGTAAGGGTTATGCCCAGGCTGGTGAGCTTATCAATAATACCTGAATGGGGAATGGTGTCAAATGCTTTAGCAAGGTCAAGGTAAGCCGTGTGTACCTCCTTTCCCTTATCTATAGCCTGAGTAACTATCTCAAAGAAATCCACCAGGTTCAGGAGGCATGATCTGCCCTTGACAAAGCCGAACTGTGTGGGGTCCAGCGACTGGAGGTTCCCAATCTCTCCATTTATGAGTTCCATAATGATTCACTCCATAGCCTTACAGATCAGACTGGTCAAGCTTATTGGTCGGTAGTTCACAGGGTCAGTTGTGGCCCCACCATTGTGTAGCAGGACCACCGTTGCCATGTGGCATTCTATGGGCACATATCCTGTGGAGTGGCTGAGACTGAACAGGGTATTAAGATGCGGGTTAATTCCTTTTGAGCTCACAGATGACACAGCCTGGGACGCCATCTGGTCCCATGGAGGCAGTGTTTTTAGCTTTAGATAGAGCCTTGTTAACCAACATATCAGTAATAATTGGACTTACACAATCCCCTGGAATGGTAATAGGCCCTGTAGGTGGTGGGGGGGGGGGGGGATTTGCACTGAACCTGTCAGCCAAGATGTTGGCAATGTCAGAAGGATCAGTGTATTTTGTTCCATTTTGTACTAGCTCAGAACAGACCTGAACATTGCCATTTAGGTTTTTGACTTAGCCATAGAAGGCCTTATGGTTATCCTTGGCATCCTTGGCAACTTTCTTTTCAAAATTAGCTTTAGTTGACTTGATGAGGGCCCTCAATTTCTTACTAATGCTGATCAGGGATGATTTTTCTACTTGAGATTTGGCCTTTTTTGTATAAGTCTCCTCCTTTTATTGTAAAGTTTGCTTATGGCCGGGGTCCACCAGACTGGTTTCTTCTTGCTTGAGGAAGGAGTCTTGGTTTTATTTGGGATAGCACGGTCCATGCAATCCTGAAGATGCATATAGAGTGCCTTGGTGTAGGATTCCGCATCCTGGATATCATTATCCTTCTGCAAGGGAATAGTGAAGCTTTCCACTTCGGATGCAAGTAGTTTGAAGTAGCCCCTTCTAAATAAAGTCCAGCATCTTTTGACAGCTGTGGCTCAGACTCAGAGATGCTGATACGACCTAGCTCTTCTGTTGAAATAACCACATTGTTTGAGTCTGTTGGCAGTGTGGGCACTGGCAAGTTTCCTGCCTGCTGCAATTCCCACGGAACTGCCTCTGTATCTGGCTACTTTGTCGAGTTTGCATGGTTTGATTTATTCCACCTCCATTTGCCTACTGTGTTACTCTGAGCAAATCCCTTCATTAGTCAGTGCTCTCAGTGAACAAAATATCTGGTTAAATGTATACAAATAATTAATAAATCAATAAATAAATACATTTAATTATTTAAACTTTGGCTGAAAAGCATGTTCACTGAAGAGGATTGCTTCAAGCAGGGATTTGTCTTACTAATGTCCCCACAGTACACTGACAGTGGTATTGGCTACATTAGTTGCCTGTGGTTGGGAGGGAATCTTCACTTCTCTTGAAAAACACTTGTTTAAATTAGTTGACATGCACTTTTAGACATGCTTTTTATTCCTTTGATAGGGAATTTGATTATAAGATCATTGACAAAACATTGTAGAGCTATCCCTACCTAATAATTGTATAGTACTGAGCATCTCCTCCAATTAATTTGTGTCCCCATTCTAAATAATCCCTTTACTTTGTTAAAGTTTAAAGCTGTACACTGTCCTGGCATTTGCCACATTCTTTAGTAAAAGTAGCCTTTGTCTACTGCAAAAGAATAAGCATGAAGCCTGACATCATCATCTGGTGCTGATCTGAACCTACAGTGCATTGGAACAGGCCTGTGTAATTCCATTTGCACAAAAGGGGAAAGCAGAAAGGAAATTAGCAAAATGCAGACCTAGTCTGTTTGACTTTGGAAACCTTACATAAGAAGAGGTCAAAGGAGTATCTGCATGGCAACGATGACAGAAGCAGATACTGCATATCTAAGTTATCTAAGTTTGGAGGAGCTGTACCTTGCCTGCCAGATTATTATGGCTCAGTGCTTAGCAGCAGATATGGTACATGTAAATTTCAGCAATCTTTTTGTCACTACTAAACTAGAGTTTAATATAGTAGAATTACATTAAAGTGTAGGAGTGGCGGAGTCATGACGTATCAGAGAAGTCAAGAACTGAAATGTAATTGCAAAGCCAGACAGATGATTCATGGGACAGCACACAGTGCCAGGAATATATATAGCTGTTGATCATGGGATGGGTAAGGCCAATCTATAACCAAATGAAATAGGTTATTTCAATCGCAAAAAGAGAAATTTGCTAGGCTTAAAATGGCCTGCAAGGGCAACTAGCCTGGTACGTACCTATGAACTGCACATACACAAGATACTGTATCATCAAAGTCATATTCCATTAGAATATCTGCTGACTTGTTGTCAAACACTACCACTTACTTTCTCCCTGTCCCCCTCCCAGCCCAAGTGACCCTACCAGGCAATGCTATGTAGAAATGGTCCCTTTTAGGGCCATAACTAGAATGGACTTCCCAGACAAATACTGCTCCTTTTCAAAAACTGCAGGCTTAAGAGTGCCTATGTATGAGGCTGTAACCCTCATAGCAATTGTCCATTTCCCCTTCACTGAGTGGATACAGAACCTTAGTCTGGAACAGTAGCTGTCTCCAGAAAACCAACCACTGCCATAATGCTACCTCTGATTGCTGCCTTGTGTGGCTTTTGCTCTCACTTTGCTGCTGTGGACATTTGAACTCAACATGCCTCATCTGGATAACCTTCATGATGTGGTTGTGATGGGCTGGCTAAGTAGAAGTCACCAGTTCTACCCATCTCCTTAGCACTGATACATTGCCAGTCAGGCAAACAGAGTGTCATATCTGTAGACAAAATACTGACTGCTTACTTCCTTATCATAAGGTCTCTTAGCATTTCAGAAGTAGTAATTTGACATCCAATTACCCACTTAAGTATCTAACTCTGCAATGAATTTACTGAGATATCTTTTTCTCTTCAACCTATTTTCTCTAAATGTTTTTGTCTAATCTTCAAGGGATTATTTAAAGCATTAACACGGTGTAGTTTTAACATTTAAATATGCAGTACATTTGGTGTCATTTATCTTAGCAGTACAATGCAGAGAAGATAAAAAATTCTCATACTGCCTCTTGTCTATGTGGTGGTGATTATAAACACATTGTGCCCAAATAAAGCTATCACAATCAGTCCCATTTTCATATGAAGAAAACAATTTAGTACAGATTTTCCTTTCATAGCTTTCTTTTACTGGAAACCTAAGTAGAAAGGATCCTTTGAGGAAAGCCTTGTATACCTTTTGAAAGGCTAAGAAGGAATGGTTTATCCACTGATCAAAACTAAATGTGGCTGCCAAGTGTGCCATTAATGAACAGTAGTTTAGCTTGGAATCAAAAATATGAAATAAAGAGTCTAGGATGGTGGGAACTGGTGCTTAAAAATATCCATAGGTTCATAGGTTCATATGTTGGTACTGGGCTATCTTCCCAAAGGCATATATTAGCCCAGCCAGGTTATGCGGTATTCACCGCCCCTTTAGTAGTTCCCTAGACCCTTGTACTAGCAGCTAGTACCCTTGGCCCCTATCTAGTAGTGCTGCTGGTGTGATCCCCGGTGTGAACTTTCTGTTACCCATCCACTCATTAAAGTTCCTCTTGAAGAGTGATAGTGAGGGGCTCTGTCTTATGTAGATTGGGACCTTATTCCATGGTAAGGGAAGTCTCTGCAAAGGGAATCTATCCCTCCAGCATGTTCTATTCATTGTTGTGTTGAGGTTTATATCCCTAGAGCATGTAGCTCAAGTAGATTTGGTTTTGCTAAGATGGAGCATGTTCAACAATTCTGGGTTGGACATGGCTGTGTATGTTAGACAGAGATCGCCTCTGAGAAAGCGGTATGCAACAGAGAACAGTCTTAGCTTTTTCAATCGTGCTGCATAGGGCAACTGTTTGAGGCCAGTAATCCTCTTGGTTAGGTACCTCTGTGGTCTCTCCAGCTGCTGGAGATGTCTAGCCAGGTACATTCCAGATGGTGCATTGTACTCAATAATGGGTCTGATGAGGGAAGAGTAGAGGGGCACCATTACATCCTTAGATCTTGATGCAAACCCTTTCGTGATCAGATGGGTCACATAGAAGGATTTTCTAACCACTTTGGCCACATGGTTATCAAAGGAAAGCTGACTATCTACTTGGGTCCCTATTTCTTCTTCAGATTTCAGGGGATTACCTCCTATGTTGTAGTTTGCGGGTACTCTGTTTTTTCCAAAGGGGATTACTACGCATTTTTTTGCATTTAGCTTGAGACCATGGCTTTGACACCATGCATCAGTCTCATTTAGGCCCTTCTGGAGGATCTCCATGTCAGCCAGAGACTCTATTATAGCACCCAGTTTGCAGTCGTCTGCAAACTTAGTCAGCCACAGCCCTTCCATGCTTGCCTGTACTTCTGAGAAGTATATGCCAAACAGGAGGGGCCCCAGGACAGAGCCCTGAGGCACACCACTCATTGCTGGTCTGGATTCGGACATAAATCCCGCTACTCTTACTTTATGGGATCTGTCTGAGTGCCAGTTTGCGATCCATCTTGTGACGTAAGGGTTATGCCCAGGCTGGTGAGCTTATCAATAATACCTGAATGGGGAATGGTGTCAAATGCTTTAGCAAGGTCAAGGTAAGCCGTGTGTACCTCCTTTCCCTTATCTATAGCCTGAGTAACTATCTCAAAGAAATCCACCAGGTTTAGGAGGCATGATCTGCCCTTGACAAAGCCGAACTGTGTGGGGTCCAGCGACTGGAGGTTCCCAATCTCTCCATTTATGAGTTCCATAATGATTCACTCCATAGCCTTACAGATCAGACTGGTCAAGCTTATTGGTTGGTAGTTCACAGGGTCAGTTGTGGCCCCACCATTGTGTAGCAGGACCACCGTTGCCATGTGGCATTCTATGGGCACATATCCTGTGGAGTGGCTGAGACTGAACAGGGTATTAAGATGCGGGGTTAATTCCTTTTGGAGCTCGCGTATGACACAGCCTGGGACGCCATCTGGTCCCATGGAGGCAGTGTTTTTAGCTTTAGATAGAGCCTTGTTAACCAACATATCAGTAATAATTGGACTTACACAATCCCCTGGAATGGTAATAGGCCCTGTAGGTGGTGGTGGTGGGGGGATTTGCACTGAACCTGTCAGCCAAGATGTTGGCAATGTCAGAAGGATCAGTGTATTTTGTTCCATTTTGTACTAGCTCAGAACAGACCTGAGCATTGCCATTTAGGTTTTTGACTTAGCCATAGAAGGCCTTATGGTTATCCTTGGCATCCTTGGCAACTTTCTTTTCAAAATTAGCTTTAGTTGACTTGATGAGGGCCCTCAATTTCTTACTAATGCTGATCAGGGATGATTTTTCTACTTGAGATTTGGCCTTTTTTTGTATAAGTCTCCTCCTTTTATTGTAAAGTTTGCTTATGGCCGGGGTCCACCAGACTGGTTTCTTCTTGCTTGAGGAAGGAGTCTTGGTTTTATTTGGGATAGCACGGTCCATGCAATCCTGAAGATGCATATAGAGTGCCTTGGTGTAGGATTCCGCATCCTGGATATCATTATCCTTCTGCAAGGGAATAGTGAAGCTTTCCACTTCGGATGCAAGTAGTTTGAAGTTTGCTTTGGAAAGGTTTTTGACTATGTTTTTTTGACTGGGGGAGGTGGAGGGGTGAGGATGTCCAGGGTTATCAGTTTGTGGTCGGATCTGACCAAGGAGGGAGTGATAATGGGTGTGGTACAATGGGTGCTCATAATTGTGATGATTAAATCCAATATGCTGTCCCCTCTAGTGGGGGAACATACTAGTTGTTCAAGGGCATTTGAATTTATAAATTCTATGAATCGCTGAGCATAGGAGTTGGAACATTGGTAGTTCACCCAGTCTATACCAGGGTAGTTGAAATCACCCAAGATTATGGTGTTGGGTAGGACCTTTATATTTTCCAATGTCTCAAGGAATGCAGAGTGAGCATCTTGGGTCATGGTGGGCGATCTATAACTGGCTACGACTTGAAATGTGGTTTTGCCTGCTGATAGTTGCGCATGGATGATCTCTGGGGCATCATGCTGTGCTACTAACCTGGAGATATGGGTATCCTTGATGAATATGGATACACCGCCGCCCTTTGTACTGCGATCCGGTAACTGAGGCCAGAAGGTATGATATGAATTGTAACCTGGCAGTGCTGGGGTGCTCTCTTGAGCCTTGAACCAGGTTTCCGTCACTGCACAAACATCGATTTTCTCCATGCTGAGGAGAGCCTCGAGTGTGTGCATTTTGAGGTTGAGACTTCTGGCGTTGAGTAGCATTACCCTTAGTTTTTGGTTACCTGTGCTGGTTATGGTGGTTGGTTTGTCATTTGAGTCTTGTCTAAAAAAGGCACTATGGGGATGGCAAGAGCCTTGGCCAGTATTCGAAAACCTAGGGGTGACAGGTGCAACCCATCTCTGGCAAAACAACGAGGCTTGTCTAGCATGTCATCTCAGCAGACAGACACTGGATCCCCTTCGAATGACACCAGAAGCTTAGCCAATTGTTGAAATTGATCATTTTGTCTTTGTATTGTGGTATAATTCTAGGTGAAGGTAGTATGCTACTCAAGGTCAGGGTCATACCAGCTTGGGCTACATGATCAGAGAGCTCCTCAATGTCTCTTTTCATATAGTCCAGGGAGGTACATCTTAGATCATTCACACCAACATGTACAATGACAGCATCATACTTATACTTGTTCTGGAGTGACCTAAGTGCCTGTGTTATGTGGTGGATCCGAGCACCCGACAGGCAGCTGACAGTAACCTTCTCCTTGTTCAGCCTGTTGAGTGGAACATCAGTGTGCCTTACTATAGAGTCTCCTATTACTAGCGTGTTAGGTATGGTGTTTTGCCTTAAGGGCTGTTGTGAGGCACACTGCTGAGGTGAATTATGTGTTTTCTGGCTTGTGTTTGGGGATGCAGGTTGCTTGCTTGTCTGCTTTGGAGGGCACTGTTTCTTTTTCAGATTGGTACCTAGTGCCTCCGAATATGTTTTTGTGTATTTATGCGTATGTTTTGCCGATGCTTGTTTTGTAGATTCATGTGTGACAGGTGGTGTGATGCAAGTGTGTCCCTTATCCTCTTGACTGTCTGTTACAGTCATGGGTTGACAGTGCTTAGCCTCCAGTCTGGCTGTGTATTTGCATCTCTCACAAGTGTTTGTGTCTAGAGGTAAGAGGAGAGGGTTGTCTGTATACATGAGGCAGTTGTGACATTGCCTCAGGATGCCCAATTCCACCAGATGAACTGGAGAGTACACCTGAAGCTGACCTCTGGACATGCTTTGAAGAGTAAATTGAACTTAAGTCCTGCGGACGATCGAGGGTCTTATGCTATATTATAATAGTGCTGTCTAGGAAATTTGGAGAATAATAGTGCAAGACCGTGCAAAAAGAGAGTTGCAGAGTCTTTCCTCTAGATAAGTGAGGAAAGTGAGTACAAGAGCTGTTTTTCTCTAAGCAAGTGAGAAAAGTAAGTACAAAAACTGTTTTCCTCTAGGTAATGAGGAAGATAGAGTGCTATAGTAATTAGTAGCTTATTTAGTGCTTACAAGTTCTGAACAAGTGCTGAGCTTGAACAAGCAAATTTAATTGCTAAAACTAAGAATCTGTATCTGCACTAGATGAGTTACAGGACAGAAACAAGTGCAAATACAGGCTTTCAAATCAGAAAGTTGAGAGAGATGGAAGAGATTGCCCAAACGGCCAATAACTACAAATTCTGGGCCAGAACCACTACTTATGTGGTAGACAGGTTACCTAGTGCTTACCACTCCCACTGATAAGCTAGAAGGCTTCCCTCCAACACAGAAAGGCTTGGGGGACTCAGAAGCTTACATACAGTCCTGGATACAGCAAATCTCTATCTGGAACACTAGTTACAGGAAAGGTAGGAAACAGGCTTACAGTTTTATTTTTTTTTTATTTACAAAAAAGTAGCAAAAACAGTAGTAAAAACAATTCACATGCAGTGCAAGCTAGCACACTTGAGTATGCAGCAATATTAGACCAAACACAGTTTAAAAATGCAATTAAATTAAAAAGGACTAAAAGCAAGTGCAGAAAGAGTTTATTAGGTAGAATGTGGTAAAGAGATGGGACGGGGGAGTGTCCCAGATCAAATCTACAGTGGGGCAGGCAACTGCAAAAGCCACCAAATTTAAACTACAAACCAAAAATACGGAGGGTGGGTGGGACAAAACAGTTTCAACAGAGATCTAAGCAAAAACTAACAGTACAAACTTTAAAACCAAAAAAATATTCTCAGCTCTGTATATTTGCTGATCAGTCTCTCAGAACAGTGAGACAACAGTTTCAACACAGATCTAAGCAACAATTAAACTCTATAACAAAAAAACACTCCCTTCCCCTGGAAGTTGGCAAAGAATAAAGCTTCAACCATTCGTTTCTCCTTCCACGGAAGTTGGCAAAGAATAGAGCCTCAACCATTTGTTTCTGTAAGTTGCTATAGTAGAAGGTCTCTGGGAAGGAGTTAGAATTTAGATTACCCTAAGTGAGTATGCAGGCTCTCTGGTCATTAGTGGAAACAGAGCAACTCTGTAGTCATGCACGGGGATACAAGGTTCAGGTGAGGCTTTGCCAGGCAGATGAGTGAAGAGGGTCCTGAGTGGTTTTAGAAAGAGATGATGGCAAAACAGGGGGATCAAATTTTCCAAGTCAGACTTAGGCTATGGGGATGACCTCTGCTTTCCTTTGTTTGGCTTTCTGGATAACTTCAGGATAAGGAGAAATGGGAACAAATAAAGCAAAGAACTGAGCCAATTCTTTGACTTGACGGTCCCTGGGAATTTGTTTCTGTTATGGGATAAGGGAGAAATAACTGCTGTATTTGGTGCTGGATGGGAGACAAGCAAGGTTGGCCCCAGTGACAAACTTTTTACCACTGATAGACTGAGGGTACTCTTGTACAGAATCAGAATGCATTCACTGAGTGTGTCCACTAAGGAACTGGCTTGACCAGTAATATGTAGGTGGCTGTTAGAATATGATGAGATAAAATAGCCCATTTCCAGAACTTCATGGCAAAGGGGATGGGATTTTTCTCTCCCTGCTTAATTATACACCATACTGCAGTCATATAGTCAGCATAGAAGGCTATCATCACCCCTGAGAAGAAGGATGTGAAAGGCCTGCAATGTCAGGAAAAATCTCATTTCTAGAATATTTATGTGCATTTAGTCTCTGTATGAGACCACATCCTTTGAACTGCCCTAGACAATGCTCCCACCAAAGGGCAAATACAATAATGATGACTGTAACCACCATGCCAGACTGATGAATTTGGATATTTTTACAAGGGTAGATTCAGGGTCTGTTAACTGGAACCACTGTGGGGCTACTAGGAGCCAATTGTTCAGGTAAGGGAACACCTTGGTTCCCTACAGTCTGTGGTGAACCGTTACTGCAGCTATGCATTAAGTAAACACTCTGGGATCCATTATGAGACTATATGGCAGTGCACAAAGTTTGAAGTGATTGGTTCCTATCTTGATGAGTTAAGACCCTTCTGGTGTCCTCGGCAATTTGTATATGCATATAAGCATCCTAGAGGTCCAGAAAGCATGTCCAACCTCCTTTAGAAAGAGATGGAAGGATGGACTGCACCAGGACCATCTGGAATTTTAGTGTTGGAATTAAATTGTTTAATTTATGATATTCAAAATGGGTCTGAGGTTGTTTTCTTTGAAATGAAAATAAATTACATTTGCAATGTAACTCACCATAACTGTAGTATGTTCACTGTTACAGCTATGCCTAGTCTTGGGATGTCTGCTACAAAAGATCCAATGTCTGGTCGCACTTGTAGAGATTTTCACCCTTTCCCATCTCAGCTGGACTAATCCTCTCCCACATGGATGTCATGGCATCTTTGGTATGAGGGGTATCTGTCCACATCATCTTTAGTTATTTCTTACCAATTAAGTAGCAGGAATCTGGTAAAAGGTAAATCACTAGTCAACCAGGTGATAATTGACAACAGGGATGACAGCCCTGTGAGAAGAATCCTTAAAGTTTCCTCTTCAAGCACTAAGCAATCCTTAGTAGGAGGGACACCTTAAAGGGTTAGGAGAGTGCGAGAAAGAGATAGGGTGGTAAACAATTAGCTACCCACCTCAATCCCAGGATAGGAACAGGTCAGGAACAGAGGGGCAGTGGGAAGAAAATTACTGCAACAGTGAACATATTCAAATGTTTACAATTATGGTTAAGTTCCCACACCATTGAACTATGTTCTTTGCATTGTTTCCTGTTACAGTAATGTTAATGCTTGCGATGTTTCCTGAAGCATATATAGTGTGGGAGGCTGGAACAATGAAGAAATGCTTTGTAAGAACTCTTGCAAGATGATCATGGCTAAATCTGCCCTCGATCTGGAGAAAATGTCCAAGCTGTAGTGTTTGGAAAAAGTTAGAAGAGATGACCAGGCAACTGCTTCCAAAATAGCAAGGAAAGGCTGTGGTTTCTGCTGTTGTCTTCATAGACTATGTCCTGGTATAGTATTTCCATGGAAGGAGCAGCAGAATTAGATGCAGTGGGCCATATGGACATATTCTGTTCTGACAAAGGCTTACCCTCCCTGACCTTTGCAAAGGATGGTCATAGCAAAATAGCAAAACCTGACCTTACTGTGGAGGAAAAGTTGCCTATTTTGGGTCCAAAGCCTCTTTATGACAACAAAAAGAAAATATTTTCCATTTAGTTAGGCATAATTTCCTTGTATTTGGCTTCATAGCCCCCCTCTTTATTTTCAGTATATCTCTGGTAAACATGTGCCTAAAGGGGATGAATGTTAACTCATTCAAGCTGTCAGCCTTAAGGTCTTCAGCTTGGGGAGCAAAAAGCAAACCCTTGTTCTGAGATAAGAGATCCACATGCTGAGGCAGTAGAACAGGGTCCATCATTTTCTTGCTGAAGCCTGTTCTGGTTGCTGTTGCAGAATGCAGATTCATCTACTGCATTATGCACGTCTTACTGAGAGGTTAGAAATGGTTGATGTAGTTAGCAACTGTGACTCGAGTGTGGTCCACATTTCACACTGTGGTAACTTCTGCCACATGTAGCTTATTTTATCAACCAGATCATGTTGGAATCTAATCATATCCAGTAGGTAGTTTAGCACCCTATTTGAAACAGTAGTGGATGCATGCATAAACTCACTTACCAAAACTGTCCAAGGACCTAGATTTCTTTTCTGGGTCATAGACCAACTGAGTTTGGTATGTTGGTTCTCTTTTAAGAGCTGCAGTCACCACTATAGAATCAGTTAATGAAAACTTTGTCCAATATTCCCAGTCCATAGAGGTCTGGAGGATGTATCCAGTGTCTACGAAATGGAAGACATCACATCAGGATCCTGTCACATGCTGTGGAAGACCAAGGTAACCATTTTTTTCTAAACAAGTAACATCTTTATTAAATTATGGGGTATAAAATACCTATGTTCATAGGTTCATAGGTAAGTACTAGGCTATCAGCTCAAGGGCCTACGTAAGCCTAGCCAACAAGGTTCCCTGACTTACACCACCCAAGAAAGTTATTTTCCTCTGCCACTGTTGAGCAGAGAAACAGAAGTGATCCCCGGGGTGTATTTCCTATTTCCCATCCACTCATCAATATTTTTCTTGAAGAGTGCTAATGAAGAACCTTGCTTGACATAGATGGGTAGCCTGTTCCAGAGTATGGGAAGTCTCTGGGACAGGAATATATACCTCCAGCATGTCCTATTTATTGTGGTGACAAGGTTTAGGTCCCTAGAGCATGTAGCTTGGAGGGATTGGGATTTCTTTAGGTGTAGCATGTCCAACAGCTCTGGGTTTGACATAGCTTTATATGTTAGGCAGAGATCACCTCGGAGTTGGCAATATGCTACGGAGTAAAGCTGGAGTTTTTTGAGATGGTCAGTGTAGGGCATTTGTTTGAGGTCAGTAATCCTCTTTGTGAGGTACTACTGTGGCCTTTCCAGCTGCTGAAGATGTCTTGTGAGGTACATTCCAAAAGGGGCATTAAACTCTATAATGGGTCTAATGAGTGTCGAGTAGAGGGGAACAATGACCTCTTTTTTTCCTGGATGAGAACCCTTTTATGATGAGGTGTGCCATGTAGTAGGACTTTCTGACTACTGTGGCGATGTGACTATCAAAGGAAAGCTACTGTCCACCTGGGTCTTAAGGTCTCTTATCACACATTTGATGTTAAATAGATTGCTGTCTATGTGGTAATTCATGGATAAAGAGTTTTTACCAAAGGTGATGACACTGCACTTTTTGGCACTGAGCTTGAGGCCATGGCTCTGACACCAGACATCTGTCTCAGTGAGGCCCTTCTGTAGGATGCCCACATCATTTGGGGACTTGACTATGGCTCCTAGTTTTCAGTCATCTGCGAACTTCGTTAGCCAGAGGCCTTCTGTGTTAGTCTGTACTTTAGAGAAGTAGATACCAAACAGGAGAAGTCCCAGTCTATGTAAACATTTCTAAGCAAAAATTCTAAATCTTCTAGATTTTGTTGCATATTTGGGAGAAAAATATATATCCCCCATTGTTTCTTTGTGAATTGCTTATCCAATCTTTCTTCCCAATCCTTTCTAACCTCCTCTGATTGATTCTTATAGTTATCAAGTAATATTTTATATGCTCTACTAATTATTCCTTAACTGCAGCTTCTGTTGTAGATTCTACAAAAAAACTCTACCAGTGTTGGACTTTCATTTAGGACCCCCCCCCCCATTTCTTTCTCTTTGCCTATACTCTGATATCAATCCTTGATAGGGAAGGCAATCTCTAACCTGCAGTCCAAATAAATTCTTGGCACCTTCCTATTCTATTACCTTTCCCTCTCTAGTTATTTGCTCCCAACACCTTGGTTCTTTTGCCAGTTTTCTCCAATAAATTCCAGCCTCCTCTTGTCTTTTGTCTGTATCCCTAACTGCAATCATCCCTATTGGCAGAATCTCCTTTCTCCAGTACTGAGTTGACTTGGTTCTTAGAATATTTTCTGCTACTTTATGAATATAATATTCTGTCTGATTATTGTTATTCTCCTTAAAGGTCTGCATCCAAAATTCCAGTCTCTCCTTTCTTCAGCTTCCCCCTGTTTCATGATTATGATGATGATCATCATAATTGCTTCCCACTTTGAATTATAGGTTCTACTTGTGCTATGTATAGCAGCCTTAACTGTGTAGCTCTGAAATACCCCTTCAAATCGAGTAATCCCAATCTGCCTTGTTCTATTGGAAGAATCAGCTTATCCCACTTGACTCTTGCCATCTTCCCCTCCCAGATAAAATCCTTCAGCTCTTTATTAATTGCTATCCAAAACTTCTCCTCTGGTTGATAAAAATATGCCTGACCTATGTATAAAGCTAAAAAGACTAAAAACATGTTAACTACTTGTATCTTACTATACATATCCATATAACAGAGCTTCCAATTTCTCAGGTTTTGCATTATCTTTTGTATAAACTCTTCCCACATATCCTTAGCTGTCACACAATAATCATTTTAATCCATACTCATTTTATCATGTCCCTATAAATATGGATATTGATGAACCAATTCATGTATGGGTACATAATTTACAGATATTGCATTTATTTTAGCTTCATTCATTTTGTATCCTGAAAAGATCCAAAAGTATCTCAAAATGTTCCACAACACTGTAATGTCCTTTTCTGGTTTCATCAGTTATAAAATAATATCATCTTCAAATACAGCCAGCTTTTCTTGATTACCGTACCAATTATATCCTTGAATTTCTGAGTTCCTTATTTTCTTTGGCACTGGTTCTAAATATAATGCAAATAACAAAGAGTAAAGAGGACATCCCTTACTGGTTCCTGTGCTCAAGCAGAAATTATCAGAGAGGAACCCACTCACTTTAATTTTCATCTCTGATCCCTGATATATATTCCTAATCAACCATATAATTTTATCAGGGAATACAAACATTTCCATTGCCCTGCTCATAAAGTCCCACTTTACACTGTCAAATGATATCTCTGCATCAAAAATCACCAACAACAGTGGTATTTTCTTACATTCTGTTTCCTTCTGGATTATCAATGTTCTGTTAATGTTGCCAAATGTTTGCCCCCCCCCCCCGCCCCCACAACACTACATTGATCCATACATATCAATTTTGGCATTACTTTTGCCATTCATTTAGCCATTATAAACATAATCACTTTATAATCATGGCTTAGTATTGAAATGGGCCTGTGTGAAGCTGGATCTGATGGATCTTTACCCTCTTTAGGCAGTGGCGGCTGGTGACTTCAAATCACAGGGGGGCTGCAGGAGACGCTGAATGGGCGGGGTCAAAGGGAAGGGGTGTGGTCAACCACAAAGGGGAGGAGCTATGCACAAAACCACAAAAAAACTAACTTTAATTAAATACGCTGCCCTGGGTGGCAAACCATCATTATGAAAGTCCAATCAAGACAAAAATAAGTGTAGAAGAATAAAAATATTTCAATGCATTGGCTGCATGACAGCTTACTTAATATCTAGATGGAAACAAAAGGTTGTGAGGCATGAAAAAATAAATTACTTTTTAAATACATTACTGGAATGCCAGTCAAAATCAAGTATAAGAAAACCAGAAGCACTCAACTCAAACTACTTCTCCTTGCACTGCAGTTCTAATTATAATATATTCAGCTTTATTAAAGTACCAAGCAACATGCTGAAAGTAGAAATCTATGTGATGCCCCCACTTGTAAAAATGTTTCTTATCCAAAAAGACCTGCTGCCTGACAACGTTTCATGGGGAAAACATGATAAAAGTAAAAATGAAAAGCAAACAAGAAACAAGCTCAAGATACATTGCTTAAAGGATTACTGTACAGGTTATGGACCACACATGATTGGCATTCTGTTTAGTTTACGGGTAAAGCCTGTAGAGATGACTGGAAGTCTCCAACAAGTGTAATGAGCTTTTTAAAATAATGGAATCCTGTCCTTTAATACCCAAGGCTTATACATTATCTAGTCAAGTATTCTCTGCATGGCAACAACAGAAAGGCTTTCAATGTTGGCAATTCTTTAACAGTATGCTTATTAAAGCTTACTTGCATCTTACGATGTCAGACAAGCTTACCTTATGGTCATTAAAGCATTGCTACTTAAACACAGAGCAACAGGCACTTTGAGTAATAAGCATAAATCAACAGTACAAAAATATGACAGAAACCAGACCATTCTGCAAAATCAAGGACAGATGAAAAGCCACTGTAGTACTTATGCAGTGTGTCCTCCCCATCCAAGGTAGATACAACTACTCCTTGCCTTGCTTGGACACATCCAGAGTCACTACATGGGGAGTGGGGTGCAACAAGCATGTCACAATTTGAAATCTCTCTGGCTGACTGTGATGGCCCTGACACATTTGTCATACCTCTCAACTTCAAGAGCAAGAAATCTGGACAAAGCCATACACAGAAGTGGGACAAAGGCACAACAAGAAGGACAATTTTTAAATATTGCTCTAATAAACTTAGAAAGATAATAGAATAGGTCTTGCATTAGTATGAATTTTCTGAAGGGTATAAAATCTGAAACTCAAATGTCTGTCATTTTCTAACTTCAGTCTTTAGTGATTTGTCACTAATTTGCCAAAAACACAATTTTATGAAAAATGGACCAAAAATGTGATGCAAAATATAAAATAGACACACAATACAGCTTCTACCTGTCAAAGAAGGGACACTTTAATATTAGTACTGCTACCTTGAGCAGCTGACAAAATAAAAGAATCTACATGCATTTCAAGTAATCTATAACTTTGATTATTACAGTTATTTCTTAATTGTAAACCCTCCATGTTTTCTTCCAAAATTGCTATTTTATGGAGGGATTATTAGGGGAAGAGCAACATTTTGAGCCAAAAATTGGGGACAGTTGAGAGGTTGGCTATGCCTAATTCTATAAAGCAATTTATTTGCATGTACCTCTCAACCTGTTAATGCAGTAAATCTGAACAAGGCCAAATATATTGGGGCACATATAAACAGTACTAAAATTGCTCTTGTATAAATTGAGACAGTTGATAGAACGGCTCTTACTTTAACATGCATTTTTATGAAGGTTATGAAGTCTGAAACTTATTATTTAGTGACTTCTGGCAAATCATTTAGGAATTAAAACTACAAATTTTATGAACAACAAACCAAAAATAAGAAGCAAAAATCTATTCATTCTTTGAAAATCTGGACAGTTGGGAGGTATAGTTCAGCTGGGCCTGTCTGAGTTTGCTGCCCTTCCCCCCCCCTGACAAAATAATGGTTGAACTGGAGCCTCTGCAGCCATTCCAATTAACCATTACTTGGCTATTTCACTCCATTTACCATAAACACTAATGTGCATACTGCTTTACTTCAATGATTGGACTTCATTTGAAAGTTTTATTTTGTATTTTACAGCACAAACATTAAGTAATCTGTTAAACAAAGCAATGCAGTCTCACAATGAAAACTTAGCATTAAAACTTCTCTGCCCTTGAAACTCACATTCATTGAAACCCACATTCAAAGAAAATACATTTTGCCAGTGGCAGATAAAGATTAATTTTGGGCTGTTTTCGAATCATAGGCCCCTTGCATATGAAACATACATGTGCTCTTTGATACACCTTCCTCATTGTACTAAAAATTATATTCCTTGTACAATACAGTACACTTGTTAGAGGGTGTTTTAAATTTGTTTTGAACATTTTTCCAGTAAGCAATGAAACAAAACATATGCACCCATAATGGCAAAACTGCCCAGTTGAGAACATTTATCATAAAAAGTCTACTCAGACTTCCACAGTCCACCATTATTAGTAAATATACACAATTCTACAGTCCACCATTATTAGTAAATATGCACAATTCCACAGTCCACCATTATTAGTAAATATGCACAATTCTACAGTCCACCATTATCAGTAAATATGCACAATTCTACAGTGCACCTTTATCAGTAAATATGCACAATTCTACAGTCCATATTCAGTGAATTCAGTTCTTGCCATAGCTGTCAACCTTAGCACAAAAACCTGGACGAAGCCAATAATGGGGGTATACAGTCCCAAAAATAGGGACAAATTTAAAATATTCATCTTATAAACTTAGAAAATTGCTAGAAAAAAGGTTGTGCTACTATGTATTCTGAAGAACATGAAGTTTGAAATTCAAATGCCGGTCAATTCTACTGCGGACAGAACAAAAACAATTTTCAGCAGAGACGAGGGATTAATACTGCAGACACGTCTTTGTAAAATGGCAGGGCATCAGAGCAAATCCACACAAACACAGGCAGGAGATGCAGACTCCAAACAGAAGCCACCCCAACCAAGAATCAAACCAGAAAACCTATAGCTGTGAGGCAACAATACTACCACCGCACCATCAATTATGCAAGGAATTAAACATTCAGAAACCTGAAGTCTGAAATTCAAATGCCTGTCAATTTTACTGCGGACAGAACAAAACCAATTTTCAGCAGGGATTAAAACTGCAGACACGTCTTTGTAAAATGGCAGGGCACCAGAGCAAATCCACACAAACACATGGAGGAGATGCAGACTCCACACAGAAGCCACCCCAACCAAGAATCAAACCAGAAAACCTATAGCTGTGAGGCAACAATACTACCACTGCACCATCAAATCTGCAAGGAATCAAACATTCAGAAACCTGAAGTCTGAAATTCAAATGCCTGTCAATTTTACTGCGGACAGAACAAAACAATTTTCAGCAGAGATGCAGGGATTAATACTGCAGACACGTCTTTGCAAAATGGCAGGGCACCAGAGCAAATCCACACAAATACAGGGAGGAGATGCAGACAGAAGCCACCCCAACCAAGAATCAAACCAGAAAACCTATAGTTGTGAGGTAACAATACTATCACTGCACCATCAATTATACAAGGAATTAAACATTCAGAAACCTGAAGTCTGAAATTCAAATGCCTGTCAATTTTACTGCGGACAGAACAAAACAATTTTCAGCAGAGACGAGGGATTAAAACTGCAGACACATCTTTGTAAAATGGCAGGGCACCAGAGCAAATCCACACAAACACAGGCAGGAGATGCAGACTCCAAACAGAAGCCACCCCAACCAAGAATCAAACCAGAAAACCTATAGCTGTGAGGCAACAATACTACCACCGCACCATCAATTATGCAAGGAATTAAACATTCAGAAACCTGAAGTCTGAAATTCAAATGCCTGTCAATTTTACTGCGGACAGAACAAAACCAATTTTCAGCAGGGATTAAAACTGCAGACACGTCTTTGTAAAATGGCAGGGCACCAGAGCAAATCCACACAAACACATGGAGGAGATGCAGACTCCACACAGAAGCCACCCCAACCAAGAATCAAACCAGAAAACCTATAGCTGTGAGGCAACAATACTACCACTGCACCATCAAATCTGCAAGGAATTAAACATTCAGAAACCTGAAGTCTGAAATTCAAATGCCTGTCAAATTTACTGCGGACAGAACAAAAACAATTTTCAGCAGAGACGAGGGATTAAAACTGCAGACACATCTTTGTAAAATGGCAGGGCACCAGAGCAAATCCACACAAACACAGGCAGGAGATGCAGACTCCACACAGAAGCCACCCCAACCAAGAATCAAACCAGAAAACCTATAGCTGTGAGGCAACAATACTACCACTGCACCATCAAATCTGCAAGGAATTAAACATTCAGAAACCTGAAGTCTGAAATTCAAATGCCTGTCAAATTTACTGCGGACAGAACAAAACAATTTTCAGCAGAGACGCAGGGATTAAAACTGCAGACACATCTTTGTAAAATGGCAGGGCACCAGAGCAAATCCACACAAACACAGGCAGGAGATGCAGACTCCACACAGAAGCCACCCCAACCAAGAATCAAACCAGAAAACCTATAGCTGTGAGGCAACAATACTACCACTGCACCATCAAATCTGCAAGGAATTAAACATTCAGAAACCTGAAGTCTGAAATTCAAATGCCTGTCAAATTTACTGCGGACAGAACAAAACAATTTTCAGCAGAGACGCAGGGATTAAAACTGCAGACACATCTTTGTAAAATGGCAGGGCACCAGAGCAAATCCACACAAACACAGGCAGGAGATGCAGACTCCACACAGAAGCCACCCCAACCAAGAATCAAACCAGAAAACCTATAGCTGTGAGGCAACAATACTACCACTGCACCATCAAATACGCAGGGAATTAAACATTCAGAAACCCTTAAGTCTGAAATTCAAATGCCTATCAATTTTATTTAACATTTTTAATCAGGACAGTCTGACTTGGAACAAATAAACAAATTTTCAGCGGAGGCCCAGGAAGAAATAATGCAGACATGTCTTTGTAACATGGGAGGGCACAAAAGCAAACCCACACAAACACAGGGAGAAGATACAGACCCCACAAAGAAGGAACCCCAGCCAAGAATCAAACCCAAGAACCTGCAGCTGTGAGGCAACAATGCTACTACTACACCATCAAATATCAAGCATTACAACATTTACAAACCACAGATATTATGAGGAACAGATCAGATCAAATATGAGGTAAAAATCTGAAATTTTTTACAAATGGTGGTGGGTAGGGAACTCAAGTCTTTAACACCTGCATACAGGGTACAGGGTTCAAGCCTGAGGCATTCCCTACCACACCACCATAAGCACCTGGGGCATTTTCACACACACACACACACACACACCAGTAAAGCACAAGCACCATACACAAACTCCAGTAAAGCACAAGCACCATACACAAACTCCAGTAAAGCACAAGCACCATACACAAACTCCAGTAAAGCACAAGCACCATACACAAAGAAAAATAAACATTGTAAATTGAAAGGCACCTTACCTGAATCCTGAATGAATACATCCAGAGTTAACGTCCGTACAATCCATACATCCTTCCCGCGCAATACTGAAGACCCGCGAGATCCACATGCTCCTTCCCGACGCCGACGAGATCCCTGAGGCACTGTCCCGAGTCCCTGCTGCTCCTCTTGCAGTCCGGATGCGTCCCATAATCCTGGCGGGTCTGTGCACTGTAAAAGTGCACAGACGCTCCTTGTGTCCCCCTATGGGGACGGCCGGGCTGCCCTGAGCATGCGCATAGACCGATAAGCCGGGACTCGGTCTATGCGCATGCGCGAAGTCCGCGAATTTTAAAAAAATATTTTTTTTATTTTTTCATTTCTTTTTCTTTCTTTTTTTCTTTTTGAGGGGGCTGCAGTCCGGCAGCCCTATGCCACGAGCCGCCCCTGTCTTTAGGTATTACAGCTACACTACTTTCTTCCAGGATGTTGGTATTTCTCCTCCTCCTAAAATATGGTTAACAATACCTTCCAGATCTTTACCAGTTTTTTTCCCTCCTAGCTTCCAAACTTCTACAGGAATATCATCTACTCCTGGGAACTTTTCTGTAGATTAGTTATACATCACCATTTTTATCTCATCTCTTCCTATCCTAGCTGTTAGTAATTGAGCCCATCTACCTCTAACCTTGGCATATTTAATTTTTTCATAAACATATCCATTTTACATTTTCTTGAGTTCCATATTCATTGCTTTATACAGACTTTTATACAATTTCAAAAATATTTCTAATACTTCTACAGGATCTCTTGCTATCTTCTTTTTTATAGCCTCCCTAAGCTTGGTGACAGCCCTTTCTACTTTCTGTTGCCTGAGTAATTGTGCTAAAAGTTTTTGCACTGTAGAGTTATTATCAAAAAACAGTTGCTTAACAGTAGTATTTCTAAACTCATGCATATTATCGAGGTAATCCCTCATTTTCTATTTAGCATTCTGCAGTTGCTCATCTTCTTGTTTTGTAAAATTCTCCTTATTTTGCAATATTTTAACATTTGTCAGTCCCTCTAAATAATTCTTGTTACTTCTTAACCATTTCTCCCTTTCTTTTATTTCCACCCAATTTTTAAACTGTACTTTAATTTTATCCCACTCCCTAGCTATATTTTCAGAAGAAATGTCTCTAATAGCGCCTTAATCATTTCTACTACCCATTCCTTAAATTCCTCTATCTTCAACAGATAGGTGGGAAAGCACCAATGCCTCATCTTTATTTCATTACCCTGTGTTTTTATTTTAGTTATTATTGGTGCATGATCTGAAATAGTTATTGGGTGTGTATCAAGACCTTCAATTAAATGCACACTAAATTCACATCATCCATGCCAAATATTTTCATAAATTTCTTCAGAAATCTAGCCTCCTTTGTTATATTTTCCCTTCTAGACCCCCCAGACACATCTTCACTGTTGCAAATCAAATTCTAGTCCGCACTTATAGGTAATATTCCTGGCTGAAATCTAATTATTTCTCCCAGAATTTTCTTAAGCTCCATTATAGCAGTTTTAGGTGGAATATAAACACATGCCAGTGTAATCCTCCTACCTTGCAAGTAGCTCCTTTGTACTACAAATCTACCAGTATTATCTTTTTATCTTCTTTTATCCCTATTGGAGCTCCTCTTGCAATTAATATAAGTAGTCCTTTTTTTTCTTTTGTCCCAGGTATTCCGCTGAATAACAATCCTGAAAAATCTTTCTTTATCAAATTCACGTGTTCATTTTTTTCCAAGTGTGTCTCCTGTAGTATAGCTATTTGCATTCTACATTTTAATATAGCTCATTACTCTTTCTCTTTTGTATTTATCTGTGAAACCATTGACATTTAAAGACATTACGGAAAGCATAATTGTATTAAAAAGTTATTATTACCACCTTTTATGTATAATAGCTTTATTGCTAAATGTCTAGTTCCAGCTTTTGTGTTACATGCATACACTGTTTGATAGACATTGTTTGGCTGGTTGATCCTTTATGCAGTTGTTTCTTGTCATATCCATTTGAGCTTATGTCACATCTTACAAAACTTTTTGTTTTATTGAAAGCCCTCAAACAAACAAAAAAGCACACTCACAATACTCCCCTAAAGCCAGGTTATCTATGTTAAGATGCATGGTGCAGCCTGTTCTTCAAATAAGTGCTGCCTAGTTTTGTCTTATCTTTATAGCTCTCCCAGCTGAGTAAACACTTGAATGGTTTCAGAGAACATTATCTCCTAGCCATTTCTCTTTATCAGATTGTCTCCTGGAGATATGAGGACCAGATGCAAAATTGCTACTAAGCATACATGTATTTTCCAGAAAAAGCCTTATAGTATTCAACATTCCTTTTCATTTACTTGCTTTCTCTTAAAACTTGTTACTAGATCAAGATAAGGGCCTTAAGCTAGCCATTCCCCTATGCAAGAATGATAAAAAGTGCACTCATTTTTCTTTTGTCATGCTCTTTTAACCAGACTTTTGTTTTTTGTTTTTTTTGACATTGCAGTGCCTACATTTCTTAAAACTGTACAAGGAGAAAGATAGAAAAAGGGAGAATGAAAAAAAAAAAAACACGAGCACCTATTTCTGTTAGTATCCCAATTACATTAAAAATAACTGAAAAAACTTTACTTTATAGCATGCAAAGAAAATCATGCACTATAAAAATAGTACCATTAAGAAAAAACTATTATTTTACTTACAGTTTACTTTCTCCCTCCTCTTCCCCTCTCCTAAATATTTTTTCTGAACATTAATGACACAAAGTAGGCTATATGCTTTAGAGTCTTCTACAAGTTTAACAAAGTCCAAAAGAGTCCAATATTTCCAGATTTTCTTGTCCTGCCATGTTTCACAAATATAATTATTGCTTTGTAATCCAACAGTTGTCAATTTCCAAATTACTAGTTTTATTCCCGTTTATCTCCATCTCCCAAATCCTGTCTCTGCTTCATTTCCAACATACTTTCAACTCTTTTAGTCAACTCTTGTCCTTTTTTCCTTCTCTCAAGCATTTTCCATTGAGCACTGAAAAATGTTTCACTGACACAGTCTTTCTGTCGTCTTTATTACCAGAAGAACAAGAAGCAGAATTTTCTTCTGTTTTACATGTCACTTTTTGTTAGGCAAACTTTTGTATTTCCTCCTTAGCATGTGCTTCATCAAAAAGTATTTTGGCCCTCCCAGGAAGAATATTTTGAAGATAGCTGGGCACAGCAGTTTGAATCTCATACCTGCTTCTCGACATTCCCTCAGTAGTGGAATACATTTACTCCTGTTCTACCTGGTGTACAATGAATAATCATTCTCCACAAACACTCTGCTGTCTCCCACTTTTAGCACTTTGTCTTTATGCTACAGTTTTGTGAGAATCAACTCCTTCTGCTGGTATTATTGCATATTTCCTATTCAAGGTCTACTTTGCTTTCTCATAGCCAGGTTTGTAGCATACACACAATGCGCCCTTTCAATTAACAAACTCCTGCTATGGAATACCGGTCCAGTTGCTTATTTGTGCTTTCATAAAATTAATACAGTCTGTTCCTCCTAGCTTCTCTGGTACAGCAGAATATATCAAGTTTGTCTATATGCTCTGTCCTCTAATTCTATTATTTTTTAAACATCTCTTATTGAGCAGTCTCATATTTAGCCAGCCTTTTCTTTATTTTCACCTCTGATTTTTGCAGATCTGAATATCTGTTTAAAGCTTCTTCCATTTTCTTCCAGCCTTCTGTTGTTTGAGTTGATTTACCATATATATATATATATATATATATATATATATATATATATATATATATAATATAATCAAAGGCAGCGCTACATCTAGAAATTGGGTCCAGTTTGCAATGAGTAACAAAGGTATGAGCATTGGACCATGTGGCTGTTACACAAATATCATCAATAGATGTTTTCTACCAAAAAGCAGATGAAGTGGCCATGGCTCTAGTAGAATGGGCTTTAGGCATTCATGGTAGAGAAAGGCCCTGTTGGGAATAAATCCAGGAAATTCAGTTGGTTATCCATTTGGCCAATATGACTTTAGAGACTGAAGAACCCAGCTGATTTGGTGAAAAGGAGACACACAGTTGGCCTGTTTTTTCTAAATTCATTTTCTGTGTAAACAGTAACAATTGTCTATCCACATCTAAAAGATGAAGCATGTATTCTCCTTTGCTTGAAAAATTTAGAAAGAAAACTGGTATATGAATGGTTTGGTTAATATTAGACCCTGAAGCCACTCTGGGCAAGAAAGAAGGGTTGTTTTGTAAGGAAACCCTGTCTTTATGAAAAAACAATGTAAAATGTCTTAAATAAAAGAGCTTGGAGTTCATAAATCCTTTTAGCAGAACTAACAGCCACTAAAAAGGATGTTTTCCAAGGTAAATACTTTTAAGTAAGTTTTTGCTGAAGGTTCAAAAGGTTTAAGTCAAACCTTTCAGTACCACTTTTAGATCCCAGGGTGGTGATAGGTCTTTTACTGGAGGTCTAAAAAGGAAAGTACTTTTTAAGAATGCCATACATAACTTGGAAGTAACCAAAGCATACTTTTTATCCCCATGAATGAAAATTTGATATGGATGCCAGTTTTACTTAGAGCATTTAAAAACTAGAACCATCTTTAAAGAGAAAAGCTAGAAAATCTAGTACAGCAGAGACGGGGCAGTAAAAGTATCAATGTTGTTTTTCAGAGCCCAAAAGAAAATCTTTTCCCTTTACTCTTGTAAACTCTTTTAGTGGATTCTTTCTGCAAGGATAACACTATGGCCCATAAAGAAAGCCTGGGCTGTCTGGCTATTAATGAGACAGGAGAAAACATGTGGTTAGCCTTAGGGCTGGGATATTGGGATGATTCATCCCTGAGGGATGTGAAAGAAGATCTGGACTTGGGTCCAGTATCCAAGGAGGATAACAAAAATGAGATGAAAGGAAGGGGAACCACACTTGGTGAGGCCAAAAAGGGGCAATGAGGATGACCAAGCTATTCAACTGACTGGCTTTCTGTAAGAATTTTGGAATCAGAGGTACTGGGGGATAGGTGTATAGGAGACTAGTGGGCCAAACATGGACTACAGCATCTCATGGTGATAACCCCTATGGGGGGAATCAAGGCAAAATACCTGCTGTATTTGTTGTTGTGGGGAGATGCAAAGAGATTTCAGCTTGGTTGGCCCCAATGGCAGAAATTTTTCTCCATCAATGAGTGATTGAGAGGCATCAGAATGAACCTTCTGAGTTTTTCCTGCTATTACATTGGTTTTCCCCAGAATGTGCATTGCTACAAGAAAGCAGTTGGAGGAGATCACCCTTTGCCACACCCTCATGGCTTCTCTGCAAAGGGGTTAGGATTACGCTACCCCTTTTTTTGTTGATGTACCACACAACAGACATGTTGGTATGAATCACAATGGTCTCTAGAGCATCTTGGAATGTCTGCAATGCTAAAAGTAATGCTCTCATTTGCAGGACATTGATATGCAAATTGGCCTCTTGGGGGGGACCACTTACCTTGGACTGTCCTTCCCAAGAAATGCCACCCCAACCCAGTTTGGAGGCATCCATGGTCACTGTGGACAATGGATAAGGAAGCATGAAAGGCTGACCTACATAAATGCCGTCTGACTGGACCCTCCAGTGAAAATGGCATTTGTATACGTTGGTAAGTTTGACTGAAAATTATAAGAGTTTTTAAAGAAAAGACCATCAAACAGCTGGAGTCCATTAAAGGACACATATAAAATAGCATGCTAAGGGGACTAAAACTATTACTCTTGCAGAAGGAGCAGTATGGGATAGAATTTGAGGAATCTGAGATCTGAGTGTGCATACACTGTGAGAAGGTAAGGATGCATTCTGGGTTGTTGTGTTCAAATGGGCACCAATAAATTCTGGGCTCTGTACTGGTGTCAGTTTTGATTTGGCAAAGTTGATCGTTATACCTAGTGATTGACAAATCTGGAGCAAAGTGTCCCTGGACTGCACTAAGAGATGTATGGTTGCGGTAGTCAGAAGCCAGTCATCTAGATAGGGAAACACTCAGAATCCATGTAGCTTCAGATGAGCTGCTACCACTGCCATACATTTGGAGGCAGTCAGGGGATGATTGTCCTTGCACCTAGAAGTTTGGGCTGCTATAACAAAAGATACTTGGATGCTAAAAATAATTTTGAGAGGTTACCTCATACTCTTTTCCCAGATTCCAACTTCCAAAAGAAAGAAGCTCTCTGATGTTCCACCAGGTCAGAGGGAAACTGTAGCACTTCAGGAGCCTTAAAAGGTTCTATCCAGAAAGGAATCTCTGGAACCCTGATTCTGAAGGCCTCTTCTGCCATGGGGATAGTGCCATCTATTCAAATTCCCTATCTGCCTCTGAAGGAGTTGCCTACGCATGAGTCCTGGAAAGGTCCCTGTGATTTTCAGAACTACATTTTCTTGCCACCACTCTGATTCCTTGAAAAAGATTGCTGAGGGTAGAAAATGTAATTCTTATGTCATACAGGGTCTTTCTTCTTGTTTGCTGTGGGTAAGTGTTTCTTTTACAGAAGTGTCAAAAATGGATGTTCCATCAAAAGGAGAATTGATGAAAGAAGACTTGAAATGCTCCACAAAGTTACATAGCTGCATCCAGGCATGTCTCCTTATGGTAATTCCTGAACTGGCCACCTGTGAGGCACCTTCTGCTGCATGAGAGATTAAACTCATGGATGCATTGGAAATAGACAAGAGAGTAGACAGATTGGAATATGATCTTTTGAAATCCTCTGCAGACATAGACTTCGAGAGAGAGTTTGATAGTTCTTTGGTCAAATCTCTCTATAGTCTTGTAAAAAGTGCCAGGTAATTCAGGGATCCCAGAGCAAAGGTCACTGAACCAAATACACAATTTCCAAATCTGTCCAGCACCCTAGACCCCCTGTTGGGGAGGGGACAAAGGAGCTCTGCTCTGCCAGCTCCTTTTTGGTGGCTGCTGCCACAACCATTGCATCGACAGGGACTCCTTTGCTCTGTGGGTTTATCATTTGACAGGGCTAAATACTCGCCCATGTATCACAGTATGAGTTCAACAAAATCCATCTCCTTCCTTGCCTGGTGAGAAACTAGGTCAATAACTCATCAGCCAGGGGAGTCACCCAAGATGTAGATGGGCCAGTAACAAAAGTCTCCACAAAAACTGACTCCTCCGGAGAGTGATTATTGGTAGACCAACCACCTTTCTGCTTAAGGATCTCTGAAATGTCTCCAAAGGAGACATCATCTAGTGGTGATCTGGGGGATGCTTCCCCTTCCACAGAATCAGTATCTTCAGTGAGAGATTCCAAGGGGAATCTATGTTCCTCCTCTTGCATGTTCTCTTGTGGTGAACCTCCTCAGGGGGATGTTCTGGAGAGGTATATGAAGAGAGGGGTAGTTTTTCAATGGGAACCGACTGAAAGTTAGGAGGAACTAGCTGTCCATGTGAGGTGGATCTGATGGACCACAGAGGGTTGAGAGGTAGGATCCAAGGGAGGATGAGAGACTGGATCCCTAGAATGAGAAAGGACCCTTTCCACCACTGTGAAGGCAGATGGACCCAGAGAAGTCGTGGCCAGCCACACCAAAGCCAAACCGTCCAGTTCAGGCAGATCATGACTCCAACTCAATCGGTGCTTTGAGGAAGGAACTGGACGCAAGCTGTCTAATGCCAAGGCTCCAAGAGGCAGGGATGGATCTGTCATCATTGGACTAGACCCAGGCCCCACAGAGTCATTGCCGATGCTTCAGCTCTGGGACTCATCCCGATCCGAAGGCATAGGAGCAGAACTAGTCAAGGATATTGCATGAACTGAACAGGTAATTTTCTTCACTCTCAGAAATGTTGGGTCCTGGGGCTTCTAAACCAAAGTATGGATCAGAGAAGGTGATAAAATTGTATGGGCAGTGGCAGGAAGGCTCATGAATCCAATGGGAGATGGAGCCGATATAACTACCATCTGGATCTGAGCTCTGAGGAACTTTTGCATCATCCTATCCATATCTGCTTCGGAAAGACTCCTGGAGGACCTGATGGAGGGTGTAGTGGATTGAGGTCTGGAATGCCTTTTAGATATCTGCATAAAAGGAAAGTGGAGCTGAAGGGAGATAGGATCCACTATAAACTCGGGTGAGCGAGTCCTCGGCGTGCATGTTGTGGTAGGCATAGGATCCAATGGTTTTGGATCTGTAGTCTTGGTAGGGCTAGAAGAGATAATAATAGGATCTGAAGACTTAGTATTGGAAAGCTTTAGATCCATGGTTTGTCATTTCGGATCTGATGAACCTGGATCCAAGGACTTCTGAATTTTATGTGGTGGCTCCAATGAAGTTTTTGGACACATGAGAGGTGACCTTTTCCTGTCCTTCGAGGAAACTTTACAAGATTTATTGAGGGGTTGAGCCCCTGAAGAGGATGAAGATGTTGGTAGCAGCAATCCCATAAGAACAAGCTTGTTATGCCTGTCAGCAATAGCTCTTGAATTAAATGCTGCACAAATAGTGAGCGCAGTTTACGTTAAAGTTAGCTGCTCCTAAGCAGTAAACACACTCACTGTGACCATCTGAGTTAGGGATTTTATGCCCACAGGAAGTGTATTTCTTGAAACCTGTCAGCTTATCAGCCATGACAAAACAAAGTTATGGAGAAAAACTCTATAAAAAGAATAAAGAATTTTTTTTTTTAATTAAAAAAAAATACCAGCAATGGTAATATAGAATACCCTGTTTGAAAATGGCAGGAAATAAAAGAGGATAGAAAGAAGCATACCAACAATGGTATTTGAAGAAGAATTACTATCAGAATAGTAGAAAGGCCTGATGCGGACAGAATGATGAAACTATGTAGTTCAAGGGTCTATATTATATCATCGAACGCTTAAAAAAGCGAACGCTGATTGATCAACCTAATTTAAGCAAAAACTTACAATCTCAAACTGTCAGATCAGAGATTTTTTTCCTAGGGGAAAAAATCACTGATCCAAAACACATACACACAACACAAGCACACCAAACAAACAGAAATCCACACACATACACCTAAAATCTGATACCTAACCCTACACTAAACTATGCACTCACCACTAACTACCCACTTACCTTAACCCAATCCCTAACCCTAAGGTCCGTTACTATTGCACACTCACCTCATCCGCTCCCTAACCCTAACTCACTTAAATCCACCCTAACCCTCATGTCCACTCAATCGCACACACACCTAACCCGAGCCCTAACCCTAACTCACCTAAATCACCCTAACACTCACATCCACACAATCGCACACTTACCTGAATCCGATCGGTAACTTTCCACCATAACACTGAAAATACCGAAGCAACAGAAACGGACAACCAAATTCTTTCCCTAGGAAAAAATTTGAGTTTCTGCTGCTTCGATATCTTGCAGTTTCGCGAAAATAAGTTCAATCAATCAGCGTTCGCTTTTTTAAGTGTTCGAGGATATAATATAGACCCTAGTTCAATGAAAAATGTAAAGGTATGCGAAAGAATTAAAAGGGTAAGAAATGTATACTAAAAAGAAGGAGAAAAATGCACTTATAGTTAAGAATACAATTAAACAAATACTATGAGAGAGGATCCTATGTCCATGTGTGATGGTGGCAAACAAGATCTAAGTTATTGGGCATGGACTAAGGCATTATTGGTAGAGGGTGGATCTCAAGAGTTGAATCCAAAGTCTACAGTATGCAGCCGAGTTGGATCCGAGGATCAGATCTGTAACTCATTCATTGAGGAAGAACAAAAAGGACAACATCGGATCAATCAGTTATACAACAAATGTAAAACCTGACTAATGCAAGCAGGCAGCTAAGAGGGTTAATAAATACTTCAAACGCTAAGCCTGAAGTGAAGAAAAAATAGTTTCTCAGGCTAAGAACAACCACAACACTTTCTACAGCTATGTCTGTAACCTCAAGGGAAATACGCAACAATGAACAGAAATTATTGTAAATGGCATCACCCACACTGAACCAGAAGCCATTGCCAACCTTTTGGCTGATAGGGTCATGTCAAATTTCTCCACCTAGTACTTCTCGATAGTACAAAGGAAAAGACATATGCCACAATCCCACCAACTATTATTAGGGAACAGGTCTTCAATGTACTTTCCAAGGCCACAAACACTGTATTGATGGGTCCCAATAAAATCCTGAGATGCTTACTAAATAGCATGAAACATGACCTCTCTGGTCCACTTGAATCACTTTTCAGCTGGAGCCTACAGTCAGGTTTTGTGCCCAAAGAGTGGAAGATGGCTACAGTCATTCCCTTGCACAAAGAAGGTCCATCCACTGACCTGGGTAACTACAGGCCCATAAGTCTGACCAGCATCATATGTAAGGCCATGGAAAGCATCATGGACATGATAAATGATGGCATAGGTGACCTGCAGATGCTGGCCCCATCACAGTTAAATTTTATTAAAGGAAGTTCATGCCTACTAAATCTGGTAGACTTCTTTGAGAGGCTCACCAAAGCAATGGATGAGTGCAAGACTGTGAGCACAATTTAACTCGACCTGGCCAAGGCTTTTGATACAACACCCCACTCAGGCATTATATACAAACTTACTAGATTAGTTATAAACCACTTTATCACCCACCAGTTAGCCAGCTGGCACAATGATAGGACCCAGGAGGTAAAAATAAGTGAACCCACCTCCAGCAAGAGGCCAGTCACTAACAAAGTCCTTTTTGCATCTATTTCTCTGAAGTAGAAGCAAACGTAAAGGTTTATGGCTGACTAAGTTTGCAGATGATTGCAAACTGGATTTATCATCAACTTCCCTGCAGACACTAGCATTCTTCAAGAAGGCCCATCTCTGACTAACAAATGGTGCCAAAGCTATGCTTTTAAACTCAGTGATAAGAAATGCATAATTGTACTCTTTGGGAAGTCAACCACCCCGGCTAATTACCATGTTGATAATCCACCCTTAACAGTTGACCTAGTGGTCAGGGATCTAAGACAGTGGCCTTACCTCAATAACCATGTGGCCACAATGGTGAAGAAATCCTTTTATGTTGCTCAACTTATAAGTAAGGGTGCAGCATCTAGGTCCAAAGAGGTCATTATCCCACTGCACTCTGCCCATATCAAACCAGTCATAGAGTACAATGCCCCCTTCTGTATGTAGTTGACCAAGCACATACAGCAACTAAAGCGATCTCAGAGGTTCTTTACAAAAAGCATTCAAGTGATTAACAAACCTGCATTGTGCAGGGTGACTTAAAGCCCTTTCCCTATACTCAGTCTCCTACAGATTGATGAGGGGGTGACCTATGCCTAGCTTACAAGGCATCTGCAAATCCCACACTTATGAATCTCCTGCATATTCATAATTCAAACAGTACTAGAAGTGCAATGTCCAGGGACCTGAATTTTGTCTGTGATTTAAACAGAACATGCCAGAAAGACAGATATGTGTCTCGGAGCCTGTCCCTCCTATGGAACAAGATTCCCATCCATAAGAAGAGAAGTTTGTCTATTGCCCAATTTAAGTGCAACCTAGATCAGTGGATGGGGAATAGGAAATTTACACTAGGCCTGGCACCCATGTCCCTTATGGACAGAGATAGCTTATAAATGCCTGGCCCTCAATGTCCTATTTAGATACAGGAAATCATTATTATTTCTGGAAAACTTGGCTGGGCTTAGAAAGGCCCCCCTAGGTCACTATCCTAATAACAATCTATGAATCTGTGAATCAATATCAAAACAGGCTCCTCAGGCAGCTGACTCAATAGCACTTGTTGCACTGATGCTTTGTCCATCTTCAGTCTAGATGCAATGGTGATCATTGTTTAATCCAGGAATGTACAACTTAACAGTGCCAAGTAAATGAACACTGACTCTCTGGTCACTAGGGTCAATACCCACTGACATCAGTCTCATTGCCAGTGGCATCAGACACAAGGAACTGAATGCTGATAATGCCAATATCACCAAAGTATGGAGAGTAACAGTACCAAGATTAGGATAAAGACTGTTGATACTCTAAGCCCTAGTAATGGTGTAACCAGCTTCAACTGCCTCATTATTGTGGAGATCCTGGATGGCACTGGCACAAATGAAGGGACTTGTGGAAAAAATGTCTGCCTCAATTTTACCAGTGCTGAAGATGGACCTGGTGAGAAGACAGAAATGGGATGAAATTAATGTAATATTTAGGGGGAAAGGTGACACTCACGTCTAACTAAGCCTTTATTAAAGCTCTCATTATCTTTTCCCAGTCCACAATGTGGTTTCCAGAAAGGCCATGAAGGCAGCAACTGGAACAAGTGGACGGAACACAATGAGGACAACAACCTTTAAAGCTCAGTCTCAGACACACAGAAAGTGCAACTTTGCCTTTCCATGTGGACAGAGTAAGTAATTTCAGCTTGACCACCCATGTTTTACCTTAGGAGTAGAAGCTGCTAAACACCTGTTCATAGGTCAGTTTACAACAATTACCTTCCCATCATTTTTTGAGCAATGTAAATACTTTATACATTTTTTTCAGTGTAACATATTATACAATCCCCTGCATGGTTAGTTTATTTCAATGCTGTTTGATAATACAACCATTTTATACTTACACATTTATACAACAGTCATAAAGTAAACCCAGGTCAGGCAGTGCTTACATTCAGAGGTGCCAGAAGCTGTTGAAGACTGGGGGGGCAGAGGGTGAGAGGGACACTTAGTGATCTAAAAAGGGCAATTTTTTAGAACTATTTACTGCCACAACATAGGTTCACTTGGAGGACATTTTAAGCTTAGCCAATTTCCTTTTGGTGCTTGAATTAACATTTCCTGATTGGTCTTACCTATCACATGGCTGCTAATTGTATATTAGTCCTAGTGAGAATAAATGTGATCATACTATAGATAATATGTGGGGACTCATGTAAGGGATGCAGCATTTAGGAACTGACTCCATCCATTAGTGGCATGAGGGGTAATCCTGGAGTACATTTTCCTATTACCCATCCTTAGATCCAAGTTGTATTTGAATATGCACAGGGGTGAGCTTTATGTTACTTGAATGGATAGTCTGTTCTGGAACAGTGGTAGCCTCTGTGATATATATCCATCTCTCCACAACATTCAGTTTAGATACCTGGACTGAGTATTTCTTATGCCATTTGATTTGCTGATGTTCAGTAGGTCCATCTGTATTAGGTCGGAGGATGCTTTGTATACCAGATATGTCACCTCTAAGCACTCTGTAGGATACTGAGTATAGTGATAAATCTTTGAGGTGGTCCATGCAAGACCTATTCTTTAAAACTTGTATCCTTTAAGTAAGGTACCTCTGTGGGTATTCCAACTGTTACATGGGTCTGGACAGATACATGCCAAAGTAGGCATTATGCAAAATGATTGACCTAATGAGGGCTTTGTAAAGGGGGACAATAACATCTCTAGATCTAGTCAAAATCAATTTGTTTATAAGCTGTGCAATATAGAAAGACTTTCTTATGACTCTGGGTACATGTTGGTCAAAAGTTAGGTCACTGTACACATAAGTTCCCAAATGCCAAACAACTGGGTCAGTTCTCATGGGGAATTGTCAATTTTGCAGTTCCCTGGAGTAGATGACTTCCCAAAGAATACGATAATGTATTTCTTGGAGTTTAGTTTAAATTCATGATTCTGGCACCGGTTATTGTTTGGGACAAACCTTCCTGCATGACGGCTAAGTCATTTGGGGATTCAATAACTGCCCCTAGTTTGCAGTCATCTCAAAATTAGTCAGCCAAAGCCCTTTGGTATTTCCTTTACTTTTGAGATGTATATGCCAAACAGAATAAGTCTCAGCACCAAACCCTGGGGGACTCCACTGGTGAATGGTCTCTTCCCCTATTTTGATCTCCTGCATCCTGTGAGCAAGCATACATGTATGCATTCTTTGATTCACCTTCCTGATTGCATTAACTCATATTCTTTGTATAATACAGCACCACTTGTTAGAATGTGTTTTACATTTGTAGTTTGGAATAGTCTTCTAGTAAGCAATGAAACAAAATGTATGAACCAATAATGACAAAACTACCCACTTCAGAAAATTTCACCCATAAATGGCCACTCAAACGTCTGTCATTACAATCCACCAATATCAGTAAATATGCAAATCTCTGCAGAAGTAAGTCATCTAAATAATTCCCCATTAAAGGAATCTATAACTAATGAAGAGGTTGCTGCTAGTAAACAACTGTATATTTCATTGTTTCATCTACAAATAAAGTGCCTATTGCCCTTGAAGAATAAATTGCCTATGCTACATTAAAAAAATGATAAGCTAATAAATTTGCAATGGGGAATGGATGGCAAACTGATAACAGAAACATAGTTACTAGGTAACTCCTCCAAAGGAGGACATTCATTGGACTGCAGCATCCACTCCCTTTAAAGTACAACACAGTACAGTATCAGCACTCCAACTGCATCCTGTGGGAGTAGAACCCACAGCCTTCTGCATCAAAAGCAACTACACTACCTGTTGTGCTACTAACAATACAAATGACTTAGCATAAGAATCACTAAACTTCTCTTCCCCAGAAGCTCTCCTCTGCAGAAGTAAGTCATCTAAATAATTCCCCATTAAAGGAATCTATAACTAATGAAGAGGTTGCTGCTAGTAAACAACTGTATATTTCATTGTTTCATCTACAAATAAAGTGCCTATTGCCTTTGAAGAATAAATTGCCTATGCTACATTAAAAAAATGATAAGCTAATAAATTTGCAATGGGGAATGGATGGCAAACTGATAACAGAAACATAGTTACTAGGTAACTCCTCCAAAGGAGGACATTCATTGGACTGCAGCATCCACTCCCTTTAAAGTACAACACAGTACAGTATCAGCACTCCAACTGCATCCTGTGGGAGTAGAACCCACAGCCTTCTGCATCAAAAGCAACTACACTACCTGTTGTGCTACTAACAATACAAATGACTTAGCATAAGAATCACTAAACTTCTCTTCCCCAGAAGCTCTCATCTCCTTGTAAAATCCACTTGACACTGAACTAAATCTCTCAACATCACAGCACAAGAAATCTAGAAAAGCTAAAATTTATTTGGAGGGGGACAAAGGCCCAAAACCAGGGACACATTTTAAATATTGCTTGTATAATCTTAGAAAGTTGCTAAAATAAAGTGTTTTGTGTTACCATGTGTTTCCTGAAAGATAGGAAGACTGAAACTTAAAGGGCTATCATTATTTAGTGAATTCAGTTCTCACAGATTTGCCAGAAAACCACAAATTTTAAGAGGAACAATACAAGATCCAATTTTATACAATATTGCTTATTAGTTTCTATCACATAATATATTAATTTTCTTTTTTACTCATCTGTCATTTATTTCTCTACTCTCCATTTCAGACTGCCATAGTACCTTTATTAAAAGCAGAAGCAACATACAGTGGATACAAAAAGTGTACACACCCCTGTTAAAATGCCAAGTTTTTGTAATATAAAAAATGAGACCACAATAAATCATTTCAAAACTTTTCCCACCTTTAATCTGACCTATAACCTGTACAATTCAATTGTAAAACAAACAAATCTGTTAGGGGAAAAATATAAAAAAATAAAAAAAATACAATAAGCTGGTTGCATAAGTGTGCACACCCTTAAACTAATACTTTGTTGAAGCACCTTTTGATTTAATTATAGCATTCAGTCTTCTTGGGTACACACCTGCCATCAATTTAAAGAGACTCTGATTAACCCCAAATAAAGTTCAGCTGTCCTAGTAGGA
Organism: Protopterus annectens; assembly: GCF_019279795.1. NCBI lineage: Eukaryota > Metazoa > Chordata > Ceratodontiformes > Protopteridae > Protopterus > Protopterus annectens. Next base: position 1,138,556,366 of record NC_056725.1, read on the forward strand.
TTTTTCTGACACTTAGTTGTCTGCTAGAGCAAAAGCCATGGTTCATGGAGAGCTTACAAAGCATCATAAGGATTTCATTGTTGAAAGGTAATCAGTCAGGAGAAGGGTACAAAAAAAATTCCACAGCATTGGATATACCATGAAACACAGTAAAGACAGTTATCAAAAAGAGGAGAAAATATTGGACGACAATGACGTTGCAAAGAACTGGACGTCTCTCAAAAATTGATAAAAAGACAAGATGAAAACTGTTCAGGAAGGCTGCCAAGAGACCTACAGCAACACTGAAGGAGCTGCAGGAATTTCTGGCAAGTACTGGTTGTGTACTACATGTGACAACAATCTCCCATATTCTCCATACACATAAAAAAATCCAGGCCCGGATAAAATTTGCAAAACAATACATCAAGTCTTCCAAAATCATGTGGGAAAATATGTTATGGTCTGATGAGACCAAGGTTGAACTTTTTGGCCACAATTCCAAAAGGTACGTTTTGCGCAGAAACAACACTTCACATCACCAAAAAAACACCATCCCCATGGTGAAGAGTGGTGGTGGCAGTATCACGCTTTGGGGTTGCTTTTCTTCAGCTGGAACTTGGACTTTAGTCAAGATGGAGGGAATTACGAACAGTTCCAAATACCAGTCACTTTTGGCCCAAAACCTTCATGCGTCTGCTAGAAAGCTGAATATGAAGAGGAATTTCACCTTTCAACATGACAATGACCCAAGCATACACCCAAATCAACAAAAGAATGCCTTCACCAGAAGAAAATTAAGGCTTTGGAATGGCCCAGCCAGAGCCCAGACTTAAATCCAATAGACAATCTGTGGAGTGATCTGTGGAGGGCTGTGCACAAGAGATGCCCTTGCAATCTAACAGATTTGGTGTGCTTTTGCAAGGAAGAGTGGGCAAATATTGCCAAGTCAAGATGTGCCATGCTGATAGACTCTTACCCAAGAAGACTGAATGCTGCAATTAAATCAAAAGGTGCTTCAGCAAAGTATTAGTTTAAGAGTGTGCACACTTACTGTATGTTGTATGTTTTTTTATTTTTTATATTTTTCCCCTAACTTTTGTTTTTCAATTGAATTGTACAGGTTATAAGTCACATTAAAGGTGGGAAGAGTTTTGAAATGATTTATTGTGGTCTCATTTTTTTATATCACAAAAACCTGGCATTTTAACAGGGGTGTGTACACTTTTTATATTCACTGTAAATATAGTTTGTAATTTGAAAATGGGGATGTTTATCAGATAGAATGCAATACAGGCTCTCCCATTCAGCTAAATATAAATGTTCATTTTTAAGTAAAACTTTGACATATAATACTTATAATATTACATTTATATTAATCAAATAATTTTCTGTCTAGTAATTATTGGTTTAAAGTGTAATTTAGAATGCAATTTACATTTTAAAACTATCATATCCTTTGCCATATAAACAATATAAACATTTTTAAATAATGTCCTCATACAGTGTCTCCAGTGCATTAGTTTTTATGGAGTCTTTCATTTTTTAAACAGTTTCATCTTTTGTTTTATCCATAACTTTCTTTTGGAAAATAGGAAAGGGTTTTGCAGGACATTTCTCCCTTGAAGTGTCAATCATTGGCTTTTCTGCACCTGTTGACTGATTGCTTATGTCCTCACCACCTTCTCCTGCCACCTGCCTCCTGCTGCTGCCTTCTCTTTGCTATTTCATCCTGCGCCTTTCAAGAGTCTGTGTAAAATTTTAATCCAAGTGAAGAGAAAAATGAAGTAAAGCAAGACACAATAATAAAACAAAGTTTCATTTCTCTTAAGAGTCTTATGGAAGAAAGAAATGTATTGCTTTAATTTTGTAATGAAAAGTTGTTATCCATTTAAACTGTGTGTCTTTAACCTTTAAGACTATACCCTTCCTCTGCAAAATAGAAAAATTCTATCCTTTAGCTGATATGTCTGCTGTTTAATCAGTGTAGGTTTTATCTGCTTTCTCAGTCTCACATTTGGAATATTTATTCTGCATGTTCTATTTTAATATCATCAATTTGAAAGTCCGGTCCACGTGCCAAAGTATTTTCTCATAACATATTTACAGTCCTTCCTGTAGTTTGTTCTGGTACTGCTGTAAACCTCAGGTTGTCTCTGTGTGACCCATTCATGGGTTCAGCTAGTTTTTGTGTCATTTGTTCATATTTTAATTGCTGTTCCACCATTTTTTTCTTTTATATCCTTTTCAGCAGTTTGCATATGTACTATATCCTGTGAAGTCCTGTTTAAAACATTTCTTTCCTGCACCCTTCTGTTATTTGTATATATTCCAACAGGGACCTACTTATTTGAAAATTGTAGAATGTATTTGGTCAAGCTCTCTCTTTCTATGTTGACTGAAGATTTTTCTCCTGTTGACATTGCCATCCACTTTTCCCATCTCTGCTCCACAACACTGCTTTCAATCTCCCTTGAGTTTTCACAATTTCTCTCATTTTTACTTTACTTTTTCTTTTCCTTGTTGACTGTCTAGATGTCATACACTCTTTACCTATCAAGTTCTATTAAAAATATGTGGTAGTTTGCAGGCTTTTGCTAATTTAAACTGTTTACTGCCCAGAGCTCTGTTTTTTAGCCACTTACACTACTGCTGCTGCCATTTTGGAACTCCAACCACTTACGTATTCTCATCAAATATGAGTTATTTGGAGGGGACAGGAGAGGGCCTCACAGATGATGTGAGTCCTAGGCATCTCTACCCCTTTTCCTGTAAGACCATAAGAAAATACTAAGGAAGAAATCACAAGGGCCATAATATACCTAGTTATATATACAGTACCTTTAAATGCCTTCCTTTTTAAGTACATACATGTGCTCACTTCCCAGACTGAGCAGGGCTATACATGACAATCCTGGTGTAGATTTTTCTCTATCCATCCATTCATTTAAGACTAACAAATAGTACTTAATCTACAGTGATACTCTATTCCACAGACTGTGTCAACATTGAGTTATGAACCTCTCTCTCCAACAAACCCTGTTTTTTTGTTGGTATAGTTTTAGGTCTCTGGTGCAGATGTTTATAGAACTACTGTTTTTTCAAGGAGACAGGTCAAATAAGATTGGGTCTTTCATGGCTCAAAATGTAACACATAGGACACTTTATATCAGCCTGTAAGCTATTGCTACTCAGTATAAGGAGACTTGTATTTATTGGGAGAGCTGAATGATTTAAGGTCTTTGATTTTATTGGTAAGGTATCTTTGAGGCTGTTCTAGTTGAGTAATATATTATGATATTTATATAAAAAAGGGAGTATTGTATTTAGTTATGGGTCTGGTAAGGGAAGAATACAGTGGCAGGATTACTTCCTTGGATCTTGAAGATATTCCCTTGTAAATTAACTGGGCTAAATTAAAGGATTTCTTCACTACGGTGGAAAAATTATGATCAAATGAGACAGTATTGCCCTCAGAAGTACCCAAGCCTGTTATGACCATGTCTGTCTAAACAGGCATATTATTTATAACTTAGTAGGTGAGAATCCAGTGCCATTTAGTATAATGGTTAAGATGTTTACCTTACAGATATAAGGTGCAGGGTTTGATTTTCACATGAGGTAATTGGCTAAGCTTAAAATAGTCCACATGGTAGCTAGCCTAGTACTGATCTATATTTAGAGTTGGGAGTTTGGCATAATGGTTAAGTCATTTACGTTACAAATACAAGGTGCAGGATTTGGCTAGACTTAAAAAGGCCCACAAGGACAGTTAGCCTAGTACTAATCTAAGAACAACTTTTTTTGCTGAATGCTACTATGTTGCACTTTTTTGCATTTAACTTTACTTTCTTTTCGGTACACCAAGCATGAACACGTTCCATTTCTTCCTGGAATTGTTTAGTTTCAGTGGGTGACTGGATAACAGTGCCCAGGTTGCAGTCATCAACAAACCTACGTCAACCACACTTCTCAGATATTGCACTGTCTGCAAAATAAATGACAAACAGGAGAAGGCTCAGGACTGACCCCTGTGGTACCTTAATAGTTGCAATTTTACATTCAGAGAGGTACCAGCAACTTTCACAACCTGTGATCTATCATATAGTCAATTTGCCAACCAGCAGATAACATAGGAGTTACATTAAATTTATCTATTTTTAAGAATACCAGGATGGGAAATAGAGTCAAAAGCCTTGGCTAGATCAAGAGAAACGGTGTGCACTGGATGATAACTGTCCACAGCCTTTGTAACCTTTTCAAAGAAGTTTACTACACTCAGGGTACAGAACCTCGCTTCACAAAGCCAAACTGATTTGGGCCTGGATCAGTTCTGTTGCCAGTGTCTGCAAAAATGAGTTCTGCTATGATAAGTCCCATGGTTTGCATATAAGGCTGGTGAAGCTTATGGGCTATAATTGCCTGGATCTACACAGGGCCCAGCCTTATGTAGGTGAGTCACAGTGAGTGTTCTTCAAGTATCAGCCACAGACCCTGTGAACAGTCTGAGGTTGAACAGTTTCATTCGACATTTAAATAATGCATAACTGACACTGAGAAGAATTCAACCTGGTATGTTGATGTGATCCAATGGAAGTATTATTTTTAGTCACTGACAGGGAGTTCAAGAGTTATTCCAATGTGTACTTCCAAGTTGGCTACACGCGGATCAACAGTATGAAAAAAGAAACTGATAAATACGAGCCAGCAATAGTGTCAGCTGGATTAAATTCCAGTTACTAGCTAGTAATTACACTGCTTGGATGCCAGCAAAAAAGAAATTTAGAGAACTGAAAGAAAATCAAACAAAAAAGATGAAGAGAAAACATTGGCTGGAAAGAATCCTAAAGCTGTTCAGCAAAAAACAGTTCAAGCTTTAGCTTGGTACAGTAGATGGCTTCCAGTAATATAGAAAAAAAAACATAAATCAAATGTAACTGAGATGTGATTAAAATAAAACACTGAGGAAGTATATCAACTCAAATAACAAAAAATCTGGGAAAAAACAGAACTAGCTTTAGTTAGCTATTTAGATGAACTGATAAAACTGCAAAAATAAGAGAATGAAATGTAGGTTTCTTGGAGGGGAAAGGAGGTGGCTTCACAGCAGATGTGCATTCCTGGGAGTAAAGGTTGGCTGAGTATGACTCTTGTCAAGAAGAAGTGTTTCAAAAAATTGTAGAGTTAGAAGACAGTGCACACAGATAAAAATGAGATTTTCTGCTTTATCAGAGAAACTTGAAGGCATTGTCTGTATTAATTGTATGAAAACACAAATAAACTACTGGGCTGATATTCCACAGCAGGATTTATTAACTGAAAGGACACATTGAGTGTATGCTCCACATATGGCCATGAGAAAGCAGCTAAGACCTGTATTAGAAAAGATGCAATCATACTAGCAGAACAGCTGATACTGAAAAAGTTGTTTCAGATGGGCAGATATTAAAAATTGGAGACAGCAGAGTGTGGAAAATGATTATTCATTGTACACCAGACAGAAGAGAAGCAAATTTATCCCAACAATCAAGGAAAGTTGAGAGGCAGTGTGAAATTCTATCGGTTGTATACACCTGTCTTCAGAATATTTTTTTCGTGGAGGATGAAACACATTTTGATGCAGTACAGGACAAGGAGGAAAATGCATCCAACAAAAAGTGAGCCAATAAGCAGAAGGGGACTCTGCTTTTCATTCATCTAACAATAAAGCTCATAGAAAGACTTTGCAAGTGAAATATTTTCCAATGTTCCAAAGAAAAATGCTTGAGAGACAGAAAAAAGCACAGGAGTTGACTCAAAAATCAGGAGTACCTTGGACTTGAACCAGTGTCTGGTGTTGGGAGATGCAGATCAGCAGAAAGAAGACCAGCAGCACTGAAATGAAATAAATAAATGGAAGACTATAAAGCAGGAATCACATTTGTGAAATATGCCTTTGCAAGAAAAATCAGCTAAGAAAGACAAGACTTTTGTTGACTTTGTTAAACTTGTTGGTGGACTGTAAAGCATATACCCCTCCTTTCATCACTAATGTTTAGAAGGACACTAAAAGAGGAAAACAAGTAACTGCAAGAAATACAATTTTTGTTTTTATTAGTATTTTTATAAAACATTTCATGATATAAACTGCATGTTTTATATAGTAAAGCTGATTTGTGCAGTATGTAGTCAGGGTAGTCTTTTCAGTGACTGTTGTATGTGTTAAATACATTAATCAAGTACTTTTTTAGTTGTAAGAAATATTGGCTTTATAGTATAACAAGAGAGGAAAGGCTGGACAATAGCAATTTTAATGTTAATATGATGCAATCATAAGCTGCTGGTGTGGGGGTGGGGTGTAAAGTGCACTGATTATGTTACACATAGAATTAAGATATTTTCTCTTACTTTTACAAGTGTGACTACATAGATTAACACCCCTGGCTTAAGCTATAAGCAAGTATTTTGTAAGCAAGTAGGCTTGAAAAATAAAACAGAATGAAAGCCATGAAAATGGTTTCTTATATCAGAAAAGATATTAGCTTTTTTCCCATTAGCAAATGTTCAGTATGAATAAGTCTGCAGCTGAAGGCAGTTATACATTGTTTTCTAAATAAAATTTACAAAGATTCATTGCTGATTACTTTTACATGGAGACGAGCTATCTGCAACTTCAAGCAATTAATCTTTTTTTAAACATTTTTATTGAATACTCACTTATAGGCAATCATACATTTATATAAATTGAAACAAACTATATTGTCATATTCTCAGTTACAAACATTATACATAGCATATAATCTCATGTACAGTCATTGTTAGTCTAGCATTCTATAGGTCATTCATTTCTTGTCTTCCCTTAAACCTCACTCCTCCTCCAAAACATTATTTTGCATGTATTGTTCCCTATAATCCCATATTTTCTATGTAATTTGCTTCTACCCTATTCTAAAGATCCCACTTCAAGTTCTTTTATCTCTGTTACTATATTCACTATATCAAATGCGATTAGTTTAGACTTTGATTTCCATTTTCTAGTAATTGTTTTTTTGGCAGCCACAAGAATTAAACTTAGCAGGGCCTTACTAAGTCTAATCAATTCAGATCCTTTATCCCAGCTCAGAAAACATTTTGTTAGTTACACTGATTTGCTTACCTAGTATATCAGACAGAGTAGTATGTAGGGAATTGTTAAAGCCTGCCAACTCATTACACTCCCAAAAATATGTTTTCAATTATCTATTTATTCCCCATCACTCCTCCAGCATTTGCAATTTATCTGAGGAAAGGTTCTTTGGAGTCTGTTGGGTTATAAAATACATATGCAAACATTTCCAAGCAAAAATCCTAAATCTTCTAGACTTTTTTTGCATATTTGGGAGTCATACATATATCATCCAATTGTTTATTTGTGAATTGCTTATCCAGTCTCTCTTCCCAATCTTTTCTAGCCTCCTCTGATTGAGTCCTATAGTTATTGTGCAATATTTTACATACCCTACTAATTATCCTTTTTCAACAGCAGCTTCTGTTCTAGATTAAACTGAAACTTCACCAGGGCTGGTCTTTCACTTAGGATTCCCCTATTCCTTTCTCTTTACCCATACTCTGATAACAATCCTTGATAGGGAAAGCAGTCTCTAGCCTTCAGTCCAAATGTATTCTTGGCCTCTTCCCATTCTAATACTTTTCCCTCTCTAATTATTTGCTTCCAGTGCCTTGGTTCCTTTGCCAGCTTTCTCCAGTAAATTCCTGTCATCTCACCTATTTCCTGAACCCTAATTGTAGTCACCCCTATTGGCTGAATCTCCTTTCTTCATTCTTGCATTGGCTTAGTTCGTAAAATAATTTCTGGTACTTTATGAATATAATAATCAGTATGGCTAATGTTATTCTATTTAAGGAAATGCATCCAAAATCCCACTCTCTCCTTATTTCTTGAACTTCCTTCCTGTTTTATCATCCCTTTCCACTTTGAATTATTGCTTTCTGCTTGTACTATGTATAGGAGACTTAGCTGTGTAGCTCTAAAATATCCCTTCAGATCAGGTTATCCCAATCCATTTTGTTCTATTGGAAAGATTAACTTATCCCACTTGGACCTTGCCCTCTTCCTTCCAGATAAAACCCTTAAACTCTTTATTAATTACTATCTACAACTTCTCAACTGGTAGATAAACATATGCCTGATCTGTGTATTAAACTAAGGGGATTAAAAACATTTTCATTGCTTGTATCTTGTTATTTATATCTATAAACAAAAGCTTCCAGTTCCTCACTTTTTGCATTATCTTTGGTTTAGTCTCTTTCCATGTATCATTAGTTGCCATAACACAATCCTTTTAAACCCATATTCTTAAGTACTTCATTTTATCATGTCCTCATAAACATAGATATTGCTGAACCAATCTGTACATAGTTTACAGATATAGCCTTTGTTTTATCTCCACTAATTTTATAACCCAAAAAGATTTGAAACTGTCTCAGAATGCTCCACAACACTGAGATGTTCCTTTCTGGTTTTATCAGGTACAATATCATCTGCTAACAAAGCCAGCTTTTCTTGATTACCATGCCAATTATATATTTGAAATTCTGAGTCCCTTATTTTCTTTGCCAGTGATTCTAAATATAGCACAGATAACAATGTGGAAAGAGGATATCCCTGCCAGGCTAGCTGTTCAGAAAGAAATTATCAGACAAGAGACCACCCCACTTTAATTTTCATCTCCAATCCCTCATAGAGCCTCCTAATTAACCTTATTATTGTGTCAGGGAATGTAAATGCTTCCATTGCCCTACTCATAACATGTCGGCTTACTCTGTTGAATACTTTCTCCGCATCACGACCCACCAACAGTGATATTTTCTTACATTCTGCTTCCCACTGGATTATCATTGTTCTATTAATGCTGTCAAATGTTTACCACCCCACATTAATCCATATCTATCAATTTTGGCAAAACGTTTGCCATTATTTTGGCCATTATAGACATAAACATGGTTTACTATCAAAATGGGCTTATATGAAGCTCGCTCTGATGGGTCTTTACCACCTTTAGGTATTAGAGCCACAAAAGGTTTCTTCTAGGATGTTGGTTCTTCCCTTCCTTTTAAAATACTGTTAAACAAAACCTTCCAGATCTATATCACTTTCTTCCTCCTAGCTTCCAAATTTCTACAGAAATACCATCTATTCCTGCAGACTTTCCTGTAGATTGGTAATACATCACCATTTTATCTCATCTCCTCCTATCCTAACTGTTAATAATTAAGCATCATGTACCTCTAACCTTGGCATATTTAATTCTTCCATAAATATTTCCATTTGCGCTTTGTCTTGATTTCTACATTTCACTGCTTTACACTGATTTTCATAAAATTTCCAAAATATTTTTAATACTGCTACAGGATCTCTGGTTATTTTCCTTATTATAGGCTCCCTGAGACTGGCAACAGCCCTTTCTTCTTTCTGTTGCCTGAGTCATTGTGCTAAAAGTTTTGTCGCACTAGAGTTATTTAAAAAAAGTTGCTTAACAGCAATCCTTCTAAATTCATGCATATTATCCAAGTATTTATTTTCTCTTTAGCACTCTGCAGTTGCACCTTTTTTTGTTCTGTGACATTCCCCTTATTCTGCAACAGATTAACTTTTTTCAGTCCCTCTACATAATTCTTGTTACTTCTTAACCATAGTTCTTTTTTTCTTCTACCCTTTCTTAAACTCCACTTTCATTTTGTCTCAGTCCCTAACTATACCTTCCAAAGAAATGTCTGTCTTTACTAATAATTCATGAATAATTTCCACTACCCATTCCTTAAATTCTTCTATTTTTAACAGATAGATGGTGAAGTGCCAGTGTCTCATTTTTATTTCATTACCCTGCATTTTTATCATGTAGCCTGAATTAGTTACGGGATGTGTATCAAAACCTTCAATTAAATGGACAAGTTCATGTGAAATATAATTTCTGTCTAGCCTAGCCATGTTGTTGTACCTACCTTACCTTTAGAGAAGCTGAAAATAGATCTTTAAAAAAATCTGTTATACATAACAGGTGGGAACAATAACTTCGTATCATAATGTTAACACTTCCTGTATTATCTTGGAATGTGAATGATCTCACAGGTATATACAAAAAAGAAAGAGTAGTGAACTATATTAGGAAATGCAGAGTGCAAATAGCTGTGCTACAGGAGACACATTTGGAAAGAACTGAGCATGGGAATTTAATATAGAAATTAATTCAGGATGGTTATTCAGCAGAATATTTAGGACAAAGGGGGGGTACATATATTAATTGCTAGAGGAGTTCCAATAGTGAAAGAAAAGGGAAAAAATAATAATGGTATATTTGTGGTAGTAAGGGGTTACTGACAAGGGAGGAGGATTACACTGGTTTGTATTTATATTCCACCTAAAAGTGCTACAATGGAGCTTAAGAAAATGCTGGGATAAATAAAGTACAGCTATGTACACTTACCATAAATGTAGATGTTTGAGTGTATTCACTGTTGCAGTCATCACACTGGGATTATCTGCCTGCAAGTAGCCCTCAGTTGGCCCAAATACCAGAGTCTTAGGATTCTGTGTCAGATGCTGTCACTTCGTCCATGATGTCAGTTGTCAGGGGTATAAAACATGCAGTCAACGCCATTACATCATGTTTTTCTTGCCCATAATGTCAGGAGCCCCCAAATAGTAAGCTAGTATATGGTGGGGAACACCACCAGTAAAAAATAACTACTAATGCCATTAGAAATGGCCCTAGAGAGGAGAGGTAGAAAGCCAGGGGGCTGGAGGGAGGGAAACCAGGACTGCAACAGTGAATACACTCGAACATCTACATTTATGCTAAGTGTACACAACTGTACTATGTTCTTCGTGTTTCACTGTTGCAGTCATCACACTTGAGTGGATTCCCAAAGCTGAGGAAGGGTGGAGGCAGTCAAGAAGTGTTAGGGCTGGCTAGTAGGCCTTGCAAGACTGCTGTAGCAAATCCAGCTCTGGATTTAGAAAATATTGGTAAGTGGTAATGCTTGGTGAAAGTGTGTACAGAACTCCAGGTTGCAGCTTCCAGGATGTCCCTGGTAGGGACTCCCCTGAGAAATGCTGTAGAGGTGGAAGTAGCCCTAGTGGAATGTGGTCTGATCCCCTGTGAGGTAGGTTTTCCATGGTGCTTGTAGCAGAAATGGCTGCAGTGTGCTACCCATTTGGAAATAGTTTGCTTTGAAATGGCCTTACCCTCTGCCCTTGTAGAAAAGCTGACTAGCAACTGGTCAGATTTTCTGAAAGGTTTAGTCCTGTCAAGGTAGAACCTGAGCTGTCTGTGCACATCCAAGGAGTGCATGATCCTTTCCCCTTTATTCTGAGGGTTAGGAAAGAAGGTTGGCAAATGGATGAATTGGTTTAGAGCCACACTGGACAGACACCACCTTAGGCATAAAGGACCGGTTAGTCCTGAGGGAAACCCTGTCAGCATGGAAAATAATGAAGAGTTCCACAGCCATTAGTGCCTGTAACTCAGATACTCTTCTTGCTGAGGTTATGGCTAAAAGCAAGGTTGTTTTCCAAGAGAAGAATTTTAACTCTGATGAAGCTTCAGGTTCAAAAAGGGGAAGCATGAGCTTTTCCAGTACAAAGTTAAGGTCCCAGGCAGGGGTGGGTGCTCTCCTAGGGGGCTTTAAGTTGTTAGCCCCTCTCAGGAACTGTTTGATGAGAGGGTGAGAAAAAAGAGGTGTCTCAGTGTTATAATGAGCTGAGATGGCAGATGCATGAATCTTAATGGAGGAGAAAGATAGGCCTCTGTGGAGTAGCTCTACTAGGCAATCCAGGATTAAAGGTAAGGAGGGCACAGCTGTGTCCCTTCCTTGAGACTGATTCCAAGAACAATATCTTTTCCACTTTTCAGCATAGGATTTCCTAGTACTAAGCCTTATGGCTTCAATAATGACATCCAGCACCTGTTTGCTGAGAGTTGCTGGTGGTATATTTAAGGGATAAGTCAGGCTGCAAGGTTTAGGGATTGCAATTGTGGATGAAAAATCTGTCCCTCCTGCTGGGACAGCAGGGTAGGAGTCTGGTGAAGGTGCCAGGGTGGCGCTGTTGTCAGACTGTGCAAGAGTGGGTATCAGTGCTGGCATGGCCAGTCTGGGGCAATAAGAACTGCCCTTGGTCTGTCCTGTTTTATCTTGAGTAGTACTTCTGAGAGGAGGAGCAGAGGGGGAAAGGCATAAATTGAGAGGTTTTCCCATTGAAAGGATAGGGCATCCACCTTCCAGGCCCTGCTGTGAAGGTTCCTGGTGCAGAATTTGTTCAACTGGTGATTCTCAGGGGAGGCAAATAGGTCCACCTCCGGTGTACCCCACCTCTGTATCAGAAGTTTAAAGGTGTTGGGCTCCAATTTCCACTTGTGTAGGTCTAGGAGATTTCTCCTTAAGTCGTCTGTCAGTGAATTTTGTTTGCCTGGCAGGAATTGAGCTTGTAGATGCACTTGGTTGCTCAAGGCTGTGTTTCACAGGGCCATGGCTAGCGTGCAGTGTGGGTAGGAATGGGTTCCCCCCTGCTTGTTTATGTACCACATAACTGTGGTGTTGCCTGTTTTTATAAGCAGTTGTCCTGGAAGGATTAGGTATTTGAAGGCTGTCAAAGCATTCTGTACAGCTAATATCTCCTTTTGATTGATGTGCAGGAGAATGTGGGCTGTTTTCCAGTGGCCCTGAATGTACTTGCCTGCCATGTGAGCCCCCCATGCATTGTCTGATGTGTCTGTTGTCAGGGTTTGGGTGGCAAGGGGTTGAGAGAAAGCAGTCCCTTGTTGTGGTTGCATGCTTCTGCCCACCAAATGAACTCTGCCCTTAGGCAGGGTATGATTGGAATGACTGTTTCCAGGTCCTGAGAATGCTGGCACCAAAGACTTTTTAAGTACTATTGAAGTTTCCTCGTATGCAGTCTTGCATATGGAATTAACAGAATACATGAGGCCATGAACCCTAGGGCTTACAGTATTTTTCTTGCAAATAGCTGGGTTCTGGTGGTCATTTGTTTGAAGTGGTTTGTCAGATACACCTGTTTTTCTGAAGTGAGAAATGCCATCTGGGAAGTAGTGTCCAAGCTTGCTCCCAGGAATACAATCTTTTGACTGGGCACCAGTTGCAATTTCTTTTCATTGATGGTGTACCCCAGTGAAGTGAGAAGGCTTTTTACAAATGCCAGGTGCTGAAGTCGCAATTCCTGACTGTCTGCCTGAATTAGGCAGTCGTCCAAGTATGGGAAAATTTGAATATTTCTCTGCCTGCAGTATGCAATGGCTGGAGCCAGGCACTTTGTGAATACTCTGGGCGCAGTAGATAAGCCAAAGGGAAGTGCAGAGAACTGCCCTGAAGCATAGCTATTTTCTGCATGACTCCCTTATGGGGATGTGCAGATAAGCTTCTTTTAAGTCTAGAGTAACTAACCAGGCATCCTTGGTTAGCATAGGGAGAAGCTGTTGCAGGGTGAGCATCTTGAATTTTGGGACCACCAGAAAGGTGTTGAGAGTTGATAGATCCAGGATTGGATGCCAAGACCCCTCTTTTCATGGCACCAGGAAAAGCCTGGAGTAGAAACCCTGCCCCCTTTGTTCTACTGGAACGGGTTGAATAGTTCTGATATTGATCTGGGAAAGTACTTGCTTTTGAGCCTCTGCCTACTGGTTTGGAGGAAGGTCTGGAAACCCACTTGGGGTTGGCAGTGTATGGAAGTAGAATCTGTATCCCTGGAATACAATGTTTAGGACCCATCTGTCCTGAGTAATGGACATCCAGCTTTTTGCATGAAGGGCAAGCTTTCCTCCTAGGGGCACAAGTAGTCGGGCAGGGCTGGGTAGGATAATTGAAAAGTCATTGTGAACTTTTTTCATAGGGTGGCGGCTTACCACTTCCTGTTTTTGAGGTGGGGGCACTCCATTGTTTAGTTCTCTACATACTCTGAGACTGTAGTCTGGGTGGTCTGTTTCCCCTGGGATTGGTCTGGAAAGGCCTGGAAGGGGCTGGAAAGGACAGTTTTTAGAAGGCCAATGCCTACTGAATCTAGGTGGTTGCACTTGTAAGAATTTTTTAGCAGTTTGCATAGATTTAGCTTTTTCTTCCATCTTTTTAAGAACCTCTTCTGCTTGGGTGCCAAATAAACAGTCCTTATTTACCGGAGCGTCTAGTAATTTGAATTTGACATGATCTGGCAAGGTTTGTTCCTTCAGCCAAGCATGCCTTCTCAGTACAGACCCAGTGACTGCAGCCCTGCAAGATGCTTCTAGGGCATCAAGCCACACTGCAAAGTATGCTTACTAACTTGGTTTGCAGAATGCATTAGCACTTGTAAATCTTTATTTTCTGCACAATCTGGAAGCAACACCATTTTTTGTTTAATTAGTTCCATAATATGCTGCTGGTACTTCAACATGTGAAACTGGCAATTCAATGCCCTGATGGCAAGAGTTGCAGAAGTATATACCTTCTTACCCCATCTGTCTAAAGGTCTGGAATCCCTGTCTGAAGGGGTAGGATTTTTGGCTGTAGTAGCCTTAATACCTTTAGGTCTCTGGGAAATGGTCTCTGGATCCACAGTAGGATTCTTGAAGAGAAATTTATGGGAATCAGGTACTCTGTAGTACCTGTCAGGTTTCCTAGGGGCTGTGGGTAAGATATCAGGAGTAAGACTGGTTTCCATAAAAACATCATCTACAACATCCAGAACAGGAGGTATAGCTAGAGGCCTGTGCTGAGGCAACTCTAAAACGTTCTCTGAATCTCTTTTTGGACTGAGGGTAGTCCTGGCATTCACAGCAGAAATGATCTCTTAAAGTATGCAAGGTTTCACCAAAAGAAAAATCCTCTGGAGTGGAGGCAGAGGGAATGGATTCCTCTGCATCTCAATCCTCATAGGTTGATAAGGGCATGCCCTGATAATCAGAAGGGTCAGAGTTATCAGACTCCTGGTCTGTAGAATCAGAAGTAAACTCAGTTCTTTGTCTCTTAGCAGGGGAAGGCTGGCTTCCTCTAATTAGGGTAATAAGGTCTTCAGCCATTCTAAGCATTTGTTTTTGTGGCATGGGAGCTTGAGCATGTGCTTTTTTGTTGGTTTTCTAGATGTAGTGCATACTCTGGGCCTCAGAAACTTGGTAGTTTTATTTAAAAAAAGAAGTTGGTTTAATTCGAACATTGGTAGGTCAGAATACACCCTCAGAAACCAGTGCCTGCACAGCGGCTCTAGACCCATCCAAGGTATTGACAGCCACAGGTTCCATAGTCGAAGAAACATCTCGCAGAACACAAGACTCTGAATGTGTCTCAGCAGAGGCCTGCAAATCTGTAGAAGCAGACATCAGGGGCTGCAAAGGCGCCTCACTGAGTACCAGTGGACTGGCTACTAGCTTAACGGAAGCGTCGTCGGCAGTTTTGGACCTATCTGGTCTGTCTCTTTTATCTTTACATTTTTTTTCGGAAGATCGGTAGTTGGATGGCTTATCGAAGACATTTCGGAATATGGAGAACAAGAGCAAAAGAATTTAGCGACAAAGATAGCCTGACGATGAATGGTTCAGGCATTAAACAAGGCACAAAACCGACAATGAGGGACATCGTGGTCTGGGCCTAAACAGGTGATGCAGTAAGAATGAAAATCTCTGTGAGGTATTTGCTTTCCACAGGCAAGACAATTGTTAACTTTTTCTAACATCGGTTAGAGCAAGAAAAAAGGATCCCCAATGGGGTACTTAGCTTTAGAAGACTTCAGGATTACAAACTCGAAAGCAAAAATCTCAGCTAGCAGTCTACCGGCACTTGCAAACTGCTTCTGCTTCAGGCTCCTACTCGGCAAGAAAGACTGATGTAATGGCATCGGCTGAATGTTTTATACCCCTGATGACCTGACATCACAGAAGAAGCAACAGTATCCAACGCAGAATCCTAAGACTCTGGTATTTGGGCCGAATGAGGGCTACCTGCAGGCAGATAACCCAAGTGTGATGACTGCAACAGTGAAACACAAAGAACATCTAGCATTCAGCAGGAAATATTACTTACAGGAGGGGACTGTAACTTGATTTGCAAGGACCTAGATGGGAAAATATAACAAGAGTGTAGATTTCTGAAGACATTTATGAAAATATTTGTCATGGTATATGTGAATTCTGTAGTACGAACTTGGACAGAAGTTATATATTATTCCCCTAGGTACACTAACTGGGCTAAACTAAATAGAAATTATACTTTACAAGCACATATGTTATTAACTGAAAGCTTTAACACACATCCAATAACTCACTCATGACTACCTAAAGGTACTGATGCTTAGTGCTAGGAAATTTAATAAAAAAACTACATTCCCTGGAAGCACTCCTCACCCTGAAGAACACAGATATATGTGCAGTCACAGAAACATGGTTCAGAACCATAGAAATCACCCCAGCTATCAAAGGCTATAATGCCTTTCATACATTTTGATTCTTCTCAGTTCAGGATAAAACAAAGGGAAGATGTTTCTCAATGTCTATAAAGGACACCTGCACAACTAGACCGGACCAACGACATGATTTGCTTGAGCTGCTTCATGCTCAACTAACCATAGGTGTGACTCCCTATCATATCCTTGCTAGCTACAGATCCCCTAACATGAATGTGGAAAACCACACCTTCTACCTAAACCTACTGAAATCTCTTAACATTCAGCCTAACACCATACGTATGGGTGACTTCAACTACTTCTTCATAAACTGTGAGACTTATACAACCCATACTTCACTTGATCAGAGGTTTCTGGACTTCATCAATGCAAACACCCTGGAGCAACTAGCTAGCCCCCCAACTAGAGGTACAAATATCCTAAATCTTGTACTCAAGAACATGGGGGGGGGGGATTCTGCTCCCTCCCATGCATTAACTTCTCTCTAGTAAGAGCTGACCGCAAGGTGATCTCTTTTAATATTAAAACTAACCTAGAACCCCCATCAAACTCCAAACCTGTTAACAACTTTGCTAAGGCCATTTACCTCAAATTAAGTGACAGCTTATTAGACTTAAAAGACCCTCCAAACCCAGATGACACCGAGGCCAACTCTGAGCTGTTCATAAAAGTACTGTACAACCACATTCATTGCTGCATAGGGGAGGCAGTACCTGTCTAAGTCAAACCTATAATTACTAACATAAATAAACCACCCTGGTGGACCCCTACCATAAATAGGCTATTCAAAAAAGACAAAAAATCCTATCCAAAGCCAAGATGGAACAGACAAAACAGTGCAAAATGACATTCACCTGTCTAAACAAACAAATATGAGAGCTAGACAAATCTGCCAAACCAAACTACAAGGCAAAGACAGCCTTCCAGGTGAAAGATAACCATAAGGCTTTGTTAATTATGTTAGTATCCTCAGAGGAAATGCACAGCAATGTGCTGAGTTAATCATGAATGGCAGCACTTACACCTAGCCTGAAACTACAGCAAACCTACTGGCTAACAAGTTCACTTCAAACCCCCCCCCCTTCACCTGCTACCACACCCAACAAAATACCATCAACCTTACCCCTTCTGGTCATTACAATGGAGCAGATCCTTACTGCATTCATTAAAGCCAAAAACACAGCCTCCATGGGTCCTGATAACATTCCAGGATACTTCTTAAATAGCTTAAAACAAAATCTATCAGGGCCACTAGAAACCTTGTTTAACCACAGCCTCCAGATGAACTTTGTTCCAATTAATGCAACAGTCATCCCTCTGCACAAGAGAGCCCATCAACTGACCCAGGGAACTACAGACCTATAAGCTTGAACAGTCTTATCTGCAAGGCTATGGAGAGAATTATCATGGACCTGATCAATAACAACACAGAAAATCTTCAAACACTGGACTAGACCCAATTTGGCTTCATCAAAAGGAGGTGTTGCTCAGTCTGGTGGAATTCTTCAAGAAAGTCACTAGGGCCATGAATGAGGATAAAACAGAGCACACAGCTTATCTGAACCTGGCCACAGCTTTTGACACGATCCCCCACTTAGGGATCATAGTTAAACTTACCGAGTTTGGCATAAACCCCTACATCATCAGATGGATAGCAAACTGGCTCATTGACAGGACAAGTGTTGTCTGGATAGGTGAATCCACTTCCGATAAGAAACTTGTTACTAGCAGTATCCCACAGGGCTCAGTGTTAGGACCCCTAATGTTTGTTACATACTTTTCTGAAGTGAGGGCCAATGTTGGGGGCCTCTGGTTCACTAAGTTCACTGATGACTGTAAGCTGGGAGCAAACACTGAATCCACAAATGATGTTGACATCCTAGTAACAGGCCTAAAAATGACTAACGACTGGTGCCAAAACCATGGGCTGAGACTAAATGCTAAACAATGCGTAATCATACCCTTCTATAAATCGTATATTCCTGCAAATTATAATATTGATAGCACGCCCATAAAGGTAGACCCAGTGGTGAGGGACCTAGGAACATAGACATATAGATAGTAACCTAAACCTTGACCACAAGGTAGCTCCTTCTGTGTGGCTCAATTTATAAGTAAAGGCACTCCATCAAGATCAAAGGAAGTCAAAGTGCCATTGTACTCGGCCCTCATCAAGTCCATAATTGAGTACAATTCTCCCTTCTGCATGTGCCTAACCTGGTACCTAAACCAGTTGATGTGGCCCCAGAGGTTTTTCGCTAAAAAAATACAAAGCATAAAACAAATCTTATGCAGACCGACTAAAGGCCCTATCTCTTTACTCCATCTCATGCATATATTGAGAGGTGACATATGCCTGACCTACAAGGCATTCTCTGATCTAACCCTGACAAAAATGTTACATACTCACAAGAAATTTTATACAAGGGTTATGTGTTGTATGGACCTGAACCTTATTTGTGACTCTAACAGAACTTGCTGGTAGTCAGATTTGTATCCCGAAGTCTACATTGTCTATAGAATAAACTTCCCATCTTTGTAAAAGAAAGCCTGTCCCTCTCTCCCTTAAAATAGAATTTAGATAAATGGTGGGGAATCATAAATTCACTCCCAGGGTACTGCCCATATCCATTATGGACAAAGGCGATCTCAGGGCTCCAACACTCAAAGACCTACTACCCTGACACTAATCTATCCCATATCTGAGGAATTAAGACATGATATTGTCATATCCTTGGTATTATTGGCTAGGCTTGTAAAGAGTCTTGTGCCATTAGCCTGGTAATAACATATGAGCCTATGAACTATATCAGGTGACACTGATAAAAAAACAAGATAAAAATGCAGAGTAATTAAGTAAAAATGAGGTACTGGTGCTTTCCCACCCGCCTACCTGTTAAAAAGGGAGGAACTTAAGGAATATGTAGTGGAAATTATATGAAAGTTACTGAGGAAGATAGAAATATCTTCAGGCATTATAGCTAGTGGAATAAAATGAAAATGGATTTTAAAATACTACACTGGTAGAGTTTTTAGTTAAATCTAGAACAGAAGCTGCTGTTAAAAAAGGGATAAATAGTGGGGCATATAAATAAAATATTGCATGATAACTATAGGAATCAATCAGAAGAGGTTAGAAAAGATTGAGAAGTGAGATTAGATAAGTAATTCACAAAGAAACAACGAGAGGACATATATATGCATCCCAAATATGCAACAAAGCCAACAAGATTTAGGATTCCTGTTTGGAAGTGTTTGCATAGGCATTTTTATACCCCAAGCAGACTTCAAAGATTGTTTTCCTTAGGTTGACAGTAAATGCTGGATGTGTGATGGTGAAGAAAGAGGTAACTGGAAACATATGTTTTGGGAGTATAATGAGTTGGCAAATTTTAAAAATTCCCTACAGAGAACTCTTTCAGAAACACGGAGTGAGCAAATGGCTGTAACTAAGGAAATGATTCCTTTGAGCTGGGGCACAGGATTTGCATTGTCTAGACACAGCAAGGTCTTATTAAGTTTAATTCTGCTGACGGCCAAAAAAGCAAGTACTAGAAAATGTAATCAGAGTATAAACCAACTGTACTTTAAGTACTGCTTATTGTAAAAGGGATAAAAATGTAAGTGGGATCTTTAGAAAAAAAGGAGCAAATTACTCCGAAATAAATGGAAATTACGGAAACAATACATGCAGAATAATGTTCAGGAGGAGTGAACTCCTTAAGGAAAGGCAGGAATTCAGCAATTTTTCTAATGCTGGACTGATGATAGTTACAAAGAAGAAAAAGATATGTGATGCATAATATATATATACATAGAAAAAATGCTAATACGGTTTGTTTGATTTTCTGTTAATGCATGTTTGCCTTTGTCTTAAATGATAACTTAATAAATGTGTTTTAAAAAAAGACTTATTCCAAGGTGAATTCAGGAGGAACTAAATTTTCTGGGATACTGGGATCAATAATGCTGGTAGGTAGAGAAAAGTTAGCACAAATTTGTCTGCTAATATACTGGCTATATTGTTTGGAATTGGAATATATTATATAATTAAAAATGAGCTCAGTGCACTGTGGAATGCTATTCCTTACTTTTCTGACATAACTGAAGAAAGAGTAGTTTCCTTTGGTATATGTAGCAACCCTGAACTCATACTCCGGTCTACATTTTCTAGTAGTACTCAGGTTACTTGCTAGCAGCTTACAATGTAGCCTGAGATAGGGGTATTCGGATTTCTTACAACTTATCATAATTTCCCTTCTTTTGCTATATAGTTTATTAATATGGGAATTCCACCAATGAGGTTTATTCCTGAATTTACCATTATATTTGAGGCAGATGGGTGCTGACTCTTCCATACAGCTGTTTAGGTGCTGGTAAAAGGTTGGATCCATTTGCAGGCGATTATTTGGAATTTTGAATAGGCCTACAATTTGAAGTAGGTTTCCCTGGTGAAGTCCCTAAAGATGGTCTCATCTGAGAGTACCAGTAAGCCTGATAGAGAAGATGACTAACTTATGGTCAGATGTGACTAGGGATGAAGAGTTATGGGGTGGGGTAGAGGCATGGGCTAGACTGATAAGAACTGGTCCAGAATATTAGATCTTCAAATGGGTAGTTTTACAATTTGCTCTTGTGCATTGGCATTAATAAAGTCTAGGAAATTCAAAGCATGTCCATTTTTAGAGGTGTTCATGTGCCAATTAATGCTTGGGTAATTGAAATATTCTACCAGTAAGGTACTTGGTTTGATATTTAACCCCTAAATGCTGTTAAGGTACTTACCATGAACTTTGGCAGAGATTGATGGAGATCTGTAGCAAGTAATGAAGTAATAGTTGAATTTGTTAATAATGATTTGGATTTCCAGTAGCTCCAAGTAAAGGGTGTGGGTAATTTGATGTGAGGTGATGATATTTCTAACAAACATTGATATTCCCCCACAGTCTCTCAAGGGCCTAAAGCCATGGCAGGCACTAATCTCCGCTGTAGAGGGAATGCTGTCATTGCACTGAAACCACATCTCAGTAGCTACACAAATATGAATGTGTTCAAGTTGCTGGAGGGCCTCAAGTTCAGGTATACATTGATTTACACTCCTACCATTTAGTAGTGCCACCACAAATGTAGACCAAATCTGAGTTTGAGTTTCCTATGTAGGGATGCCCAGTAGGGGACTTTGCCACAATGGGCACTATGGGGGCAGCAAAGACTGTAGGTAATATATGGACATGTTGGCACGAGTGGTGCAAACTATCCCTGGTGAAACAGGATGGCTTATTTTTCATTTCATCCCAGGCTGATACATATTGGATTCCCTTAGAATGGCACCAACTACTTGGCCAGTTGTTAAAGCAAATTAATTTGTCTTGGTATCTAGGTGTCATTCTTGGTGAAGGCAAAACACTAATCAAGACTGTTGTCTTTTGTGCTTCTAACACATGCATAATAAGTTCTAACATGTCTCTCTGCATGTCCTTCGGAGTGCAGTGCCTCAAGCCATTTACTCTTCCAAAAATAATAACAAATGCCTTTACTGAATTATCACTTGTGACAGGAAAACTTACATTTATATAAAAGTAAAGAAACGTTAACAAGTTCACATTTATAAACAGTATACATCATATATATTCGTCTATACAATATAATTAATCCAATGTTATGTAAATTGTTCAATCACTGCCTTCTCTTAAACCTCATTCCTCCTCCAAAACATTTTTCTGCTTCCACTTCCAGTTATGTTCTCTTTGTTACAATATTCATCAATGCTATTATTAGTTCATAGTTCATAGGTTAGTACTAAGCTAACTTCCCTTTCGAGCCATTTTAAGCTTAGCCAATTATCCCTTGTGAGACTCAAACCCTGCACCTTGTGTTTGCAAGGCAAACACCTTAACCATTAGGCCACCCTCCCAACATAATATTATATATATATTCATGACTTCAACTACTGTTGGTATAGACTTTGATTTCCATTTTCTAGCAATTGCGTCTTTGGCAGCCACCAGTATTAAACTTAATAAGACTTTACTTATAGACAATTCAAATCCTGTATCCCAGTTCAAAAAAATTATTTCCTTAGTTACACTCATTTGTTTGCCCAGTATTTCTGACAGATTACTGTGTAGGGATTTTTAAAGTCTTCCAACTCATTACACTCCCAAAACATATGCTCCTACCTCTTTCTTCCGCAGTACACCTCCAACATTTGCAATCTACCTGCAGAAAAATTCTTTGAAGTCTGCTTGGACTATAAAAATGTTTTGCAAATATATGAGACAATAACATATGAGAGCAATATATATGCCCCCTCCCATTGTTTCTTTTGTGAATTGCTTATCTAGTCTGTCTTCCCAATATTTTGTAACCTCCACTAATTAATTTTAATTTTTAATAGTTACTGTGTAATAATTTATATGCCTATTAATTATCCATTTTTTAATGAGCAGCCTCTGTTCTTGAATCCATTAAAAACTCTACCAGTGCAAGTCTGTCACTTAGGATCGTCTATCCCTTTTTCTTCTCCTATACCCTGACAGGGAGGGAAGTCTCTAGCCTCCAGTTCAAATGTCTTCTTGGCCTCATCCCGTTCTGTTAACATCTCCTCTCTAATTATCTGTTCCCAATACCTTGGTTCCTTTGCCAATTTCCTACAGTAAATTCCTGTCCCCTCTTGCCTATTCTTTATGCCCCTAATTGCAGTCATCCCTATTGACAGGATCTCATGTCTCCATTTCTGTGTTGGTGTAGTTCTTAGAATAGTTTCTGCTACTTTATGAATATAATATTCTGTGTGATGGTTGTTATTCTCAGGCAAAATCACGCTCTCTCCTTATTTCTTGAATTGTCATCCCTATTTGATCATCATTCCTTCCACTTTGAATTGTAGCTTCCTGCTTGTGTTACGTATAAGAGCCTTAACTGTGTAGCTATAAAATATACTTCAAATCAGGTAGAAAACATGAAAGAGGAAAGAGGCCACCCCTGCCTGGTTCCTCTGTTCAGACACAACTAATCAGAGAGGACACCTTCCGCTTTGATTAAATCATAGTCATATTTGTCTGGTATAAGGGCTGACATCACAGATTCTGGCAGTGGAAATAAAGCTTACAGTCACTTTATTCTTGCTCAGTCTAGTGTTGTGGTGTCTGTATGTATAAATAAGGAGTCACCTATGATTAAAACCTTTCCCTGAGCAGAAACAGACTTAGTGAACTTTATGGGTTTAGGTCTGTTTTCTCAGTGACTCTTTGGTGAGCTGTGTGGATTTGCAGTATATGTGAGGAGGACTAAACAGTGTCTTGTGCAATACAAACTAAGATTGTGTTCTAGTAGGGTTTGGAAAAGAAATTTATAGTCTCAGCATAAGGTACTAGTGGTGTGCTGTGATTGATGTGGTGCTGTGGAGGTATGATGCCTACTGATATTGGATTGATGTGAGAGATTCACCTCCATGTTTCTTAAAATGTTTATCTCTCTCTTGTAGGTTGGACTATCAACCGGTAGAATAAGTGAACAGTTGGTAAGCATAAAGCATTTGCTACTCTGCCTTAGAATACCTAATGGGTTCAGACTAGATACAAATGGGCTGACAAAAGACATTTTAGCCATGTTACCAGAGAGTGGAGGACTAGTGCTAGTCACAGTACACAAGGGTCAGAGGGAGATTATTATTGGAGAAATTATTACTGGGGTCTGAATGGAAAGATGATGGGTCAGCAAGCAAAGGACAGTAGTATTGCTGAAATTGAATTCATCCTCAAGTCTTGGTGAGTACCTTCACGAGGTGGACCCTGTTTTTCACATAATCTCACCAAAACAACACTGATATATATATATATATTGTATTTTATATAGCATATATCATGGACAGAAGTAGGTAAAAAATTAAAAAAGATAGCTGGGTGTACAAGACCCAGGATAAGAAAGTGCCTGATCCTGGTAGTGCACTTGTGCCATGACTGGAAAAAAAGACTGTAGAATCCTCAAGATATGGAAACATTCCTATGCTGGAGCCAGACTAGGCCCAGGGGGATGGCTCTCCTGTTGTAGAAGGAAGTAGCAGTCCACAAAAATCACAAAAACTGATAGGCCAAAGAAGAGCCATAAAGACGATAGAGTGGACTATCGAGGATAAAGAAATCATATATTGTTACTATTATGCAAAAAAACCCCAGAAATTCCAGATACAAGATATACAAAAAGATTAAGAGAAAAATTAGAGGAAAGAAAAATACTTCCACAAGAAAACCTGCCAGAAGCTTCAAATGAAAAATTGTGTTCATTAATACAACAGATTTGTGAAAAACATTATATAGACCAAGAAACTTTGATCTGTTTGGAAAAAGAAGCATCTGAGGAAGTGTGAAAATATAAACAACAAAACCTAGAGATTTTTGAAAAGTATAAAAAAGAAATAAGGACATGGGAAAGAAAGAGAGATGTGACATTGTGCAATATTTATGCAAAGTTGAAAGCCAAATTAATCAATACAAAAAAGGCAGTTCCAAAGATATTCAAAGAGAAATACAGGCAAAGGCATCCAGATATGGAAAATTTCACAATAAAAAAATAATATCATAAAGAGGGAATGCAGAAAAGAAAATTAGTAAAGTAGAAGTTAAAAAAAATAGTAGTTGAAGTTATGGAATGCCTGCGAAGTGAAGGATTTGGTGTAGAAGGTCTAACACAGGTTACATCACATCATGATGGAACGAGCCCCCAAAATAAAGAGAAACAGGAAAATCAGGAGACACCTGAAGTAGAAATATGGACATGGGAAAGAAAAAGACATTTAGGTACTTACGTACTATCGCAACCACATTTGTCACTGGCGGCTGGTTCCCCGATCCTGAAATAAGTCCCGTAATGGTTTTAAAAAGTGACGTGGTGTGTGTGTGTGTGTGTGTGTGTGTGTGTGTGTGTGTGTGTGTGTGTGTGTGTGTGTGTGTGTGTGTGTGTGTGTGTGTGCGTGTGCGTGTGCGTGTGTGTGTGTGTGTTTTTAAACCATACAGGCTCTTTTCTGGACTGTTATTGAAATCATGTCCAAAACCCCTACTGTCGCTGTTTGTTTAGGCAGTGTACTGAGAGCATGTCGGTTATTGCAACTCCGCTCGATGAACGTTCCTTTCTTCCTGCCAGCAAATGCAGGTCAAGTAACGGTTTACACTCACATTTGGCCATCAAAGTTGTGCCATTATTGTAGTGTGACTGGTACAACACAGTTTTACTGACTTTAACAGACATGTAGAGTGAAACGTAACATTCCTAGAAATTAAAAAAAAAAAAGAAAGCACTGGTTAGAAGAGGTAGAGTGATTGTGCTTCCGGCTGAGCAATTCCCTCTGCAGAGAAACAGAAAGACATGGTGACAGCGATCAAGATAGTTGCAACAGTAGTCCATGAAGAAGTACTACGTGGTTTTCACCGAACATGCCAGTGCCAGAAATCACAGCCTGCACTGTAAAAAGAAAATCACACCATGTCACATTTTATTATGACATTAACCCGATTTGTTGTAGTAGGGTACAGGACTTGTTCAGTTAATTTTAGTTTCAGTAACCGGGAAGATGGCATGACATGCTGCCACCGGCGGGGAAGTGCAACATGCATCGACAGCTTCAGTACTTTTTCTAATTTTTATTCATAACCCTGCATAAAAGACCCTACCTTTTAAAGCAAACAC
Organism: Protopterus annectens; assembly: GCF_019279795.1. Classification (NCBI taxonomy): domain Eukaryota; kingdom Metazoa; phylum Chordata; order Ceratodontiformes; family Protopteridae; genus Protopterus; species Protopterus annectens. The sequence goes on from NC_056725.1 coordinate 1,138,582,449, forward strand.
ATTGTCTCCCATTTTTTAAAACATTACCGGTCACATTTCAGTATCAGAAGCAACCGTTATGATCGCAAAAATGTGGTTGCAATAATACGTAAGTACCGACATTTAATATGGTGTAATATTTATGCAAAGGAGAGACAAAACTAATCAATGCAAAAAGAGCAGCACCAGAGATACTTGAAGAGAAATACAGGCAAAGGAATCCAGACATGGAAAACTTTACAATACAAAAAAAAAATAAGAAGACAAAGAGGAAAAGTAGAACTGAATATCAGTAATGGTGAAGTTAAAGAAATAGAAAGTGAGGTTATGGAGTACCTGCAAAGTGAAGGATTCAGTGTAGAAAATCTAATACAGAAAACACCATAACAGGATAGAACAACGGGCATCCAAATTAAGAAGAAATCAGTGGAACAGGAAGCAACTGGTCAGTTGCCATATGAAGACACTTTGGAGCCGTCCACAGGAAAGCAGTATAAACATTCACTTGAAGCTGGACAGCAAGGGAAGGAACAGGAAACTGTGGAACTCTGACACAGTCAATGTCGAGGAATGATAGGCCAGTGAGTTCCCATATGACAGAGCAACAGATGACATGGGATGAAATTGAAGAGAATTTGCCACAGGAAGATGCTACAGAACTTTCTATAGAATGTCTGCAGAAAATGGAGAACAAAAAAATGTGCCTCAGTTTAGAAAGAAATGAGCTAAGAGAAGAGTTGCTTGATTTAATATTAAGATCAATGAAAGAAATAGACTCCAGAAGGTCAATAAAACCCAAAAAGTTATAAGTTTAATAAAACAAATTAACGCAGTATTTAGAACTGTCCATACAGATCCATGTGATATAACAGAAGTAAACACAATATATTACTGTGCAGCTAAATGAATAATAGATAAAATTTTACCACAAGAACACAGGGTAGTGATGGAAAGGAAAGGGCAAAATTGAATTCCATCATGGAAGTATCGAATAGAGAAAACTATAAAGCAATTAAGACAAGAAGTGTCACTGTTAGAAAAGTATAGAAGAGGGAACAGATGAATAAAAATACTCAGAAAGATGGACATGATAAAAGCAGTGTGCAGTATTATAACAGATCAGGATTTATCATGTACTATTGCAAATAATAAACTAAAAATATCAGCACAGCCAGAAAAACTTAGAAGATACACAGATAAATCTAAAGGAAAAGTACAAAATAAGCAATTTATTGATGACCCAAAAAGTTTTATAGAGAACTGAGAAACAAGGTAAAAGGAATTGAAAGACCACCAAAAAAGAAGAAATAGATACCTTTTGGAGAAGTATTTATGAAGATCCTGTGGAACATAACAAAGATGCTAAATAGATAGAAGAAGTAAAATCAAGAATAAGAAGTTCAAAGGTACAGGATATGAAATGAATGAAGTAACAGCCTTAGAGATTGAAACAAAGTAAAGAAAAGCCCCTAATTGGAAAACTCCAGGCCCAGATGCAGTACCTAACTTCTGGTTAAAAGTAGTAACATCTTTGCATGAAGATTTAGCCATGAGTAAGAACTATTTATATGCACACTCTGAACAGACACCAACCTGGCTACAACAGGAAAACCAATGCTACTACTTAAGAGTGAACCTGCAAGCTACCTTAAAAATTATAGACCAATAACTTGCCTTCCGACGATGTATAAACTATACACTAGAATTCAGGCCGACAGAGTTTATATTCATTTAGAAGAAAACTCAATTATGGCAATAGAACAAAAGGACAATAAAAGAAAGTCATATGGAGCAAAGGATTATTTGTTATTAAATATAAAGTTATAGTGGAGAACTGTAAAAAGGATTGACTACAAAATAGCATTTGACAGTATCCCACATTCATGGATAAAAGTGCGCTTAAAAATGTATAAGATACACCCTACAATGAAAATTACATCACAGCGACCATGAAACTGCGGTGAACCACTTTGAAATTAAGCCACAATAAAGGACAAATTATTATTCCAAGGATAAAAATCCAAAGGGGGATATTCCAGGGTAACTCTGTCACCGTTGCTCTTTTGTCTTGCCCTTAACCCATTAAGCTGTCTGATTAACAGATTAGGCCATGGCTATAATTTGGCTCTCAGAAAGCAACAAAGTATAAAGACTTCTCATCTTCTCTTTGTCAATGATTTAAAATTTTATAGCTCATCAGATGAGGAACTGAAAGCACAACTACAAGTAGTCAAACGTTTTTCAGATAATATAAGAATACCATGGTCTTGATAAGAATACCAATGGTCTTGATAAGTGTGCAAAAGCAACCTTTAGAGCAAGAAAGCTGCAGCACCAAGAAAACATCAGTTTGGGACAAGAATCTGATATAAAAGAACTTAAGCATGAGGAAGTATATAAATATTTGGGAATTGATAAAGGATCAACAATAAAACATGAACAATTGCGGATAAAACTTAGCAAAGAATATTTTAGAACACTTAAATTAATCTTGAAAACAGCGCTGACATCTAGGAACAAAATTTAAGCTATAAACCAATTTGCTGTTCCTGTCCTAACTTACAGTTTTGGAGTGATTGACTGGCCCCAAAAGGTGTTGCATAGATTAGACAGGAAAACAAGAAGGATGCTTCATGTTCAACAAATGATTTATAAAAATTAGTGCATACCAAGATAGTATATTCCCCGTTCGGAAGGAGGTATGGGCCTACTTGAAATTGATTACATGTATAGATCTGCAATCGTGGGACTGCATACATATCTACTGACCTCATAAGACCCAAACATAGTGAACTTTTTGAAACATGAGGAGAATAAATCTAAGATGACTTCCCTTCTTAGGAAGCAGAAGCATATTGGCATCAAGCAGGAAGGAATGGAAATTAAACCAGAAGTAGATAAAAATCGGGCAGCAAATGAATGTGCCAAAAAACAAACATCAATGGGGGGATTGATTTAGAAATTTTGATTCAATGTTTGGATGAACAGCAAGTTATTGAACCTCGATTTGAGCCTGTTATTTTCAATAAGAAGGGCGATTTTAAGATTTATAACTATTCACAGTCAAAGTTCAATGATAGACATGCTGATTTAATGGCCAAAGGTTTCACTTTTGTACCATATAGAGTAGGCGATATGGTGGAGTCTATTATTGACTTGAATTATTATACCAGAAAACTGAACCTAATGGTCTGGTTTAATGAAGGGAATGAATTAGGGTATTGTCCCAGAAATAGTTGTAAAAGGCCTAGCACTTTTAACCCTCCCTTAAATAAAACTATTGATTTATTAAAAAAAAATTGTGAGAAGGCTATAAGGAGAATTTATGGTAATAACCAAAGAGGCCAGGGCAACTTTGGATCTAATATGACTGATGAAGAGCAACAACTACTTTTTGATCTGGTTAGTGACCCTATAGTTAGGTTCATGAAACCTGACAAAGGCAGTGGAGTGGTCATAATGGACAGGGTTGATTACTTAGATGGGATGAATTCATTATTGCTGGACTATGCATACGAAGAAAGTTCATTAAGTGAAATTAAAGTGTCCTATAGAAAGATAGACATTGTTGGATGATGTTGTATCAAGCCCAGATTGATGAAAATTAATATTATTACATGAAGAATGAGCATCTCAAGTGTCCAGTATTTTTGGGATACCAAAAATCCACAAGGGCCTAAGAAATCCAAAATTTAGGCCCATTGTGGATGGTAAAAGGTCAAAGACCTACTTCATTAGTAAATATTTAGACCAAAATATGCAAAAAGGTTGGGGCATTTTTAATTATATTAGTAAGGACTTGTGGGAGTTTCTGAACAAATTAAATGGGATTGATGTAGTACCTGAGTTAATTTTGATAACAATCGATGTTGTCAACCTTTTTTCTGTGATCCCACGAGGAAGGTTTAAGCTGGCTTGAAGAGCAGCTTAACAAAACTAACATTTTCCATCAGGATGAGGTGAATAAATTTGTGGTATTAATGGAGGTTGTATTAAAGAACAACTATAGATGTTTCGAAGGGCAATATTACAAACAAATAAAAGGTGTGGCTTGCACCCCCATATTTGCCAACCTGATTATGTCTTATTGGGAACAGGAATATTTGATGAAAACCTCCTTTATGTCACATATTATGCATTACACTAGATTTCTGGATGATCTTTTCCTTGTTTGGAAGGGTACTGAGGAAGATTTGAATGAGTTCCTTGTGTGGCTTAATGGAACTGTGCAATTTTTGAAATTCACACATGAATATAACAAGGAAAAGATTAATTACCTAGATGTGGAATTGGAAATTGATAGGTTAGATAAGAAGTTTATTACCAGAATTCAAAGAAAGATGACTTTTTCCAGTTCCTGTTTGGATTATGGTAGCTGCCTCACTCACCATCAAAAGAAGTCTGTCGTCAAAGGTCAGTTAGTGCAGGCTCCCAGAATGGTTAGTTTGCATGATGATTTATTGGTAGAAATAGAATTCATTATACAGATGTTTAGACAAAGGGGGTACCCTGAGAGTCTTTTAAATCAGGTCAGGGTTGAAGTGTTGAACAAACGTGAGCAAGGTATATACAAGCCCATTATAGGCACTTGGTTTTTTGGGACCTAATAGAAGGGGATAGATAATATAGTTAACCCTAGTTCAACCCTGATCATAACCTACAATGGGGTGGATAGCACCATCATTGAGGTTATTAAAGCAAACTGGGAGATTTTGCAGTTTGATGGCAATATTGCACACAGGGTTGGGAAGACCCCTAGGTTTGTGTTTAGAAAGGACAAAACCCTAAAGAGCATATTGGAAGGAAGGAAAAAGGATGGAAAAATTAATAGAAAAATTGGGAATTACAGGTGTAATGCTTGTGTATATTGTTCCTTTATACTTGAGACAAAGGAAAAGTTCAGAGTTAATGGGAGGATTATTAACATCCATGGGCATGACAATTGTAACAGCTGTAATGTCATTTACATGGCTAAATGTGAAAATTGTCCTATATTTTATATACATAAAACATCTAGGAAATTCAAAGTTAGGATCGGTGAGCACCTTGGTGACATTAGGCATTGCAGAATCACCAGTGCCTTGTACAGGCATGTATAAGAACATCAGGGCCATCAATTTAAATTTTTGGTAGTTCAACAACTGGTCAAAGATGAGCAGGGATGTATAATGGATGTTCACTTGGATGTACTGGAACTGAGGTGGCAATTGTATTTTAATGCCTTTCAGTATCCAGCCATCAATGAAATGATAAGTATATCCAGTATTTTGAAAATGGACCACATTTTAGGCTAACTGAACTGATTTGTTACTGTGCAGAATTTAATGTTTATATATATTTTTCATACAGTTTTAAGGTTGTTTAAATGTTATTTTTAACAAGGAATTTTAAGTCTGTACATGGAACTTGGTTATGGTAATTAATTGTAACAGTGTTGAAGGGGGGTTTATTACCAATGTGTTTTTTTTTGCTTTTAATTGATTCTCATTAAAGTTCTGCTTGATTAATTGGGGAGGGTATATAAAAGGCTGGATGATGTGTGCACATTTTTCTGATGAAGTCTCTTTAGTGGAGAAAAAAGCGCTCAACTCGAAAAAACAAAAGAAAGAATGTAAGGTGAAGGATCAGATGAAAAGGCAAGAAATGTGGAAAATGCATAAATATAGTTACAAGTATAGAAAACTCCTGGAACAATCTCATGTTGATCAGGATCAAACGCAAGAGTGGTTAATGAGAGGCAAATTAAAACCAAAGCATGAAAGGTTAATATTGGTGGCCCAACATAGTGGACTGTGTACACGGTTTACAAAGACAAATGTAGGTTTTGTAAAACAGAATTGGAAACAGTTGCACACCTTGTTCCTGGTTGTGACATACAAATGGCAGAAGGACTGTATACTGTAAGGCATAATAATGTGACAAGACTGTTGCACTGGGGATTGTGCAAACATTACAATATTGAAGTATCTGAAAAACACTGTAAACATGAGCCACAAAGCATCATAGAAAATGATGAAGTCTACATCACATGGGATAACCCATTACTAACAGTTCAAAAGACAGATGTGAGAAAAGCAGATATATTGGGCCATGAAAAGAAGCCAAAAGTAGCATTAATCACTGAAATCACTACACCTAGTGACTACAGTGCTTTGCATACAGAGAGACACAAAATCATAAATTATCAGGATTTGCAGGCAGAAATGACAGCAATGTGGAAGAAAGATAACAAGATAGTCCCAATAGTAGTAGGAGCAACAAGTCTTATAAAAAATAATCTACAATCGTATTTAGAGATGTTACCAATACATGTAACTCCATATGAATTGCAGAAGGAGCCATTACTGGGCACATTGCGGGTGTTGCAAAGAGCACTTCTGGCTGACATCAAAGACTGAAACAATACTAACCTCATGAACTTTAATCATACTTTGACTTAGGAATAGGATCCATTCTCATCATGGTATTAGAAACCCAAAAGATTTGGAGAAATTAAAGAGGGATAATAAACCCTGAAGATTTACGGAAGAAATATTTAGGGAGATACTGAAGTTAGGTTAGGTTAGATAACAGCAGTATTTAGTGAAAATACAAAAGTAGGTCTGCCAAGAATGATAAGCAGAGTGGTTACTTACCTGTTGGCTACTACATGGCATTGGCCATGGCTAGCTGTGCTGGTCTGACAACAGCTGCATGCAACTAGGAATCAATGAACCTTTATTCCTTCTCTCACCAGAAGCAAAAGAGTAGCACTAATCCCAAGCCATTTCCTAAGAAGTAGTATTGTCCCAGATGTTGTTGGAGTTGATACACTTGTCATAGTCTTCCCTTGGTAGGTGCCCTTGATAACATATACACCATTTCAGCACAACAGAGAGCCAAGCTGCATAACAACCCAAAATTAAAACTGAAGAGGTTCCCAAAGCTTCCAGACCAATCAGGGAGGTCAAGTACATACAACACAGTCAGAAAAGGTCAGGATTCAATGCCCCTATGCTGCTTCTCTCAGTAGGAGCAGATCAGTAGCATTAAACCCAAGCTGGCACCTAAGAAGCAGTTCTCATACTTTTCAGTGACTGGTAATCTCCATGAAGGCTTGGAAATAATGTCCTTCTGCTCCTTCTCTCAGTTGGAGCAAAACAGAAGCATTGATTTCAGAATGATTCATAAGAAATGGTCAATTGGCTCTTCACTGTCTGGTAGTTGTCCCAGGTGCTACAGATTTCAAAACTAAGAAAAAAGGGTTACTACCCTACGTATTGCAATTTTCACTTAGTGGGTGGATATGAAATAGAGGGGAACTCAAGCTTTAAAGAGCAAGTGTAAAGGTGTTTTCATTATCATTTCGTTTTTGCAGTAATTATGCACTCATCATGCGAAGTTTGCTTTCTGATTATAAAATATGTAGATTTTACTGTAGTTTCTTCACTGGAACTATACTTATTAAGTTTAATATACTGCTGCAAGGTACTTCCCGATTCTGATTCATGTGGTCATGCATTCTGATGATGCAATAAGGGTGATAAATATCTTGCAGTTGATAGGCATGTTTTCCATAATCTGCATATTTCAACATGTAAAGTTCCACAGACTGCAGCACAGCAAACATGTCACAATCAGACAATAAATCAATAACTAACTAAATGCATTTATATTCAAATAAATAAGTAAAAAAGAGAAATGGAACAGGATAAGATTCCTAGTAAAATACATAATGGATGTCATACAGTGTAATAACACAAATATTGTAATAAATAGCTATCAACTATGGGATGATCACTCTTAGGAAGGAAATGACAGGTATAGACATTACCGGCAATGACAGCCTCCAGTAAAGTATGTCTGTAAGTGTTATACACCAACTAGATTAGTACTGGAATAAAAAATGTTCTTTGAAATGAATAGGTCTCTGGGCAGGGTGGAAACTCCACCTACATGTGGGACTTGGTGCTGCAGTACTTCAATGGGAAGCCAGACTGCTTACAGTACCAATTTCCATATACAGATAAAGCTATAATTTAGGCTTTGGGAGTCAGGTAGGGGAGAGCTTGGAACCACGAATATGCATGGGTCTACTTCAAAACATTGAATTACTATATTGTTGAACCACAAAACATTGAGACCATAACATCGAAAGTTCAGAACACTGAAAAGTTAAAACATCAAAATTACATAACAATGAAAATTTTGATCACTGAGTCTTATATCATTGAAAGTGTGACATAGTTATCGTTTAAAGTGTTAATTTTGTGGTATCACTTTAAGAAGTAGTACTGTGTAGTAAACAAACATGGCGGATGGTACGTTTTGCGGTTTAACAGAAATTGTCAGCTTGTACAGTAAAAGTTTATCAGATAATGGTTAAGCATTGTTGTGTCTGAGTGATGGATTTATTAATTTGAAAGAAGTCATGTTAGTGCTGTGGAAAGTGATGGAATAAGTGAGTAGGGGAGTATGTTTTTATTTTGGCAGTATGTACGTGTTGTCAGGAAAATAGAGGTACATGTTTGAGATATTATTTTTATATTCTGTATGCAGATTGCAATACAGAAGGGAATATGAAATTTACCTTTTCTCCACTGTAGTGTGATTTTGGAGTTGGTATATTTAATTTGCAGGGGATGTGGGGGGCACAACTCCCCCACATGGAGGGTGCAGGGAGGGCACAGCCCCCTGCAGAAACATTGAAACAAATTTGTTTGTCGGTCGGTTTAGTTATGTTTGAGGTGGAGGGGGTATTACTAATGTGTGAATTGTAACATTTGGTGTTATGGGATGTGATGATTTAAATTTGCAGTGTTATGTGGTTTCATTGTTATGGTCTCAATGTTTTATGGTTCAATGTTATAGTAATTCAGTGTTTTGAAGTAGACCCATATGCACAGTTCAGTGTAGTGTGAGCTATCTCCAAAATTCTTGAAGGGATGACTCACAGCATTCTGTTTTGAAAAACAGATTTAATTCTTTATTGACTAATAGCCCTGAAATCCCACACCTTGTCTTGATGGGGGAGAATATAGGAATGATGGCCATGTCACCCTACAGGTGGAGCTCCTGCACTGCACAGCTTTATGGCCATGCAGCTCCACCTGTATGACATAGCCCCTGCCAGTAATACTAGGTCTGACACACAGGTGGAGCTGTTGCACCAGAGAACATTGGAGGAACTAGGCAGCCTTGCCACATCCTCAGTTAATCCCGGGCTATGCTCCAAACAGGCAATAAGATTCAATAACACAGAATATTATAGAATCCAAGTACCTCTTCCTGGAGCTGGAAAACACCTATCATTTCAATTCCTTGAGGTATTGAATTATACACTGTTTCCTCCATTATGACCTCATCAGAAGGTGCCACCAGATGTCTCAGAAAAAGGATGTAACTGCATAGCTGCTCAGCCTAGAGGTTATATGAAGAAAAATTTTGTTCTTAAATTACAAATACAGATTCAGTGATGTAATTAAAGATAAAAAAACATATCTCACAATCAGAATGTCCCCTTTACATGATAAAACCATAATTAGAACAAAAATAAGAGGTAAAAAAAAAAATTGCTCTTGATTTTAACATTCTAAGGAAAAGGCCTTCTCAGCCTGACTTTTTAGTGCCCACTAATATGAACAAATGAGATAAGGCTGGGAGGAGCTTCCAAAGTCAAATTTACAAGAGGGTTGGGCAACATAAGTCACTGAGTTTAAAATCAGAACGGGGTCTGTGCAGACGGGTGGAAAAATCCAGTACAGTCACATATCAGCAGTAGTCTCAGAGCACTTGCAGCTCCCAGTGAGTAGCCTCTTTACTTTTTTCCTTACCCTAAAAAAGAAAGCCTACTTCTCAGTTTCTCTCACATACTAGCTAGATTTAATTCCTTTGCAATCAGTGAATGGAAGACAATTCTTTTCTAACTGGCCCTAGCCAAGAACATTTAAAATCCAGAGGAAAAAAAACTTTAAAGTAAAACAAATATTTAAAATAACCTAACTGCAATAAAACGAGAATAAATATAATAAAACAATGGGAGTATGCAAACCCTGAATGAAGAAATCCAGTACAGTCACACATCAACAGTAGTTCAGAGCACTTGTAGCTCCTAATGATTGTTTGTCCTCAAAAGACAAGTCCCTAGGTAATATACATTTAAGATCAACCTGTTTCCCTTTCACTGAGCATTCAGTCTCTATTCAAAACTACTACAAATATCACATTGCTCATCTAAGTGAGAAGCACCCAAACACAATGTATGCTCGCCCTGGAGTGGGATCTTAGGATCAGTTTTCTTATTCATGCTAGCACTAATTTATCAGCCACAAATAACCACAGTAATAAAAACTGTAAGTGGAGAAGACAGCGACAAATAACTATAACTCTATGAAGTAGCTTATAAGTTGGCAATAAAACTGCCACAAGCAGGGGAAACCTGAATCTTTCTAAACTTGAAATATTTCAAGAACAAAATAAAGATTACCAATCCACCTCCATCTTTTCCTTTTCTGTAATTCTGAATAATCTTACACTCACAGAACTTCATGTCTCGCCTCTCATCATTGACCCACATTTCTATGATACTAACACTGTCTACCAAATCTTCATGCATCACTGCTCACAGCTCCGTATTCCTGTCAAGAGTCCTTGCATAGCAGAGTAAGACTTCCTGAACATGGTAAGAGTCACCCCTGTTTGCTTCTGTGCTATGCTCTGCATCCCTGTACTTTCTCCTTCAGTCAACCTCTTCCTTTCATTTTAGGTTAGAGCTATGATCATGAAATACATCTTCCAGCCCACCTCTAAGCACAGCTGTTCTTTTTGGGCTAAGATGGAGCCTGTCATATTAAATATCCGCTAATATGAATATGCATAAATTAAAACAAACTGATGAAAGAAGGGTGTCAGAAAAATATATCTACATATGAGTTCTGTGAAAAACTGATAGGCTGCCAGCCCAGTCAGATAGAATTTTGTAGATAATTCTATGTCGTTGTAAATATTAATATAATCCACAGGCTTGTTTTACAAATGTAAAGAGAGCTCTATATTAGGATTAAACTATATGTTGCATTGAGCTTCACAGTGGGCCCTGCTGGAAGAAAGCTCTTAAGTAAAGAATTTTACAACTGTGTTTGATCTCAAGATCAGAGACAGGATGTCTGGGCTAGGAAATTCTTTCTATTGTTTTAAGACAGAAATAATTACTAGATTTTACATGTAAAGTGTCCTTTATTGCTGTGGTTTCCTGGCAGGTACAAGATTACAAAGATACGTTAAATTCTGAGTTCTGAGAGCCTGGGAAACTTCAACAGAGGTGTCAAGAATGATGTAATCTGAAATGACTCAGCAGTACTGTGTATTATCAATTTAAGGGCCATCTCAGAAAGAAAGAAGAGCAGTTTGTATCTTGTCTTGGATCTAGTAAGAACATCCACTCACCAGCACTTGCTTGCTCTGCATATAAGTAGTATTTAGAACAATGATTTATCTTAGAGATATATAGAAATAGTAAGATTAGACTAGCTGTTTTCTATACCTATGTCAGACTGTCCTACAATATTGTTTTAAAGTATTTCCTGTGATTTCTGAACTCTGTAATGTCATTGTGCTGAAGTAATAAGTATTTTCTTGTGTTTTTATTATTTATTAAACATTTTTAAACCTTTCAACTGTGGCTGTTTTGTGTAGAGATAATTTAGGCTCTAGAGTACTTGCATGTATTTGGTGATACTGTACAAAGCCACTCCAATAGCCTTGCTGTTCGTCACACTTACTAATTGGATAATAATATTGCACAGCAAAATTGGTCACCCTTTGGGAAGGACCTTATAGTAGCTGATAGTAGTGGTTGGTGGCAGTTGGTACTACTTTATATTCTGGGCAGAAAGGGGGCATAGCTAGAAAACTTGTGCCAGCCTTCCCTAGAAGTGTCTGTGTGTTTGTATATAAATCAAATCTTACCATGTGTGTGTGTGTGTGTGTGTGTGTGTGTGTGTGTGTGTGTGTGTGTGTGTGTGTGTGTGTGTGTGTCAGCTGCTTGGGCAGGGACACGAAGCAGTGGTTGGACAGAGAGGGTGCTGGAGGTTTTTGCTTGACCACTCGGCTGAGATCTGCACTCTATAGTTGTGCCAGTGAGGAGTCTTATTGGAGATCTAGAGAGAAAGAGAGAAACCAGCCCCAGACTGACTGTGATCTCTGTGTGCTCTAAAGGGAAATTGTATCTTACTGTGTGTGTACTTGCTATCCTCCCAATGTGGGCACCCCTCATTGGTGTTAGTTTTGAGGATTGAGGCTCCTTGATTACTGGGCCAGTGCTCGGGCATCACATATTAATGGGTTGGCAATGATGGGTTATCCACATCACATATTAATTGGTTGGCAGTGTTGGGATATCCACATCACATATTAATTGTTTGGCAGTGGTGGGATATCCACATCAACTATTAATTGATAGTGGTGAGTTAGCCACATCACATATTAATTGACTTATAGTGGTGTGGATAGTCAATTCCTGTAGCTTGGGTACAGTGATCACTGAAGGTGTTTTTGTTCTCTAAATCAGCCATGTAGTGAACATTCAGAGTTCAGATCACAACTGTTTTATTTCTTTTGTTAGTTTAGTTAGCCAGGGAGAGCAGGCAAGCATGTCAGCAGAGGAATATGGCAAGCTGACTAGGAACCAGTTGGCTGAGATGTGCCAAGCTAAAGGACTGGTGCATGGAAACCTGACTAAGGCAGACATGACTGCAGTTTTGGTCACAACTGCATCAAAGAATGGCAACCAGGAGGACGTTCACACTGGCCGTGGAGATGTATGATACTCAGAGAATGGATAGCACAATTTTTCTACAGAGGACTTAAAAATCCATCTGGAGCTTAAGAGATCTGAGTTGGAGGCCAGGCATTTGGAAATGGAAGATGAGGAGAAGGAGAGGCAGAGGCAACATGAAAAGGAGATACTGACTCTTCACCAGAGTCATGGAGGTAATGGGGAAGGGAGTAACTGGACCCCAGAAACACAAAAGGTCAGTAAATTTCTTCCATAATTTACAGAGGGGGATCATTTTGATAGTTTCAGTCATATGTTTGAGAGGGTATGTAAACAGTATGATGTTGACCAAAGTCTCTGGGTACAGTTCCTGACCCCCTTACTCCATGGTAAAGCTCTAAATGTACTTTCCAAACTGTCTGATCATGACTTTTTAAACTGTAATGCTGTAAATAATTGTCTGTTAGAATTTTTTAAGCTAAAACCTGAAACTTATAGGAAAATGTTTCATGAGCATAGACATAAGGCAGATGAAAGTGTGTTTGAATATGTTGCTGAACTAAGCACTTATTTTCATAGGTGGGTGAGTGGATGTCAGGTCACCACTTTTTAAGGGCTGGCAGACCTTTTGGTGAGGGAACAAACCCTTAGCACTTTGCCTGAGGACATGAGTATCTGGTTAGCTGATAGACAATGTGCTACTTCAGATGACTTGGGGAAGAAAGGAGACCTATACCTACCAAGAAGGGCATCACTGCACAGGAAAGGGACACCCAGTGCTGCTCATGGGTCTAAAGGAACCTATGGTGGGCAGCCCAGACTGCCCCAACAGAATCTCCCAGTAGCAGGGGAAGCCACTAATCCAGGTACATGTCCAGGACCTAGGATTAAATGTTTTGAATGCAACCAGTGGGCCATGTGGCATATATATGTCCACAGAGGCAAGGAGGAGAACAAAAGGTGAGAGAGCCAGTAAGTGGAAAAGACAAAATGCAAACAGTAAGTTGTCTTGAGACAACAAGGGTACCAAACTACCACAAGAAGTTATATCCTATCTTAGTGAATGGCAAAGAGACCATTGCAAAGAGAGACACAACCTCTTGATATAATCATTGTGAAACCTGCAATAGTTACAGAGGAGCACTACTTGCCTGGGCAGTCTACTCCAGTCAGAGCTTTAAGAGGGACCCCATTACAAATACCTTTGGCTAAGGTTCACCTTGACTGGGAGGGTGAAAAAGGAAGCCAGCAAATAGGTGTGTTTGAGGATATCCCCGCAGATGTCCTGATAGGGAATGATTTTGATAATGGAGTACCATGTGCTTATGCAGTTACATGCAGTCAGGCTTGGAGACAAGCATGTGGGTCTGGTAGCCTGGGGGAGACCCAGACAGACCACACACTTGCAGCCAGGACTGGTGAGGTAGCTACTTCAGGGAGGGGGCTACCTTGTAGCAGTGAGACTGAAGGTGAGCCACAACTGCTTGTTGGTACTGAAGGTCCCTTGGAAAGAGTGACTGCAAAGGCAGAGGTGAGTAGTAGAACCCAGGCTGACAGTGAGGCATCACTGTCAGAGGATACCAGACTTCCTGTGGAACGGCAGCTGGGAAGGATTACAAAGAGAGAGCTGAGACAGGTTCAGCTCTCAGACCCTGCATTACAAGGCCTGAGGCAGGTAGCTAGTGAGGCACCTGATTCTCAAGGGAAGGGGGAATCTGTACACTGGGACAAAGGGTTACTGTATAAAGAGTGGACCCCTGAGGGAGGGCTAGAAGGTGAGACAGTACAGCAGTTGGTAGAGCCTACCATCTGGCACTTCTAGCCATAGCCCATGATATTCCCTTTGCAGGTCATATGGGCATAAACTGTACAAAGAGACGTATTATGCAGAACGTTTATTGGCCTGGAATTTCCAGAGATGTAACAGGGTACTGAAGGACCTGTGAGTAGTGCCAAAAGGTAGGCAAGGCAGGAGACAAGGTAAAAGCTCCTTTGATGTCTTTGCCTGTGATTGAGGAACCATTTCAGAGGGTAGCTATGGATATTGTGGGGCCTCTGATTACCCAAAGGTCCACAGGGAAAAGGTATATCTTAGTGGCAGTAGATTATGCTACAAGATACCCTGAAGCAGTGGCCTTGTCCTCAATTGAAGCAGAAAAATGTGGCAAATGCTTTGTTAGAGATTTTCAGCAGGGCAGATTTCCCAAAAGAAGTACTGACAGAGATGCCAGTTTCATGTCAGACCTGCTGGCTTGTCTGTGGAAGTATTGTGGGGTGAAGCACCTAAAGACTACCCCCTACCATCTCCAGACTAATGGTCTTGTTGAGAGGTTAAACTCTACACTCAAGTCCATCCTATGGGCATTTGCAGACCAGTTTAAGAGGGACTGGGGCAAATATTTGCCCCATCTGTTGTTTGCCTACAAGCAGGCACCCCAGGAATCCACAGGTTTTTCACCCTTTCAGTTGCTGCATGGGCATAGGGTGAGGGGACCTCTAGATTTAATTCATGATAAGTGGGAGGGTGAGTGTGAATCTCACCAGGAGTCTGTTGTGGCATATGTCCTAAATCTCAGGACAAGGCTCAGGGAACTCAATGGCTTGGCCCAGGAGAACCTGGCAGAAGCCCAACAGCAGAAAAAGGTCTGGTATGACAGGAATGCTCAAGCTAGAGAGTATGCTGTAGGGCAGCAGGTAATGGTATTCATTACTGTCAGACACAACAAGCTGCAAGCAGCCTGGAAGGGACCCTACAATGTGGTAAGGAAGGTAAGTGATGTTAACTACATGGTAGAGCTGCTAGGCAGGAGGCAGAGGCACAAATTGTACCATGTTAACATGATGAAACCTTACCATGATAGGGAGGCCCTTGTGCTATTTGCAGTGGATTGCAGGAGGAGTCTGAGGGAGATCTGGTGACTGATCTCCACAGTGAGGCTCAGACTGACACTTCAGTGGAGGGTGTAGCAATGTCCTAGCAGCTATCTCCTACTCAGGTTCGAGAAATCTGAGTAGTGTTACAGGAGTTCAGGGACATGTTCACTGGGAAACCAGGGTGTACCCTCCTGGTGCAGCACCAGGTGGATACAGGACCTCAAAGGACTATTAGGCAGGCCCCTTACAGGGTGCCTGAGAAAGTCAGACTCTGAGGGAGGAGATACAGGAAATGTTGGAACTAGGGGAAATTCAAGAGTCCAACAGTCCCTGGTCCTCCCCAGTGGTTCTGGTGCCAAAGAAGGATGCCAGCACCAGGTTCTGTGTGGAGTACAGGAGATTAAATAGTCACACAGAGTCAGATGCTTACTCCATGCCTAGGACAGATGAAGCCCTAGAGCACCTGGGTGGGGCTAAGTATCTTACCACCATTGATCTTGCCAAGGGTTACTGGCAGGTGCCCTTGACTCCCAGTGCTAGAGAGAAGTCAGCCTTTGTGACTCCTTTTGGCTTGTATGAGTTCACAAAGATGCTCTTTGAGATGAAAAATGCCCCAGTAACTTTCCAGAGGCTGGTAGATCATATCCTAGCAGGAGCAGGAGGATTTTCCCTTGCATACCTAGATGATATTGCCATCTACAGCCATTCCTGGCCAGAGCACCTTCAGCATGTCAAGGAGGTGCTGGGTAGACTATAGAGGGCAGGGTTGACCATTAAGCCCAGCAAATGTCAGGTGGGTATGGCAGAGGTCTTCTACCTGGGACATAGAATGGGGTGGTAAGATCAGGCCAGAACCTGCTAAGGTGGAAGCTATTCAGGCATGGCCTGCACCTGTTACCAAAAAGCAGGTGAGTGCATTTTTAGGGACAGCAGGGTACTACCAAACATTTATCCCCAGTTATAGTACCATAGCTGCTCCCCTCACAGACCTGACAAGGATAAACAGGGCAGATAAGGTAGTGTGGACCACAGCATGTGAGTAAGCATTCCAAAAGCTTAAATAAGCTTTGGGAAGACCCCCTGTGTTACCCAGTTCAGATTACAGCAAATAATTTGTTGTGCAGGTGGATGCTTTGAATCATGGTGTGGGGGCTGTGCTTAGCCAGATTTCATCAGAGGGAGAAGAGCACCCAGTGGTTTATCTCAATCGTAGGCTCCAACCCAGGGAGGAATGCTATGGAGCTGTAGAAAATTAATGTCTAGCCATAGTGTGGGCACTGCAGAAACTTCAGCCTTATCTGTATGGAAGGAAATTCACTGTAGTTACAGATCACAATTCCCTAACATGGTTACATCCATCCAGCCAGCAAAATGCCAAGTTACTCAGGTGGAGCCTAGGGTTGCAAGCATATATGTCAGTGGAGCACTGCAGTGGGATTAGCAATGCCAACACAGATGGGCTCTCAAGACAGGGAATGGGGTAAGGTTTATTCAGATAGACTCAACCCTCTCAACCAACATTTCACAAGGGACACTTGAAAAACTAGCTTTAGTTCTTGGGGGGGGGGGGTGAAAAACTGAGAGGCTGCCAGCCCAGCCAGATAGAATTTTGTAGATAATTCTATGTCATTGTAAATATTAATATAATCCACAGGTTTGTTTTACAAATGTAAACAGAACTATATGTTAGGATTAAACTATATGTTGTACTGAGCTTCAAAAATGTAACCACAATGCAGCCTGCTGGAAGAAGAAGTTTACAACTGTGTTTGATCTCAAGCTCAGAGACAGGATGTCTGAGCTAGGAAATTCTTTCTATTGTTTTAAGACAGAGATAATTACTAGATTTTACATGTAAACTGTCCTTTATTGCTGTGGTTTCCTGGCAGGTGCAAGATTACAAAGATAGGTTAAATTTTGAGTTCTATGAGCCTGGAAAACTTCAGCAGAGGTGTCAAGAATGATGTAATCTGAAATGATTCAGCAGTACTGTGTATTATCAATTTAAGGGCTATCTCAGAAAGAAAGAAGAGCATTTTGTATCTTGTCTTGGATCTAGTAAGAACATCCACTCACCAGCACTTGTTTGCTCTGCATGTAAGTAGTATTTAGAACAGTGATTTCTCTTAGAGATAGACAGAAATAGTAAGATTAGACTAGCTGTTTAATATACTTATGTCAGACTGTCCTTCAATATTGTTTTGAAGTATTTCCTGTGATTTCTGAACTCTGTAATGTCATTGTGTTGCAGTAATAAGTATTGTCTGGTATTTTTATTTATTAAATATTTTTAAACCTTTCAACAGTGGCTGTTTTGTGTAGAGATAATTTAAGCTCTAGAGTGCTTGCATGTATTTGGTGATACTGTACAAAGCCACTTCAATAGCCTTGCTGTTCTTCACACTTACTAATTGAATAATGACATTGCACAGTAAAATTGGACACCCTTTGGGAAGGGCCTTATAGTAGCTGATAGTAGTGGTTGGTGGCAGTCGGTACTACCTTATAGTCTGGGCAGAAAGGGGGCATAGCTGGAGAACCTATGCTAGCCTTCCCCAGAAGTGTCTGTGTGTTTGTATATAAATCAAATCTTAATATGTGTGTGTCAGCTACTTGGGCAGGGACACAAAGCACTGATTCGACAGAGAGGGTGCTGGAGGTTTTGGCGTGACCATTCGGCTGAGATCTGTACCCTATAGCTACGCCAGTGGTGAGTCTTATTGGGGATCTGGAGATAAAGGGAGAAAACAGCCCCAGACTGACTGTGATCTCTGTGTGCTCTTAAGGGAAATTGTACTTTACTGTGTGTGTGTACTTGTTATCCTCTCAATGTGGACGCCCTTTACTGGTGTTAGTGGTGAGGATTGAGGCTCCTTGATTACTGGGCCAGTGCTCAGGCATCAAAAAGTCCACTGCATAGCATTTTAGTTGGCAGCAGTGACTGAACAGCAAAACTATGCTATGTTATGGAGCATCTAGTAATAATGAATAGTCAGCATTTTCTTGCAAGACTTTTAGCATGTAGATTTCAGTTATACTGTCTATGTAGAATAGAGTGTATGTGCTCTGTCTTTAAGAAGCATATCATAGACTGAATGTGCACATATAAGTAGCAGGCTTGTGCTATGCCCAGTGCCATTTTGAGAGTGCAGACAGAGAGTGAGCATGTATGAATGCAATAGCTAGTTTGTATATAGGTTACCCAAGTTAAAGTCAGTAAACTTCTATCATGATGTGTTTGTATATAATAAAGCTGCTTGAACAGAACCCACGAAAACTCATCTATTGTATCCTGATTAGAAAATGACATGGAGTCAGAACCGGGGTTCCAGAGATTGATATGTGGAGCTATGAGGTGCAGAGATAACAGTGAAGGTAAACTAAAAGAAAGGAGCATGAAACAGAGCCAGAAAAGAACCAAAGGTAATGAAAAGTTGCACAACAGCTTATTTTATAAAAAAAAGATAAAACGGAGCATTACAAGGGCACAAACTGCATTATTAAACAAGCGGGAGGCACAAAACATTTATTAACTAAGCGAAATGTTTAAGATTAAGATATTTCATGAAACAATTACTAGAAAAACAAAACAAGTACATTTAAAGCAAAATGAGTGTGTTTGAGGCAAAACAGGCATGTTTAGAGTAAAATGAGCACAAGAAAAGTATAATGGACATGAAAAGAGATTACACAAGCAAAGCAAATATAATAAGGGCAGAAAGGGCACATTAAGCTTAAATAAAGCAAGGCGACTGCACGCTTTTGGCAAAGTGCTGTGTTTTGGCATAACTACGACTTCGTATCGTATCAAGGGCATAACTAGAGTTATTCAAAGTATCTCAATGTGTGTAAAACTGCTTACACTGTGTGCTTATTACTGTGCATGTATTCTGAAAAGTTTATATGTGTGCAAAGTGCAACTATTTCATGAAGTACAGTGAAAGTATAGTCATTTCAAAACGTTTCTTGTGCTTGATGTGTCTGTTTGCAAAGTGCTACCATTACAGAGTGTTTCTTGCACTGTAAAGAATTATCTAGCAAGGTACCACCATTTTGGGGAAATTTCAGTGTGCTGTGTGCTGTTTATTCGCAAAGTGCAATTACTTTGAAATGTTTCTAACTTTGAGCTTCTTTTGCCCAGTTCATTCACACAGTGCAATTATTTGAAATGTTTTTTATACTGATAAGAGGTGATTTCTTGCAGTGCAGTAATTTCAAGAGTATTACAATGCCCAAGAGACTTATTTTGCAAAGTTCAGTTATTCAGAGGCTTGTTGTGCTAGTGGGAAAAGTTACAAATACTGGCATAAATTTCTGGCATATGTGTATATGTGGGTTTGTGCATATTTGCAAAACGCTTCACTGGTATGAGTTAATATGGCAGATGGATTTCGAAAGCCTTTACCACTTGTATTTAATCAGAATATTGCAGCGAATTGGAGAATATTTGAGCAAGAGTATAACATTTTATATAAGCAGCTTATTCAGGCAAAGATGCCTACGCCAGGGCATTTTTTTTGCTAAACCTAGCTGGGTCAGAGGCCATTGAAAGAGAGTGTACCTTTGTGTATGCACCAGCAGTATATGAGAGAGAAGGTGAAAATCATCATATTGTTGTACACGCTGAATCAAGGGAAGACCCCGAGTGCTTGAAGTGCAAATTCAGAAAAATATGTAACCCCCAGACAAATATTACATTATAGAGGCATTTATTTTACACAAGAGATCAAAATCAGGGAAACGTCTGCAGCTTATATTACTGACCTGAGAAACAAAGCTAAAATATGTCAGTTTGGTGACTTAAAAGATGAGTTAATAAAAGACAGGCTCATGTATAGTATTAATAGTGCTGCTGTGAGAAAGATTTTGCTTTGTGACAGTGATTTAACATTGAGTAAAGCCACAGAGATTTGTCAAATCCATGAGGTTACAGGAAAAACACACAAATATGCTTGCAAGTGACAAAAGCATGGTTTCAGCAGGTTCCAGAGCAAATGTGGATAGCATGCAACACATGGCAAACAGAAGTAGGCCTAAGCACATGGCAGCGACACCCACTGCTGGCTCACCAGGGAAACCACATAGTTTTCCAGCAAGTTCTAAAAAAGGAGCATGCTCAGTGCAGTACAAACAGGAATCAGCCAAATCCAAGTCCAGCTTTATTGTTAACTGTCGCAATTGTGGTGCCAATCATGAGTCTAAAAGAGAGAAATGCTTAGCATTTGGTAAGCAATGTCACAAGTGTAAAAAATGGAACCATTTTCAAAAATTTTGCAAATCAAGTAAACCTCACACAGTTGTAAAGAAGAGTCACTCAGAAAAGCAAATTGATCAAGTAAACTGCAATTCTACTTTCTGTAATTATCAGTAATTGGTGAAAGAGTTGATGCAGTGAATTTGTTGGCAAAGAGAAAAGTGTTTTGCACTGTCCAGATCAATGGTAAATCCACCAAGCTTAAAGACAACACTGGTTCAAAGTGTAATGTGATATCAGCAGACACATTTGTTAAAGTGATAACTAATGAGCAATTCAATGTGCACAATAGTACAAAACTTGTTGGTTATGGAGGTGAAGAAATTCAAACTGAAGGCTCAGTAATGCTTTCATGTTATTTGGCTAAGAACTGTTACAGCTTGTTACTCTGTGTAGTTCGAAGACCTGTGCAGTCATTATTGGGTCTCAGAGACAGTTTTGAGAATGAATCTGCTTTTTTTTTACCAAAGAAGATCATCACATACGTGCATAACGTAGTTCCAATTTTTCTGAAGCCATTTTCTCAGAGTATGCTGATGTTTTCAATGACAAGTTGGGCAAGCTTCCAGTTGTGCATTCCATGAAGTAAGACCCATAGGTCACTCCCGTAGTCACACCAGCAAAAAAAAGTTTTGATACCTATGCAGGATAAAGTCAAAGCTTAGTTGGATAAAATGGTACAGCAAGGTGTAATTTGTCCAGTTACAGAGCCAATTGAATGGGTGCTGTCCATGGAAGCAGCTCACAAAAAAGGCTCAGACGAAATCATAATATGTATTGACCCAAGAGATCTGAACAAAACATTGAAAAGACCCCATCATCCAATGCATACAGTCGAAGAGGTCACAGCTCTGATACCGAATGCCACTGTTTTTTCTGTCTTGGATGCAAAAAGGTCATTTTGGCAAGTGATGCTTGATCACAAATCTTCATTACTGACTACCTTTAGTACTCCGTTTGGTAGATACAGATTCCTAAGGATGACATTTGGAATAAATTCTGCAAGTGAAGTCTTCCAGCATGCAATGGAGCAAATTTCTTCAGGCTACCCTTGTACCATAATAGTAGATGATTTATTGGTTGGAGGCAGTGGTGAAGTAGAGCATGACAGAAACCTCAAGAGAGTTCTAAGCAGAGAACTTAAAGCTCAGTCCTCTGAAGTGTAAATTCAGACTACCAGAAGTCACATATGTAGGTCATTTATTTACCAGCAATGGCTTGAGACCACACCTGCCCAAGCAAGCAGCTATTCTTGAGATGTCAGCACCAGATAATATTCAAGCTCTACAGCATTTCCTAGGCAAGTCAACTGTTTAGGCAAGTTCATACCAGACTTCAGTGAGTTGACCTTTAAGAGAGCTGACACAATAAAAATGTTACATGTTATTGGTTGGAACAGTACCAAAAGGCATTTGAAGACCTTAAGCAGAAAATTGCTGTCCCACTTACATTAAGATACTGTGATGTCAATAAACCATCTTTCCTGTGATGTCTCAAAATCTGGTCTTGGCACAGTTATTCTTCAGGAAGACAGACCAGTAGCCTAACACATCTAGAACACTTACCCAAACTGAAATACAATATGCTCAAACTGAGAAAGAACTTTTGGCAATAGTATTTGCATGTTCAAAGTTTCATGATTATATCTATGGTCAAGCTATTCAGATTGAAACTGATCACCAACCTCTAGTTACTATTCTAAAGAAGCCTGTGCATTCATCTCCAGTGAGATTACAAAGAATTACGCTCAAATTGCAAAAGTACAACTTCAAAATGGTCTATACAAAAGGCAAACTTCTTTATCTGTCTGATACCTTATCCAGATTGCCCAGAAATACAACAGAACAGCTTGACGCAGAAACCTTTGACGTGATGGCAGTGCGTAACTTCTCTACCACTAGACATAATGAGCTGAGAGATCATACAAAGACTCATCCAATTTTGCAAAAGCTCAACCACTACATTAATGTTGGATGGCCGTCAAAGCAATATAGTGTACCACCTGAAGTGCAAATCTATTTTCCATACAGAGATGAGATGTTGATAGAAGATGGCATTATTTTCAAAGGTCCTAAAATTGTTGTTCCTGCTTCCTTACAACATGAATATATCCAGATTTTGCATCGTGGTCACCCAGGTTCCATATCTACTAAGAGGAGGGCGAGAGAACTAGTATTTTGGCCTTCATTACTGAAAGACATTGATAAAGTACTTTCTTCTTGTTCAGTATGCAATAGTACTAAAACGCATTTGCAATGAAAACCACTTCAGCTAAGTCAAGTTCCTGAACTACCTTGGTCAACAGTAGCCAGTGATATAGTCGAGTGGAACAATCACCATTACTTAGTACTGGTAGACTCTTATTCGAACTGGTTTGAGATTGACCTACTACCTAATCTAACATCCACTACTGTTATTACTAAATTGAAACGTCATTTCTCAGTCCATGGTAGTCCACACAAAGTTATTTCCCACAATGGTACTCAATTTACTAGTCAGTTATTTCAGACATTTGCAAGAGAATGGGACTTTGTCCATGTTACTAGCAGTCCTGAATATCCACAGTCAAATGGATTAGCTGAACATGCAGTGCAGAGTGCAAATCAATTTCTTGAAAGGTCAAAGCATGATAATACCGATGTCTTTTTGAATTTACTTAATCTCAGAAACATACCCTGTGGTGATATACTTGGCTCGCCTGCTCAAAGACTTCTATCCAGGCAAACCAGAATGCTACCTATTAGTTCCAGTTTATTGAGGCCTAAAGCTAAGAAGAACAGAACCATCAAAGCCCAATTATTCAAAAAGCATTCTACCCAGAAGTCCAGTTATGATAAATCGAGCAGATTTCTTTGTCCTTTAAAAGATGGAGAGAGAGTGAGGATACAAACATCGAAAGGTTTCAACCAGATTGATCAAGTTACAGGTATATGTACTGAGCCGAAATCCTACTTTGTAGAATCTGAGGGTGTGGAGTACAGGAGAAATCACAAACACCTTCCTGTACCAGAATCATTATCGCAGCATTGTTCCTGTGATACAGACTCTAGATCTCAGACCAAGTCAGACATTGTTCCCATTCCAGAACATGTTTTAACCTCTACTTCCATTCCTGAGGATGTTCCAGATATTAGTAAAACAAAAAAATCACAGCAGTGTGTAAAACCCCAGGACACAAACTTTAATGAAAATTAGTGATTTTGTCAGATACAAGAACCAAACTTCTTCAGATAAAGAAAACATTTATCTGTCCTACTTGCACCACATTTGAAATACATCATGGTCCAACAGCCAACAAATAAAACAAAAAATCATGCTTCTTGACAGACGTGAGTTTAACAGTTGTACTTATTATATTTCAAACTGTTTTAATTTTAAAGTACTGGAGATGGAAATACTGTCATTCAGCCCAGGGGGAAAAAGTACAGTTTTGTACCTACCATAAATGTAGATGTTCGAGGATCCACATTGCTGCAGTCCTAACTATTGGGTAGTCCGCTGTCCAGTCAATACCAAAGTATATTGACGTCGGTCAGGGCGCATTAGACTGACGTCAGTACGTCAGGGTACTAGTGCGCATGACCGACGTCATATCCTCAGTCTTTTCTTGCCCCAGATGTCAGAAGACCCTAAAAAGACAAGGCCCAATATACCTGCACCAAAAATATGTACAATATATACAAAATTATCAGCATATAACCTCACCTACACAACCACCCCTAAACACAGAGGGAAGGAGGGGGTAAATTGGACTGCAGCAATGTGGATCCTCGAACATCTACATTTATGGTAGGTACAAAACTGTACTATGTTCTTCATTCCACATTGCTGCAGTCCTAACTATTGGGTAGAATCCCAAAGCAGAGGTAAGGGAGGCTGGCAAATCATAAAGAAGCAGGAGCTGACAACATGCCTTGCAAAATAGCTGTGGCAAAACCAGCCCTAGACTTAGAGTAGAGAGGAAGGTGATAATGCTTAGAGAAAGTATGCACTGAACTCCAAGTAGCTGCCTCCAAAATATCCTTAGTTGCCACCCCTTAGAAATGCTGTAGAAGTGGCAGTAGCCCTAGTGGAATGAGGCCTAATCCCAGCTGGAATCTCCTTGCCATGATGGGAATAACAAAATGCAATGCAAAACCCAATCCACCTAGAAATAGTTTGTTTTGACACAGGCTTGCCCTGAACTCAAAGCAAAAGAAACAAACAACTGCTGAGACTGCCTAAAATCCTTAGTCCTGCTTAAATAATAACGCAATTGCCTGTGTACATCTAAAGTGTGCAAAATCTTTTCCCCTTTATTTTGGGGTCTGCATAAAAAGTAGGCAAATGAATAGTTTGGTTTAAAGCCACACTAGAAACCACCTTAGGCATAAAGGAAGGATTAGTACGTAATGATACCCTATCCTTATGGAAAATCAAAAGGGCTCTACTGCCATAAGGGCCTGCAACTCAGACACCCTTCTTGCAGAAGTAATAGCCAACAGAAAAGCAGTCTTCCATGACAAGTATTTCAATTCAGCAGTAGCCGCAGGCTCAAAAGGTTGTAGAGTAAGTTTTTCCAACACAAAATTGAGATCCCAAGCAGGAGTAGGAGCTCTACGTGGGGTCTTATATTCTTTGCCCCTCTAAGAAACTGCTTGAACAAAGGATGAAAACAATGGTGGGTCACAATCATAGTGAGCTGAAATTGCTGCAGCATGAATCTTAATGGAAGAGAAGGACAAACCTTTGTCCAATAACTCAGTAAGATATTGAAGAGCCACACTCAAATTAGGCTCAGAAATCTTCAAATTCTTTGCTGTACTCCAAAATAAAAATCTCTTCCATTTTACACTTTCCTGGTACTAGGTCTTCTAGCTTCCATAATCACATTTAAAACTTGTTGAGGAAGTTGAGACCTGCTGTGTTTCAACACAGAATATGCCAGGCTGTTAGATGAAGAGAGTGAAGCTTGACATTGAGCAGATGACCGTCCTTCTGAGATAACAGATGTGGAATCAAAGGTAAAGGCCATGGAGGCTTCCTTACCAGACTCCTTAGTAGTGGGTACCAGTGTTGCCGAGGCCAATCTGGAGCTATTAAAATCATCCTTGGCTTGTCTTGTCTGACCTTTAAGAGCACCTTTGGAAGAAGAGGCAGAGGTGGAAAGGCATACACATGAAGATTTTTCCAACTGAAAGACAGAGCATCCACTTTCCAAGCTGTGTGATGAAACCCTTTGTGCAAAACTTTGGCAGCTGGTGGTTTAGTGGAGAAGCGAACAGATCTATGTCTGGAGTTCCCCATGACACTGTCAATTTCTGAAATACATGAAGATCCAGTTTCCACTCGTGGGGATCCATGATTTGTCTGCTTAACACATCTGCTAAGGAGTTCTGTGCTCCGGCAGAAACCTTGCCTGAAGAGTTAGTTGCAAGCTGAGCGCAGTCTCCCATAAAATCATTGCTTGCCTGCATAGAGGATAAGAATGTGTTCCCCTTGTTTGTTGATGTACCACATGACAGTTGTGTTGTCTGTTAGAATCAACACCTGCCCTGGAAGAAGTAACTCCTTGAAAGCCATTAATGCAAACTGGACTGCTAACATCTCCTTCATGTTGATATGTAGATGCTGTAGTCTGGCAGGCCACTTGTCTTGTATCCACTTTCCATTTAGATGAGCTCCCAAGCAATGTCCGAGGCATCTGTCGTTAAAATCTGACTCGCCTCTGGCCGGGTCACAGAGAGTCCCTTGTTTAGGTGACATTCCTGAGCCCACCACAAAAATTCTTTTGAAGGCAAGGTATTATTTGAATGACAGTGTCCAAATCCTGGCAGTGCTGTGTCCATACATTTTGAGATACCATTGCAGCTTCCTCATATGCAGTTTGGCATTGGGTTGCACCAGAATACAAGATGCCATGAACCCTAATGCTTGAAGGACTGTCCTTGCAGTCAGCACGGACTGATGAGATAGTTGATGGAAGTAAAGGGATAGACTCTTTTGTTTGTCCGGGGTTAAAAGGCCATCTGGGCTGCTGTATTCAGTCTCACACCCAGAAAGCACATGTCTTGAGAGGGTACTAGACTGGACTTTATTTCGTTCACAGAATACCCTAGGCATCTTAGCACTGCTATAACATATTCCAGATGCTGTAGAAGGTCTTCCTTTTCTTGAGCCAGAATCAGGCAGTCGTCCAAGTAAGGATAGATTTGAATTCCTTTTAGCCTGAAGTAAGCTATCACTGGAGCCAGAACCTTTGTGAATACTCTGGGTGCAGTAGATAAGCCAAAGGGCAATGCAGAGAACTGATAATGAGAATTTCCAGCCGAAAACGCAGATACTTCCTGCAACTTAGTCTTATAGGCACATGAAGGTAAGCTTCCTTGAGATCTAAAGTTACCATCCAGTGATCTTTGCCCAGCAGAGGTAAAAGCTGTTGTAACGCCAACATCTTGAACTTGGGAATGTCCAGATAAGTGTTGAGGATAGATAAATCCAAAATTGGTCTCCACGTGTTCCCCTTCTTTGGTACTAGGAACAGGCGAGAATAAAATCCTAGGCCCCTTTCTGATACAGGGACTGGCTGAATGGCCCCTATTTGGAGTAACAGAGAAATTTGCTTGTGAGCCTCTTTCCTTTGTGGAGGAGGAACGTCTGGCATGCCTTTGAAAGGGGCAATGTATGGAAATAAAACCTGTAACCGTGGTGAATGATATCCAACACCCATCTGTCTTGAGTAATTAAATCCCAATTTTCTTTGAAAAGAGACAGTCTTCCTCCCAAAGGAGCTGCCAGACGAGAATCTACTGGCAGCTGAAAAGGCAGGTCATTGGGTCTGTTTACGAAAGGACTGACTCCTGCCCTCACCAGAAGTCCGACCCGGTGAACTCCTGTTCTAGGCTTAAAAGAACCTTGAGCTCTGCCCCTACCACGCCTAGACCTACCCCTAGACTGGGAATCATAAGCAGGATATGTCCATCCCTTAGTAGGCCAATTTCTACTAAACTTATTGCACCTGCAAAAATCTTTAACAGTTTGCATAGACTTAGCTTTGTCCTCCATTTTCTTTAAAACTGCTTCCACAGGCGAACCAAACAACACATCAGACTGTAAAGGAGCATCCAAAATCCTTGTCTTAACATGCTCAGCTAAATTCTGATCCCTCAACCAGGCATGCCTGCGAAGAACAGAACTAGTGACAGCCACCCTCGAGGAGGCCTGTACAGCATCAAAACCGCATTGCAAAGAATGCTTACCCACTTGTTCAGACACATGAACTAAATCCAGCAACTCTTTACACTCAATACCTTCCGCCAAAGCATCCACCTTAGATTTCAATTGTGAAAGGAGATAATTTTGATATTTTAGCATGTGAAACTGACAATTCAATGCCCTCATGGCTAAAGTGGAAGAAGTATACACTTTCTTTCCCCATCTATCCAAAGCCCTTGCCTCTTTATCAGTGGGAACAGGGTTTTTAACAACAGAGGCCTTAACACCTTTAGGTCCCTGAGAAACAGTTTCCGGGTCTGCCCTAGGACTCTTAAAAAGATACTTATGAGCTTCAGGCACCCTATAGTACCTATCAGGTTTAACAGGAGCAGGAGGCAAAGAATCAGGGTTCAGGGAAGCCTCTGCAAAAACATCTTCCACCACATTCAACACAGGAGGTATAGCTAAGGGCCTATGCTGGGGTAAAACAAGAATTCCCTAAGCCTTTTCCTGGAATCAGAGTAATCTTGGCCTTCCCATTTAAAGTGCTCCCTCATGGAATGCAGAGTCTCTGAAAATGAGAAATCCTCAGGAGGAGAAGCTGTAGGAGTGGAATCATCCACATCAGAATCAGAATAAGGAGGATACTCCTGCAAGTCTTCCGCAGAAGACTCAGAAGCCTCTGAACACTGTTCAAAACTCTCAAACTCAGGTTCCACCCTAGGCCTCTTATCAGGAGGGCATAGAACCTCTAATCATAGTAATCAAATCTTCTGCCATTTTAAGCATATGTTTCTTAGGCACAGAACCTGAAGTGCTAGGAGAAGCCCCCACTGAAGCTAAACTTGGCCTACCTCTCAAAGAAGTTTTGGAAACAGAAGGAGAGGCTCTAACTACCTTGGGAAGAGAGGGAAGAACAGTTACCTGAGAAGCCCCTCAGCCTGGCCTACCTCCTGAGAAGGCACATCCTGTAACAGTAATGTCTCTGCCTGAGACTCCAAAGAAACTCCTGGCAAAACCTCTGGCTCCACCTAAAGAACCGACGTCCGGGACTGCCGGTTCATCAACCCTAGGCTTCGCTGTTTTGTCCTTGCGCTTTGGAGCATCCGGCGGCATTTTATAATTACAACGCTTCCCAAACACTAACCTGGCACAGTCTAACCTTCTCTTAATAGTGCGTTTGTTAAATCTAGCACAAGAGCGCATCCAACAACGCCGTGCTCAGGCCCTAAACAAGGTATACACAAGGTATGGTAATCCCTATGAGGTATCTGTTTCCCACAAGAAATACAGTTATTCACTTTTTCTGACATCCGGTTAAATACTGAGGCAAGAAAAACCAAAATGTTCCCAACGGGTACTTAGCCAACTTTGATTCGGTCTGAAACTCCGACTTCAGAAAATTTCAGAACGCCAACCTGCACTCGCAAAACTGCTTCTGCATCGGACCATGCGGCAAAAGACTGAGGATATGTCATGCGATTAGTACCCTGGGGCCGACTGGACAGCGGACTACCCAATAGTTAGGACTGCAGCAATGTGGAATGAAGAACATCATGCATTCAAATAAATTTGCCACCAAGTTTTTTATTGTTCCAAGTATAGTTTCCAAGGACCATTGTAGGGACTTTTTTGAACTTGATGCACTACCACAAATTTAAATTGACGAACCTCAGTACAATTGTTAAACTCATGTATGTCAACAAGCATGAATCTTTTTTTTATTTGTTTATATATTTGTAAGCATATAAATAGTTTTTCATATATGTGTTCTATATGTTTTTTAAAAAAAAGTTTTACATGCTTAAAGACTTTGGTAAACAAAGGGTTACTATTAGGGTTGCAGGTTGCAATTTGCATTTATTATTTGTTTTAGATTCATTGGCTGTTGGACCATGATGCATTTCAAATGTGGTATAAGTAGGACAGATAACCTTTTTCTTTATCTGAAGAAGTTTGGTTCTTGTACCTGACAAAAGCGCTAATTTTCATTAAAGTTTGTGTCCTGGGATTCTACACATTGCTGTGCTTTTTTTTGTTTTACCAGTTTTGGTTGCTGATTTTTGTGGTTCCATGTTCCAGATATTCCCAAGGTTGAACATTCAGCAAAGACAGTTCCAGTTGCTAAATCTAATTCTCAGTTTTATGTCACATGATTTGGTCATATTTCCAGACCTAGTGTGAAATACACAGCGACATGGACATAACTGTATATATGTACCTAGTTCTGTATAATTGCACAACAAAAAAATTTGTATTATTTGCATGCCAAATGAGATTCATAGTATTGCATGATCTAGGATGTAGAATAGAGTGTATGTGCTGTATCTTTAAGAAGCATATCAAGGACTGAAAGTGCACATATAAATAGCAGGCACGTTCTATACCCAGTGCCACTTTGAGAGTGCAGCCAGAAAATGAGCATGTATGAATGCAATAGCTAGTTTGTATATAGGTTACCCAAGTTAAAGTCAGTAAACTTCTATCTTGATGTTTTTGTACATAATAAAGCTACTTGAACAAAACCCACAAAGACTTGTCTATTGTATCCCGATTAGACAAGTAACAGTCTACCTCATAGAGAATACTCATCAGGAAACAGTGGAGAAAAAGAGACCTTAACCAACTTTACTGTGGTTCTGGGGATGAGGAAACACTGGTTTCCTATCAAGGTGTCCTTTAGAGGCAGGATAATTATTTTAAGAGTGTAGAATAGAATGTTAGTATACATCGTGGCAGGATTAAGTCATTTTACCTTTTCCATCTAAAATATTATTGTATCTGAGGCTGTCTGTCCAAAAAAGAGGCTCCTTGAAACAGACTCATCTGATACCTTGGCTCTGACATCTGGTAATTGCTTAGACCTTATCTAAGCATGTCTTTGAATAACTACTGCTGTTCACAGCCACACGATACACTGTATCTACAAAACTGAAGGAACATTTTAAAGTATGCATTTTAAAATATGTTTCCTATTCTGTCTGAAGAGTTTGCTAAATCCAACAACTTATTTATTAATTTATTTTTAATTTTGAGTCTGTGATACTCTGCATGGTATTCTACATTAATGCTAAGACAGTACTGGAAGAAACCCATTTGTGCTAAATAAATCATACCTCTTATTGCCAAAGTACTGGAAACATAAAACATTCTTAACAAATCTATCCTGCAAGTCTATTTCCTCTTTAAAAAGGCAGCATATCCATAGAAGAGTTCTGCTGGATGTGGCTGCTATAGACAGAAACAAGTGTCATGTAATTACCATAACACTAGACTTGCTAGGAGAATTCAGTCTTCATTGACCTTCAGGACATAGGGTGTAACAAATGCTCAACCTAATATAACTTTTCTTGGCTACATTTGCACCTCACATGTTTCATGATACCCTCCATCTCTTGCCTGCATTTTCCAGTTTCTTACCAAGCTAACACAAAACTAACAGATACATTCAGCCAAGAGACCTTCCAATTCTCACTGACTACGTTTCAATTCTAATTAAGGGTTATCAAACATACAACTTTCATAAACTGCCTAAGCAAGAATTCAGTGTCTTTGTCATGTCCCTAGCTGATCATCCATACTATCTGGCTTAAGTTATCAATCCTGGATGTCTTGCCTGCATAACCATATCCTTGATCATAGTGGCCCAAAACAAAGATCTAATCCTGGAGACAATTCCCATCATCTAAGAATGGCTTATGAGAAAAATGCTTAAGTAGACTCTACCTTTTAGAAAGAGCTTTAGGCAATCTTGGCAGATGTTCATCAGTATCACTGCAGCAGTAGCCTAAAGCTGTATGGGCTATATCCTGCTCTGGATATAATGGCCAGACAGTTTCCAAAGGTCTCTGGCTCCCCTCTGCATGTGCATCCAGGCTGCTGTGGCATGAGCTCCAAAGAAAGAACAGCCTGGGCACCAAAAATACTCAATACTTTCCTGCTGTCCTTGAGAGCACTCCTTCTGGACTTTCCAGGATTTGCAGTTGGCTCCAGTCTTCAATTGTTGGCAGATAAGCACTCAGAAAAACAGGAGGCAACACGACGGTATAAAGCATTTATTGCCAGCACAGTCTGCCCCACAGACCGGTTTCGCTCGAAAGCATCATCAGTGTGTGCTTAACCGCATTTGTGTCCTGATTCAAATAACAACACCAGTAGTTACATTTAAAGTGACATAACCCCCAACAAAATCATACGGTTTAGCAAAACATCTATATGACCACTTACTTGTAAACAAATATACCCTTATTAACATGGATATGGTACACAAGAAAAACTAAATGCAGAAAGATATTAGCAACAATATGCAATATAAATATTATATACATAGGAAAAGGCCATATTACTACATATGTATGTTAACCTACCCTATATATAGAAACTGTACTAATTGCATGTAATCATTCATGAAACACCAACACATATCATACTAATATTCGATAACCAAACAAACCCACTTTGTAATACCAAAAGTGAAAAATATATTAGCTTCCCCAAACTACCCAATACTAGTACCAAAATGGGCCAAAAAATGATATCTTAAATACTGTAGCCAAATAATAGAGGCCCAACCAATATATACCTGAATTCACCACTGGTCGTTAAGGCCTGGTTTGAAAAGAGCCCCTAAGTTGATGATCCATCTGCGCTCCTTATTAGTCAATATATTGTGCCTTGCTATTTCATTAGTAACATGTGTCGTGATCATATCTATTCCCACAAACACAAAATGTGCTGTAGAATGCACCAACATATGCTTATACAAAGCACTACTTGTCCTTTTGCATTTTATGTCACTAATGTGCAGGGCTATCCTCTGTTTCAATGTACATGAGGTCTGTCCTATATAGAATGCCCCACACTGACATACATATATATATATATATATATATATATATATATATATATATATATATATTTTTTTTTTTACTAAAAATGGTACCAGGGCTTTTTAAATAGATCAGCATTTGTGTGTTCTTTTTTTCAATAAATGTCTCATTAATGAGGATATTTTAGCTCTGGCTAATTATCTCTGTTTCAAGCCCTTATTTTTGGGGATAAAACTGTGCAGCTTTTTTGCTTTATTGTTTTTTGGTTGAAGGACTTAGATATATGTAAGGGAAAGTTGAGTATATTTATGGCTTGTTTACACTTCATGACATCCTATCTTCTGATATTATTCTTTCAGCTGCACTTACCAGTGAAAAGGTATTCCTCAATATTTGAGGACAAAAGTGTGCTCTTTTTGCATTTATGTTTGTGATTATTGGAAGTGTTGTGGGTTAGGATAAATGTGTGTAGTGCTTATTAACACTAAAGGGAATACTTCCCTTTCAAATGACTCATTCCAGCTGTGCAGGCTTCTTTCTCAGCAAGAACATGGATTCCCTTATCTGTTCCATGGTTCCTTCTCGCACTGAACCGAGGAAAAGCTACTAAGGAGCCTTTGCCTACCTTGTGGGTTCATTAAGTGTCCCAGCCACTAGTGAGTGAATCTAGAGTGGCCATGACTTGTTCCTTAAACCCCTCACTGGTTTCCTGGGACCCTCTGGTGTAGTTCCTACTGCTAACATGGACCAGGGATTAGCCACATCATCTGAGGCTGTTCAATTTTCAATCCCAGGCATGAAAGAGTCACTTGCTTTGGTCATGGTGGTCATACAAGTTTCTCTGGAAGGTTCTTCCTGGTGTGGCTGAGGTAACAGACATGTTTCCCAGGTTAAAGTGCTATCCTAGCCTAGGATGCTCTATAATAAGAGATGAATTGTGAGAGGGAAACAGTACTGCAACACTGATTTATTTGAACATACACTATTATGGTTAAGTTCTTACACAATTCTATATTTGTTCTTAGTTTAGATCGCTGTTGTAGAAGAGAGAATTTTTCACAGTTATGTTAAAACAGGAAGGCTGATGGAATATCATGGCAAGTTTTCAGCATACCCAGCATTATAGATGTAGCAAAAACAGCTCTTGGGCCTGATAATGTCCAGGTAGAAATGCTTTGACAAAGTGTAGACAGATGACAAGAGTAGCTGTTTTCAAAATATATTATGTAGTGACTCCTCTAATAGTCACTATGCCCCAACTACTATGTGCTATTAGAGTTCCTTCAATTTTCTTACCTTTAGAGGAACAGACCATAATGCAGTCGACTAGCCATTTAGAAATTATTTGTTATAATACTGATTTTCCTTTTCTGTGGCAAACCAAACAGCTGGTTGGAACTTCTACTGTCTTTGGTTCTTTGCAAATAATACATCTGTGAAAATCCAGGGAATGCAGTATCCTTTTCCCCCTATTCTGTGCAGTGGGAATGAATACTAGTAACTGGATGGCTTAATTAAAGGGAACACTTTATCACTGCCCCAGGCATAAAGGGGGGGTAAGGCTCATCCTAACCTTGAGGAAAACAATACATTGCACTTTGTGTATCAGGGCTTTGAATTTTGACACTCTCTTAGGTGAGGGTGTAGCTACCAGCAATGCTGCTTTCCAGGTCAAGAACTTGATAAGGACTGGGCCTGCAGATTCCAAAGGTGGCTTAATTGATTTTTCAAAGATGTAATTTAGGTCCCAGAGAGGAGCAATTCTTCTTGCTGATCTAAAATGCAATACTCTTTAGAAGCTGATAGATAGCAGTAATGTCAAGAGTGGTTCCACTGACAGGTAGGTTGACATGGCTAAAAGTTGTACTTTGATAGAGCCACACACAAGTTCTGAACTCATCTGATACTAGAGTATCATGGACACCAGTAGAGCATTAGGGTTCTGATTCCTTCTGTGGCACAAGAAGGAAACCTGTTCCATTTGGATAAGTAGAATTTCCTATTGATGGGTCTCCTAGCCCCTTTAAGTACATTTAGCATGTCCTCTGTGAAATGTTGCATAAAGGGAAAAGGGTCGATCATCCAGGCTGTGAGAAGCAATGTTTCCATGTTGATATCTGTGAGGGCTTCTTGTTCTGAGACAAGAGATCCACCACATGTGGTTGTGCATGTTTCCCCTGAACATTTCTGTGGAAAGGTAGATTCTCTGTTGCTTGGGCTTAAACGATTTTATCAATAACATCCTTCTCTTACTTTTTGGATTACCTAGAGGACCATGGTGATTGGAGGGAATACACAGATGAATATTTATGTCTACCTGATGGAAAAGGCATCTATTGTCCAAGATTCTTTTCTGGGTGCTCTTGAACAGAATTTTTTTAAACAAACTGCAATCTGTAACCTTGGGAAATTTTTGAAGGCATTCTGTGAGCCTTCCTGCAATCTTGGCATGGGATGAAACTGGAATGGGATGAGACTAGGGTGGGGGGTTAGGAGAGGGGTATAAGAGTTGGGAGAATAACCAAGTAGTCATGGTTGCTTCTCAGGAGCTGAGGAGGACTCATGAAGTCCCACAAGATTTCCCTTATGATCTCCATCCTACTATCCCTTCTATGACTCTTTCTTCACCTTCTCTAGCTTGCCATTACATTGCCTGCAATAGTAAGGTCTTGGTTTAGAGGGACAGTTTATATCATACCTGAACATATATAGGAAAGCAAGTGTTGCTTAGCACCTTGCATAACAGTACCTTTCTTTCATCTTTCTAAAGACTTTACCTGTAGGATTCCCAAAGAGGATCTCCTTGTCAAGGGAGGCATTAAGAAGCTGCACATTGATACTCTTTGGCAGAGGCTATAGCCTCAACCAAGCATGCAGTCTAATAACAGAACCCATCAATTACATCATAACAATAATTATTTTACCACATACTTGTATGTGAGGTCTATTAGTTGTCATTAGACAACTGTCCGAGCTTGTCTCTCTCTCATTTGGTCTGTGAAGATTGGGCGAAGATAGGTGAAGGCTGTCAGCCTAGCCAGATAGAATTTTGGAGATAATTCTGTCATCTGTAAATATTAATGTAAACCACAGGCTTGTGTCTTAAATGGTAAAAATAGTGTTACATGTGGAACTGGACAAAATGTAACAACAGTGCGCTCTACTGACTACGTAAAGCATGTTGTGATCCTTAAATGTTAAAACTTGGAGCCAGTCAGTCTAGAGTGAGGCATCCTGTCAATTGTTGTAAGGACAGAGTTAATGGCCAGAATTTGCATGCATAAATGTCCTTTATTGCTCTGGTTTCTGCACAGAGGTGTACAATGTAAATGCAGTTTCTGTTAGCCTGTGAACCCAGAGAAGTGTGAAGAATGATGTAATGTGAACCAGGAATGTGATTTTAAAAACAGAGAGAATCAGAGAGCATTAAGCATTTTTTGTCTTGACCATCCAACTCATCAGCACTGTCTTGCTCTATATGTAAGTTTATCTTAGACTTGTGTTTCTCTTAGAAATAGCTAGAAACTAGAAAGATTAAAATAAGTGTTTTTCTGTGATGACAGAACTGTACTACTGAATAATTTTAAGTATTTCTATGTGATCTCTGAACTCTTGACTAGCACTGTGTAGTAAAAAGTATTGTCTTATGTTTTGACTATTTATCAAACATTTTTAAACCCTTCCAACTGTGGCTGTTTTTGTAGAGATAATTTAAGCTCTTTAGAGTACTTGCATTCCTTTGGTAAACTTGTACAAAGAAACCCCAATAGCTTTAGACCTGGGCTATACTACCAATTGGATAATAATATTGCACAATAATAATTGGACACCCTTTTAAGGGCCTTTGAGTAGCTGATAAATATTAGTGGGTGGTGGCAGCTGTACTACAATATAGTCTGGGAAAAAGAGGCACAGCTGGAGAACCTGTGCCGGCATTTCCCAGGAGTGTCTGTGTGGTTGTATAAATTCTTCTCAAAGTGTGTGTGTGTGTGTGTGTGTGTGTGTGTGTGTGTGTGTGTGTGTGTGTGTGTGTGTGTGTGTGTGTGTGTGTGTGTGTGTGTGTGTGTGTTTGTGTGTGCGTGTGTGTGTCAGCTACTTGGGCAGGGACACAAAGCACTGGTTGGACAAAGAGGGTGCTGGAGGTTTTAGCTTGCCCACTAGGCTGATATCTGGATCCTGTAGCTGTGCCAGTGGGGAGTCTTATTGGGGACCTGGAGAGCAAGGGAGCAACCAGCCCCAGACTGATTGTGATCTCTGTGCTCTTAAGGGAAATTGCACTTTACTGTGTGTATTTGTTATCCTTTCCTCCTATATGAGATGCCCCTCACTGGTGTTAGTGGTGTGGATTGAGGATCCTTGATTGCTGGGCTAGGGCACGGGCATCACATATAAATTGTTTGGCAGTGGTGAGATATCCCCATCACATATTAATTGGTTGGCAAATACTAATTGGCTTGTAGTGGTGCGGGTAGAGTGAATTCCTGTAGCTTTTGTACAGTGAGCTTTGAAGGTGGTTTGTACTCTAAATCAGCCATGCAGTGAATACACAGTTCAGATCACAATTATTTTGTTTCTTTTGCTAGATTAGTTAGTCAGGGTGAGCAAGCAGCATGTCAGCAGAGGAGTATGGAGAGCTGACAAGGAGCCAGCTGGCAGAGATGTGCTAGGCTAGGGGACTGTTGCATGGAAACCTGACCAAGGCAGACCTGATTGCAGCCTTGGTTACAGCTGCATCAGAAAACAGCAACCATGAGGACAATCAGACTGGCAGTGGAGATATATAATACCCTCAGAGAATGGACAGCTCAAGCTTCCTACAGAGGACTTAAAAATCTATCTGGAGCTAAACAGACTTGAGTTGGAGGCCAAGCATGTGGAAATAGAAGCAACTGAGTGACTGAGGCATCTAGAGAGTGAGGACAATGAAAAGCTGTGACATTTGCAGGTTGAGGAGAAAGAGAAACTTCTACATCTAGAAGCTGAGGAAAAGGAGAGGCAGAGGCAGTATGAGAAGGAGATGTTAACTCTTCGCCAGAGTCATGGAGGTAATGGGGAAGTGAGTAACTGGACCCCAGAAGCACAAAAGGTCAGTAAATTTCTTCCACAGCTTAAAGAGGGGGATAATTTTGATAGTTTCATTCATATGTTTGAGAGGGTATGCAAACAGTATAGTATTGACCAAAGGCTCTGGGTACGGTTCCTGACCCCCTTACTCCATAGTAAGGCTGTAACTGTTTTGTCAAAAATGTCTGACATTGCATGTTTGGATTTTACTTTTGTTAAAAATCTCTTGTTGAAATTGTTTAAGCTAACACCTGAAATGTATAGGAAAAAGTTTTGTGAGCACAGACGCAAGGCAGATGAAAGTGTGTGTGAATATGTTGCTGAACTGAGCACTTATTTCCATAGATGGGTGAGTGGATGTCAGGTCACCACTTTTGAAGGGCTGGCAGACCTTTTGGTGAGGGAACAAGCCCTTAGCACATTGCCCGAGGACACGAAGATCTATTTAGCTGAGAGACAATGTGCTACTTCAGATGAGTTGGGGAAGAAGGGAGACCTATACCTGGCAAGCAGGGCAGCCCTGCACAGGAAAGGGAACCCCAGTACTCCTCATGAGTCTAAAGGAACCCAAGGTGGGCATCACAGACTGCCTCAACAGACTCTGCCAGTAGCAGGGGAAGCCACTAGTCCAGGTACATGTCCAAGAGCTAAAGGTTAAATGTTTTGAATGCAACCAGTGGGGCCACATGGATGCAAGGTGGGGAGCAAAAGGTGAGGGAGCCAGTAAGTAGGAAAAACAAAATGCCAATAGTAGGTTGTCTTGGGACAATAAGGGTACCAAACTACCACCAGAGGTTATAGCCTATTGTAGTGAATGGCAAAGAGGCCATTGCCAAGAGAGACACAGCCTCTGATATACAGAGGAGCACTACTTACTTGGGCGGTCTACTCCTGTCAGGGCTTTAGGAGGGATCTCATTCCAAATACCTTTGGCTAGGGTTCACCTTGACTGGGAGGGTGGAAAAGGAAGGCAGCAAGTAGGTGTGTTTGAGGATATACCTGCAGATGTCCTTATAGGGAATGATTTTGATAGTGCAGTACCCTGTGCTTGTGCAGTTACACACAGTCAGGCTTGGGAGACAAGCAGGTAAGACTGGAAGCCTGGAGGAGACCCAGACAGACTGCATACTTGCAGCCAGGACTGGTGAGGGGGTTACTTCAGGGAGGGAGAAAACCTGTAGCAGTGAGACTGAAGGTGAGCCACAGCTGCTTGGTGTACTGATGGCCCCTTGGACAGAGTGACTGCAAAGGTAGAGGTGAGTAGTAGTACCCAGTCTGTCAGTGAAGCACCACTGTCAGAGGATGCCAGACTTCCTGTGGAAGGGGAGCTGGGAAGGGTTACAAGGAGAGAGTTAAGACAGGCTCAGCTCTCAGACCCTACATTGCAAGGCCTGAGGCAGGTAGCTAGGGAGGCACCTGATTCTCAAGGAAAGGGGGAAATCTGTATACTGGGACAAAGGGTTACTATACAGACAGTGCACCCCTGAGGGAGGGCTTGAAGGTGAGACAGTACAGCAGTTGGTTGTGCCTAGAGCCTACCATCTGCCACTTCTAGCCATAGCCCATGATATTCCCTTTGCAGGTTATATGGGCATAAAACGTACAAAGCGGCATCTTATGCAGAACTTCTATTGGCCTGGAATTTCCGGAGATGTAACAGGGCACTGCAGGACCTGTGAGCAGTGCCAAAAGGTAGGCAAGGCAGGAGACAAGGTGAAAGCTCCTTTGATGCCTTTGCTTGTGAATGAGGAGCCATTTCAGAGGGTAGCTATGGATATTGTGGGTCCTCTGATTACCCCAAGTTCCACAGGGAAAAAGTACATTGTAGTGGTAGTGGATTATGCTACATGATACCCTGAGGTGGTGGCTCTGTCCTCCATTGAGGCAGAGAAGGTGGAAAATGCTTTGTTAGAGATTTTCAGCTGGGTAGGTTTCCCAAAAGAAATACTGACTGACAGAGGTACCAATTTCATGTCAGACCTGCTGGCTTGTCTGTGGAAGTCCTGTGGGGTGAAGCACATGAAGACCACTCCCTGCCATCCCCAGACTAATGGTCTTGTTGAGAGGTTAAACTCTACAATCAAGTCCATGTTATGGGCATTTGCAGATCAGTTTAAGAGGAAGTGGGACAAATATTTGCCCCATCTGTTGTTTGCTTACAGAGAGGTTCCCCAGGAATCCACAGGTTTTTTCACCCTTTGAGTTGCTGTATGGGCATAGGATGAGGGGACCTTTAGATTTAATTCCAGATGAGTGCGAGTCTCACAAGGAGTCTGTTGTGGCATACGTCATAAACCTCAGGGCAAGGCTGAGGGAACTTAAGGGCTTGGCCCAGGAGAACCTGGCAGAAGCCCAACAACAGAAAAAGGTGTGGTATGACAGGAATGCTCGAGGTAGAGTGTATGCTGTGGGGCAGCAGGTAATGGTTCTCATTCCTGTCAGGCAACAAGCTGCAAGCAGCTTGGGAGGGACTCTGCAAGGTGGTAAGAAAGGTATGTGATGTTAATTACATGGTGGAACTGCTAGGCAGAAGGCAGGGGCACAAACTGTACCATGTTAACATGATGAAATCTTACCATGATAGGGAGGCCCTTCTGCTGAGCATTTCCAGTGGATTGCAGGAGGAGTCTGAGGGAGATCTGGGGACTGATCTCCACAGTGAGGCTCAGGCTGTCACCTCAGTGGAAGGGGAAGCAATGTCCCAGCAGCTATCTCCTACCCAGGTTCGAGAAATCCAAGCAGTGTTGCAGGAATTTGGAGACATGTTCACTGGGAAACCAGGGTGCACCCACCTGGGGCAGCACCAGGTGGATACAGGACTCCAAAGGCCTATTAGGCAGGACCCTTATAGAGTGCCTGAGAGAGTCAAACAGACTCTGAGGGAGGAGGTACAAGAGATGTTGGAACTAGGGGTGATTCAAGATTCCAACAGTCCCTGGGCCTTCCCAGTGGTTCTGGTGCCAAAGAAGGATGGCAGCATCAGGTTCTGTGTGGACTACAGGAAATTAAATAGTCACACAGAGTCAGATGTTTACTCCATGCCTAGGACAGTTGATGCCCTAGAGCAGCTGAGTGGGGCTAAGTATCTTACAACCATTGATCTTACCAAGGGTTACTGGCAGGTGCCCTTGACTCCCAGTGCTAGAGAGAAGTCAGCCTTTGTGACTCCTTTTGGCTTGTATGAGTTCACAAAGATGCCCTTTGGGATGAAGAATGGCCCAGCAACTTTCCAAAAGCTGGTAGATCATATCCTAGCAGGAGCAGGAGGGTTTGCCCTTGCTTACCTAGATGATATTGCCATCTACAGCCATTCCTGGCCAGAGCACCTTCAGCATGTCAGGGAGGTGTTGGGCAAACTACAGAGGGCAGGGTTGACCATTAAGCCGAACAAATGTCAGGTGGGCATGGCAGAGGTCTCCTACCTAGGACATAGAGTGGGGGTGGTAAGATAAGGCCAGAACCTGCCAAAGTGGAAGCCATTCAGGCATGGCCTGCACCTGTTACTAAAAAGCAGGTGAGGGCATTTTTAGGGACAGCAGGGTACTACAGAAAGTTCGTCCCCAGTTATAGTACCATAGCTGCTCCCCTCACAGGCCTGACAAAGAAGAACAGGCCAGGTAAGGTATTGTGGACCCCAGCATGTGAGCAGGCATTCCAGAAGCTTAAAGAGGCTTTGGGAGGACCCCCTGTGTTAGCCAGTCCAGATTACAGCAAAGAATTTGTTGTGCAGGTGGATGCTTTGAACCATGGGGTGGGGGCTGTACTTAGCCAGATTTCTTCAGAGGGAGAAGAGCACCCAGTGGTTTATCTCAGTCATAGACTCCAACCCAGGGAGGAATGCTATGCAGCTATAGAAAAGGAATGTCTAGCCATAGTGAGGGCACTGCAGAAACTTCAGCCTTATCTGTATGGAAGGAAATTCACTGTTATGACAGATCACAACCACCTAACATGGTTAAACAGAGCCAGCCAGCAAAATGCCAAGTTGCTAAGATGGAGCTTGGGGTTGCAAGTATATGATATATCCATGCAGCACCACAGTGGGATTAGCAACACCAATGCAGATGGGTTCTCAAGACAGGGAACGGGGTAAGGTATACTCAGATAGACCTCACTCCCTCAAGCAGCATTTCTCAAGGGTCACTTGAAAAACTAGTTTGAGTTCTCCGGGGTGGGGGGGGGAGATATACGAAGATTGGGTGAAGATAGGTGAAGGCTGCCAGCCTAGCCAGATAGAATTTTGGAGATAATTCTCTTATATGTAAATATTAATGTAAACCACAGGCTTGTGTCTTAAATGGTAAAAATAGTGTTACATGTGGAGCTGGAAAAATGTAACAACAATGCACTTTATTGACCAAGTAAAGCATGTTGTGACCCTTTGATGTTAAAACTCAGAGCCAGTCAGTCTAGAGTGAGGCATCCTGCCTATTGTTGTAAGGACAGAGTTAATGGCCAGAATTTGCATGCATAAATGTCCTTTATTGCTCTGGTTTCTGCCCAGAGGTGAAGAATGTAAATGTAGTTTCTGTTAGCCTGGGAACCTAGGGAAGTGTGAAGAATGATGTAATCTGAACCAGGAATGTGATTTTAAAAACAGAATCAGAGAGCATTAAGCATTTTTTGTCTTGACCATCCAACTCATCAGCACTGTCTTGCTCTACATGTAAGTCTATCTTAGACTTGTGTTTCTCTTAGAAATAGTTAGAGACTAGAAAGATTACAATAAGTGCTTTTCTGTGATGTCAGAACTGTGCTACTGAATTATTTTAAGTATTTCTCTGTGATATCTGAATTCTTGACTAGCACTGTTTAGTAAAAAGTATTGTCTTGTGTTTTGACTATTTGTTATTACATATTTTAAACCCTTTCAACTGTGGCTGTTTTTGTAGAGATAATTTAAGCTCTTTAGAATACTTGCATGCCTTTGGTAAAATTGTACAAAGCTACCCCAATAGTTTTAGCCTTGGGCTATACTACCAATTGGATAATAATATTGCACAGTAATAATTGGACACCCTTTTAAGGGCCTCTGAGTAGCTGATAAATATTAGTGGGTGGTGGCAGCTGGTACTATCGAATAGTCTGGGGAAAAAGGGGCACAGCTGGAGAACCTGTGCCAGCCTTTCTCAGGGGTGTCTGTTTGTATAAATTCTTCTCAAAGTGTGTGTGTGTGTGTGTGTGTGTGTGTGTGTGTGTGTGTGTGTGTGTGTGTGTGTGTGTGTGTGTGTGTCAGCTACTTGGGCAGGGACATGAAGCACTTGTTGGAGAGACAGGGTGCTGGAGGTTTTAGCTTGCCCACTAAGCTGAGATCTGGACCCTATAGCTGTGCCAGTGGGGAGTCTTAATGGGGACCTGGAGAGCAAGGG
This sequence comes from Protopterus annectens, assembly GCF_019279795.1. Classification (NCBI taxonomy): domain Eukaryota; kingdom Metazoa; phylum Chordata; order Ceratodontiformes; family Protopteridae; genus Protopterus; species Protopterus annectens. The sequence goes on from NC_056725.1 coordinate 1,138,625,766, forward strand.
AGCGACCAGCCCCGGACCGACTGTGATCTGTGTGTGCTCTTAAGGGAAATTGCATTTTACTGTGTGCATTTGTTATCCTTTCCTCCTATATGAGACGCCCCTCACTGGTGCTAGTGGTGAGGATTGAGGCTCCTTGACTGCTGGACCAGGGCACAGGCGTCACATGGTCTATGAGAGCAATTTGGAATTTTGCCATGTACAGATCACAGTGGCCCTGAAAGTTAGAGTGGCAGTTAAGAAAATCTTGCCAAACTGATTCAACACTCTATTTTTCCTGTCATTTGACAGGGTACTGTGACAGGAACCAAGTTGGACCTATTCTCATTGTCCATAGACTCAAAAGGATCTGCCAAAAGATTCTTGTAAATGTATTTCTGGGGCTCTTTGACCCTATAAAACTTTCATTATTTCTTAGGAGCAGGGGGTTTGTATCTGGTTCTCTGTAAGCTGAAAGGAGGGCATCTTTCAGTGCACCCAAAACAGGAGGAGTATTAACAGGTTTTAGGGATATCCAGAACAGGTAACTCAAAATGATGTCCTCAGGGCCTCTGATACCTCCTTTGCCATTAGACATGATCTTTCATTCTACTGTGATTCTTTCCAAATGAGATTTCCACTCTGTGAAATGCAGAGGAAATAGTCTTCTGTGTATCATAGCAAGGGGGGAAGACATTTGGGAAGAGTAAACAAAAATCTTCTCCATCACTGCTATTGGAGTCTATCTCTTCAGGAGATGGCTCCCTCTTCATTTTACCATAGGTGGACTCCAGACATAGAGAAAGACACACTTAGCTGCAGCTTTATGAAGGTTGCAGAAACTCATTAGGCAGAAATGAGCCACTGTTCAGGGAAATCCAGTGGTCGGGGTAAGAGAAACAATCTATTTGATGTTTGGAAACTAGATGCCATTTGGACCCTAGGCCTGGTGATAATATTCTACACCTCTTAAGTTCTTTTTGAGGACCCATTTGCCTTAGAAGTCTGTGCCTTATGACAGAATTTCTGGACTTCAATTTAAAGGCTAGTGATATCCTTCTTAACAAGGACAGTATGCAACTTGTCTTCCTCTTCAGAAATAATGAAGCTTGCTTCAACAATGGGTGCTCAGGACAGGATATCCAATTCAAATGTCCAAGCTCGGTTGTGGTCTTGCTGGGATGTGCCTTATTCTTTTAGTGTGACAGCTTCCAAAGGAGCTTCATCAGAGACCTCCACAAAATCAAATATATGACCTGGCAAATGCAATTGCCTCACTGGAACCTACAACATATTGCCTTATGGGACATCAGAGATGAAAGTGACATCATCCACATCCCTATCTGCCTTCTACTCAAATCTTTACAAAGGAACCGTGATGCAAATATGATAGAGGGTGAATGCCTCAAGGTTTTTCCTACATAGTTTTTATAGAAATACAGCCTACTCAAAAGTGTTTTGTGATGAATCCCTGGCAGACCCTATGGTCCTCAGTGTTATGCTCTGGGCCTAAGCAGAAAAACACAATTGTGGATTTCCTTGGGAGGAATCTGTATACTGTAAGAGTACCTGCCTTTCTTAGCCTGGCATACCGTAATGCATGCCCAATGTCAGAGTAGCTAAACAGAAATTGTACTCTCTGTCCTTTGCTCAAGAGCATGATAACCCATACTAGTCTATGCACACTAAAAGTGAGAAGCATACATTGCAAACTGTAGCAAGAAAGCTCTAGTATGGTATGAACAGATGATGATTTTATACTGCAGATCTCTTGATATTCCGAAGGGGGGGGTCTGCCACACATGGAAGGGGGAATGGTGTTCAAGTCTAAAGTTAGGCTGGACATCTGGGCCTTCTGCAGCTGAAGTCCCTATAATCAGAACTGGTGCAATAATGACAGCAATGAAGAGCAGAAGCGGAAGAGAGTGCAGCTCCCTCTGTCTTTAAAGCAAAAGAATGACAGGCTGAGATTTGAGGGCCTTAGTGAGACTTCACTTTAAACTGAAGCTTTAAAAGATAGGAATAAAGCTGCTTTCCTCACGCCTTAAAGTCTAAACAACTATCACAAGGTTCCAATTCATGCTGAGGACTTAAGCAAAACACATGCTTATTAAGACTGTTGGCATCAGTAATTTGCCAGTCTCACATTTATTAGAAGTATGAGTGTTGGCTACACAGTGATAAAGCTCTAACTAGGAAAGAGACAGAGACAGTAAAAAGTGGTGGAAATCCCCAGCAAAGTAGATACATATGTCTCAGCATGAAACTAAAGGACAGGAATACCTTAACAGAAAGAGAGGATACATTTACCCAACAGCAAAATTCTCAAACTACTGTAAAAAAAGCCCAAAAAATAAGTGATGAAGGTCAGCAACCTGTACTGTTAATACCTGAATTATAAAACAGCAAAACAAATAGAAGGAACAAGTTGCAAAGTGTAATCTAAAACTGTAGCCTGTGGTCATTAGCATCCAGTCACATTCATTTAGTAGTGGGAAGAAACAGGAAAATGGAGGACAGAGATGGAGGGTATCATGAGAAGGAAAAGTGTAAATACACCCTGGTGATGTTATACACACTGAGCTGAGCAATTGCCAAGTCCTGAAGCTTAACAGAAAGAATTCTCTATAGGCAGATCCAAGTATGCTGGGTCAACTTTAAAATTACTGTTAATATCTTACCTTCTGTGTTTATATGCCACATATACAAACTTAGATGCTACAGCCTATGTATATTAGCACCGACTATTAACATTCCAGAAATTCGCAAAGGTTTTAAACATGGGATGAATCACACTCAGACTTTGCTAAATGAAGCACCCCTGCAAAATGTCTTTCAAGTGGAAAAAAAAAGCTCTTTAGTAGCTAGTGGCACAAATTTTCTGAACTGTCGAGTTTCATTAAAAGTCAAGAACTTTTCATTCATGACCTAGGCCACACAGGCAAGGGAAAATCTAATATATTAGCCAATAAAACAGCATGTTTGGGGAAGGTGGGAGGAAATGGGAGTAGCCAAAAATATAGACACAGAGAGAACATACAAAACTCCAATCAAAGATCAAAGTTGAATTCCAAATCCTGGGACTGTGAACACTGCAGGATTTTAATCCACATTTGGAATATTAACTTGATATACTAAAAATCCAGAATAATGGTCAATGCCCTTCGTTTCACCCAGTAGTGTTTGCATGTTTCTAAAACTGAACCAATAACGTTGTTATTACATAACAGGTTGCAGACATTTCTGCCTACTATTGATTCCAATACTAGGAATTCCAGGCATTTTTAGATAAATTTAGCACCATTAAAACAAGGTGAGAGGCAACTGAGCAAATGTTGATATTGTTTTCTCTTTTTTCTTCTATTCCAACTGAACAATGGATGAAAGGACAATGTGTTGTACAAGATGGCTGAGTTTTAAAATGTATTCTAGTCATTTTTATTGATGATCATTTTATAGTGAAATGTACAAAAAACATACTTGATTAATTTATTGCAAGGTTAAATGAAAGCACCCTTTTCTGTCTTTTAACTACAATAAACAGTGTTAATTAAGTACTTGACTAGCCATTCCTGGCTAGAGCACCTTCAGCATGTCAGGGAGGTTTTGGGCAAACTACAGAGGGCAGGGTTGGCCATTAAGCCAAACAAATGTCAGGTGGGTATGGCAGAGGTCTCCTACCTAGGACATAGAGTGGGGGTGGTAAGATAAGGCCAGAACCTGCCAAAGTGGAAGCCATTCAGGCATGGCCTGCACCTGTTACTAAAAAGCAGGTGAGGGCATTTTTAGGGACAGCAGGGTACTACAGAAAGTTTGTCCCCAGTTATAGTACCATAGCTGCTCCCCTCACAGGCATGACAAAGAAGAACAGGCCAGGTAAGGTACTGTGGACCCCAGCATGTGAGCAGGCATTCCAGAAGCTTAAAGAGGCTTTGGGAGGACCCCCTGTGTTAGCCAGTCCAGATTACAGCAAAGAATTTGTTGTGCAGGTGGATGCTTTGAACCATGGGGTGGGGGCTGTACTTAGCCAGATTTCTTCAGAGGGAGAAGAGCACCCAGTGGTTTATCTCAGTCATAGACTCCAACCCAGGGAGGAATGCTATGCAGCTATAGAAAAGGAATGTCTAGCCATAGTGAGGGCACTGCAGAAACTTCAGCCTTATCTGTATGGAATGAAATTCACTGTTATGACAGATCACAACCACCTAACATGGTTAAATAGAGCCAGCCAGCAAAATGCCAAGTTGCTAAGATGGAGCTTGGGGTTGCAAGTATATGATATATCCGTGCAGCACCGCAGTGGGATTAGCAACACCAATGCAGATGGGTTCTCAAGACAGGGAACGGGGTAAGGTATACTCAGATAGACCTCACTCCCTCAAGCAGCATTTCTTAAGGGTCACTTGAAAAACTAGTTTGAGTTCTCCGGGGTGGGGGTGGAGATATACGAAGATTGGGTGAAGATAGGTGAAGACTGCCAGCCTAGCCAGATAGAATTTTGGAGATAATTCTCTTATATGTAAATATTAATGTAAACCACAGGCTTGTGTCTTAAATGGTAAAAACAGTGTTACATGTGGAGCTGGAAAAATGTAACAACAATGCACTTTATTGACCAAGTAAAGCATGTTGTGACCCTTTGATGTTAAAACTCAGAGCCAGTCAGTCTAGAGTGAGGAATCCTGCCTATTGTTGTAAGGACAGAGTTAATGGCCAGAATTTGCATGCATAAATGTCCTTTATTGCTCTGGTTTCTGCCCAGAGGTGAAGAATGTAAATGTAGTTTCTGTTAGCCTGGGAACCTAGGGAACTGTGAAGAATGATGTAATCTGAACCAGGAATGTGATTTTAAAAACAGAATCAGAGAGCATTAAGCATTTTTTGTCTTGACCATCCAACTCATCAGCACTGTCTTGCTCTACATGTAAGTTTATCTTAGACTTGTGTTTCTCTTAGAAATAGCTAGAGACTAGAAAGATTACAATAAGTGTTTTTCTGTGATGTCAGAACTGTGCTACTGAATTATTTTAAGTATTTCTCTGTGATATCTGAATTCTTGACTAGCACTGTTTAGTAAAACGTATTGTCTTGTGTTTTGACTATTTGTTATTACATATTTTAAACCCTTTCAACTGTGGCTGTTTTTGTAGAGATAATTTAAGCTCTTTAGAATACTTGCATGCCTTTGGTAAAATTGTACAAAGCTACCCCAATAGTTTTAGCCTTGGGCTATACTACCAATTGGATAATAATATTGCACAGTAATAATTGGACACCCTTTTAAGGGCCTTTGAGTAGCTGATAAATATTAGTGGGTGGTGGCAGCTGGTACTATCGAATAGTCTGGGGAAAAAGGGGCACAGCTGGAGAACCTGTGCCAGCCTTTCTCAGGAGTGTCTGTGTGGTTGTATAAATTCTTCTCAAAGTGTGTGTGTGTGTGTGTGTCAGCTACTTGGGCAGGGCATGAAGCACTTGTTGGAGAGACAGGGTGCTGGAGGTTTTAGCTTGCCCACTAAGCTGAGATCTGGACCCTATAGCTGTTCCAGTGGAGAGTCTTAATGGGGACCTGGAGAGCAAGGGAGCGACCAGCCCCGGACCGACTGTGATCTGTGTGTGCTCTTAAGGGAAATTGCATTTTACTGTGTGCATTTGTTATCCTTTCCTCCTATATGAGACGCCCCTCACTGGTGTTAGTGGTGAGGATTGAGGCTCCTTGACTGCTGGACCAGGGCACAGGCGTCACATGGTCTATGAGAGCAATTTGGAATTTTGCCATGTACAGATCACAGTGGCCCTGAAAGTTAGAGTGGCAGTTAAGAAAATCTTGCCAAACTGATTCAGCACTCTATTTTTCCTGTCATTTGACAGGGTACTGTGACAGGAACCAAGTTGGACCTATTCTCATTGTCCATAGACTCAAATGGATCTGCCAAAAGATTCTTGTAAATGTAATTCTGGGGCTCTTTGACCCTATAAAACTTTCATTATTTCTTAGGAGCAGGGGGTTTGTATCTGGTTCTCTGTAAGCTGAAAGGAGGGCATCTTTCAGTGCACCCAAAACAGGTGGAGTATTAACAGGTTTTAGGGATATCCAGAACAGGTAACTCAAAATGATGTCCTCAGGGCCTCTGATACCTCCTTTGCCATTTGACATGATCTTTCATTCTACTGTGATTCTTTCCAAATGAGATTTCCACTCTGTGAAATGCAGAGGAAATAGTCTTCTGTGTATCATAGCAAGGGGGGAAGACATTTGGGAAGAGTAAACAAAAATCTTCTCCATCACTGCTATTGGAGTCTATCTCTTCAGGAGATGGCTCCCTCTTCATTTTACCATAGGTGGACTCCAGACATAGAGAAAGACACACTTAGCTGCAGCTTTATGAAGGTTGCAGAAACTCATTAGGCAGAAATGAGCCACTGTTCAGGGAAATCCAGTGGTCGGGGTAAGAGAAACAATCTATTTGATGTTTGGAAACTAGATGCCATTTGACCCTAGGCCTGGTGATAATATTCTACACCTCTTAAGTTCTTTTTGAGGACCCATTTGCCTTAGAAGTCTGGGCCTTATGACAGAATTTCTGGACTTCAATTTAAAGGCTAGTGATATCCTTCTTAACAAGGACAGTATGCAACTTGTCTTCCTCTTCAGAAATAATGAAGCTTGCTTCAACAATGGGTGCTCAGGACAGGATATCCAATTCAAATGTCCAAGCTCGGTTGTGGTCTTGCTGGGATGTGCCTTATTCTTTTAGTGTGACAGCTTCCAAAGGAGCTTCATCAGAGACCTCCACAAAATCAAATATATGACCTGGCAAATGCAATTGCCTCACTGGAACCTACAACATATTGCCTTATGGGACATCAGAGATGAAAGTGACATCATCCACATCCCTATCTGCCTTCTACTCAAATCTTTACAAAGGAACCGTGATGCAAATATGATAGAGGGGTGAATGCCTCAAGGTTTTTCCTACATAGTTTTTATAGAAATACAGCCTACTCAAAAGTGTTTTGTGATGAATCCCTGGCAGACCCTATGGTCCTCAGTGTTATGCTCTGGGCCTAAGCAGAAAAACACAATTGTGGATTTCCTTGGGAGGAATCTGTATACTGTAAGAGTACCTGCCTTTCTTAGCCTGGCATACCGTAATGCATGCCCAATGTCAGAGTAGCTAAACAGAAATTGTACTCTCTGTCCTTTGCTCAAGAGCATGATAACCCATACTAGTCTATGCACACTAAATGTGAGATGCATACATTGCAAACTGTAGCAAGAAAGCTCTAGTATGGTATGAACAGATGATGATTTTATACTGCAGATCTCTTGATATTCCGAAGGGGGGGGGGGGTCTGCCACACATGGAAGGGGAATGGTGTTCAAGTCTAAAGTTAGGCTGGACATTTGGCCTTCTGCAGCTGAAGTCCCTATAATCAGAACTGTTGCAATAATGACAGCAATGAAGAGCAGAAGCGGAAGAGAGTGCAGCTCCCTCTGTCTTTAAAGCAAAAGAATGACAGGCTGAGATTTGAGGGCCTTAGTGAGACTTCACTTTAAACTGAAGCTTTAAAAGATAGGAATAAAGCTGCTTTCCTCACGCCTTAAAGTCTAAACAACTATCACAAGGTTCCAATTCATGCTGAGGACTTAAGCAAAACACATGCTTATTAAGACTGTTGGCATCAGTAATTTGCCAGTCTCACATTTATTAGAAGTATGAGTGTTGGCTACACAGGGATAAAGCTCTAACTAGGAAAGAGACAGAGACAGTAAAAAGTGGTGGAAATCCCCAGCAAAGTAGATACATATGTCTCAGCATGAAACTAAAGGACAGGAATACCTTAACAGAAAGAGAGGATACATTTACCCAACAGCAAAATTCTCAAACTACTGTAAAAAAAGCCCAAAAAATAAGTGATGAAGGTCAGCAACCTGTACTGTTAATACCTGAATTATAAAACAGCAAAACAAATAGAAGGAACAAGTTGCAAAGTGTAATCTAAAACTGTAGCCTGTGGTCATTAGCATCCAGTCAAATTCATTTAGTAGTGGGAAGAAACAGGAAAATGGAGGACAGAGATGGAGGGTATCATGAGAAGGAGACGTGTAAATACACCCTGGTGATGTTATACACACTGAACTGAGCAATTGCCAAGTCCTGAAGCTTAATAGAAAGAATTCTCTATAGGCAGATCCAAGTATGCTGGGTCAACTTTAAAATTACTGTTAATATCTTACCTTCTGTGTTTATATGCCACATATACAAACTTAGAAGCTACAGCCTATGTATATTAGCACCGACTATTAACATTCCACAAATTCGCAAAGGTTTTAAACATGGGATGAATCACACTCAGACTTTGCTAAATGAAGCACCCCTGCAAAATGTCTTTCAAGTGGAAAAAAAGCTCTTTAGTAGCTAGTGGCACAAATTTTCTGAACTGTCGAGTTTCATTAAAAGTCAAGAACTTTTCATCCATGACCTAGGCCACAAGGGCAAGGGAAAATCTAATGTATTAGCCAATAAAACAGCATGTTTGGGGAAGGTGGGAGGAAATGGGAGTAGCCAAAAATATAGACACAGAGAGAACATACAAAACTCCAATCAAAGATCAAAGTTGAATTCCAAATCCTGGGACTGTGAACACTGCAGGATTTTAATCCACATTTGGAATATTAACTTGATATACTAAAAATCCAGAATAATGGTCAATGCCCTTCGTTTCACCCAATAGTGTTTGCATGTTTCTAAAACTGAACCAGTAACGTTGTTATTACATAACAGGTTGCAGACATTTCTGCCTACTATTGATTCCAATACTAGGAATTCCAGGCATTTTTAGATAAATTTAGCACCATTAAAACAAGGTGAGAGGCAACTGAGCAAATGTTGATATTGTTTTCTCTTTTTTCTTCTACTCCAACTGAACAATGAATGGGAGGACAATGTGTTGTAAAAGATGGCTGAGTTTTAAAATGTATTCTAGTCATTTTTATTGATGATCATTTCATAGTGAAATGTACAAAAAACATACTTGATTAATTTATTGTAAGGTTAAATGAAAGCACCCTTTTCTGTCTTTTGACTACAATAAACAGTGTTAATTAAGTACTTGACCATTATTATAAGTGTTGATCACACTAAAACTTTTACTTCAACTGTTTTTAGAAAGGACATTTTTGTTGACTCTAAAATGTATTTTTGAAAGTAACCATCATTGTAAAAAAAAAAAAACACCACAGACTCTGGGAACTATCGCCCTATTAGCCTGATGAGCCTGGTCTGCAAGGCCATGGAACGTATCATCATGGAACTCATAAACAAAGATATTGGTAACCTCCAAACTCTGGACCCCACCCAGTTTGAGTTTGTGAAGGGCAGATCATGTCTCCTGAACCTGATTGACTTCTTTGAAACAGTCACCAAAGCCATGGACGAGGGTAAGGCAGTTTACACAGCCTTTCTTGACCTTGCCAAGGCTTTCAACACCATCACCAATTCTGGTATCACAGATAAACTCACCAATTTGGGTAAAAATCCATATGTCATAAGATGGGTCACCAACTGGCTCACTGACAGAATCCACACTGTAAAAATTGCAGACTTCAAATCTACTTCAAACTGTGACAAGTGGAGTACCACAGGGCTCAGTCTTGGGTCCCCTCCTGTTTGGGAATCTACTTCTCTGAAGTACAGGCTAACACAGAGGGCCTCTGGCTGACAAAGTTCACAGATGACTGCAAATTGGGTGCCATAGTCGAGTCCCCAAATGACGTGGACATCCTGCAAAAGTGTCTCACTGAGACTGATGCCTGGTGTCAGAGCCATGGTCTCAAGCTCAATGCCAAAAAGTGCATTGTCATCCCCTTTGGTAAAAACCCTGTACCCATGAACTACCACATAGGCGGCAGCCCAAACGCCGAAGGCGTGATAAGAGACCTCGGGACTCTAGTGGACAGTAGCCTCTCCTTTGATAACCACATCACCACAGTAGTCAGGAAGCCCTTTTATGTGGCACACCTCATCACGAAAGGGTTCTTATCCAGGAAAAAAGAGGCCATATAGCAGTAGGAAAATTAAAACTAGGAGTAAGAAGTTGTGTGTTATGTCTGCGTTGTCTGTTCTCTCAGAATGGTGTACATTTAGTGTAAGTGTTACTGAATCCTGCTGAGAGTCTTTACTGTGTAATACCTTAAACCTCTCGTAGTGGAGATCCATGGTATACATGCAAATGACCCCTTAAGGATATATCAGTGTTATAGTTTCATGGCTTCTGAATGCCCACAACATTTTACTTGAAAAATTTCCTAGTGCATTCAGACCAATGAAGTCACATCCCACTAGCTATAGACATGCCAGGCTTTTTTTTTCTTGGCATGTCAGTACAGTGTAAGAAGACTGGTGATAAAGCAGAAACACAGATATTAAAAACAAATTAGTCTGACCCAGAAAAGTAGTTTCAAAATATTTGTTTGTTGTATGTGTGTTGGGGGGCAGTTACCATGTAAAATTGTTAGTGTCTGTGCGGAAATGTTAAGTGAGAGTCAGTTTATACACACATATTCTTACTTAAAGTATAACTTTATTAATAACTGGTGTGAGAATAAATTTAATATAAGAATCCCACTTACTCAATGAAGCATTCTACATAGGTAACACATACTGGAGACTATCACAATATACCTGCACGATTAAACACAAGAACACATATAATGCCTTATTCAAATACAATACTGTAACAATTTTAAGACATTCATGTTTCTGTTTTAGAACAGAATTCTTAATATTTTACAGATGGACAGATGTAGAACAGGCTGGAAAAGTTGCAGTTAAAATCAAATCCTAGTACATTCCCCCAGTTTAATTGAACATTTAAATAACAAACGTGCTTTACGTAAATATGTTTTATGAACTCTATTTTAAGAAAGCAGCTTTATATTTATTGGTGTTTTCAATAGATATTTCAAAAGGTCAAATCTTACAATCTTCAAAAGACACACTGACAAGCATCTATGATCAAAACACATTGACAAAGCACAAAAATCACTATTGTTTGTGGGGGGGGGGGGGCTGCACCACCACCACTTGCGGGGCTGTGTACTTCACAACCCCTGTAACTTATATATACCAACTCTGTGTTCATACTACAGCAGATAAAGTGGAAATTCCCCAGTCTACAGTGTTCTGTGATATCATACAGACAAAAAGCCAGTACAGTTCAATCAAATGTATTTTGATCATCTGTACTTGCTTTTTAGCCTTCATTGAAAGCAGCATTCAGCCAAATGTCTTACACCCTTACCATATGACTGTTTTGACTTATTTAACAGAATTCATGTGGGTTGTTTAGTTTTCTGAAAAAGTCTTACAAAATTACCTAAATAGATGTAGCCATTATTTTTGTGTACTTTTAATTGGCCAGTAATACTGGACATTAACGTTTTTTTTATTTCCTGTTCTTCAGAAAGTGCATATTGATGCAAAACATGTTATGTTAACTAGTGAATTAGAGTAATATATAAATTTTGTCCCTCGTTTTGGACCTGTGCCCCCAATGTTTTGGCTTTATCTCCAATTTATGAGCAAAGACGTTTACAGCTACATGATTTTTCACAATCACTTGTGCTGCCAATTTCCTCCAGTTCTACAGATTCCACTTCCAGCACTTACTGAATTTAATCCTCCAATCTATCTACATCTTTATCACTAAATGGTCAGATATGCTTAGCTTACCTGCAGTGCTATACAGCACCTTCCCTACACTCCTTCCAAACATTCCTATCCAGTTAACTTGCCCACTTCTTATCACCTCTATAAAACATGATTTCCCAGTTATTACCCTTCAAAAGCCACATCCAGGAAATTCACTCTTCCCATCCCTTCCACCACAGAACAAACACTAACACTTCCTGCTTTGCACTACTGTCTCAAACAGCTTAGCAAATCTAACTTCCACAAGAAAGTTAAAAATCACCCCTACATTTACCCTAACTGACCCGAATCCTATATTTCTAATTACTTCAAAATCTCAGACCAAACACTGTCTAGACAGGGACTATAAAATGTTTTCTACCACCACATCCAATTCTCCTAATCTGATGATCATCTCACCAGTCACCTTCATTCATTTTGCCTCATTTCCCTTGACCCCTGGTGCCAGTCCTAATCAGAACTGGTACACCTCTCCTCCTTTGGTACAGGATCCCTACAATACTCTAAGTATTTCTCTCCAGGATCTGCATCTCCCTATCTGTCAGCTTTCTCTCCTGGAGTAGCCCTATCTGCACTCTCTTTCTGTTTAGGTCTGCAAATATCTGTTCTCCTTTAACATGAATGCTAAGCTACACAACCCCCATCAACATGATCATCTCAATGGTTTCAGATGCTCCTACTCATGGCACAAATACTTCACTCTCCAAACCTGCTAACTGCTTAGGGTGCTTCACATGTGCTCAGAAAGTGACATTACTCACAGCTGCAAGCACTCAAGCTATTCAACACCGCTTATCTCCAGGGCTGGATTAACAAGTGGGAAGTGAAGGAAAGGTAGCTCCAGGTCCACATGTCTGAAATAGGCCCTGCAGCTTATACTTCCAGTGTAATCTGAAATCTGTGCTAGTGTCACAAAATATAAATAGGCCCCTTATAATTTTCAATGCAGCCAATAATCATGCCCTTTTTTCCCAACATCTTTATTAAATTTCCACATGACAAAGGCAGTCTTACATTTATATAAATGAAAAACATACAGAATATCACTTTAGTTGCAAACAGTTTACATCACAGACAGCATTGAAACAACTGTAGTTGTAAACATTATAAATCACTTATAGACCTTCTAGTCAGTCAGTTAAGCATTATATAGCTCATTCAAATCCTGCCTCTTAAACCTCATTCCTGCTCTGCATATACTGTTCCCACAATTCCCATTTTATTATGTAGTTTGCTCCTTCCCTTTTCTAAAGATCCCAATTTCAGTTGTTTTATCTTTGTTACTATATTCACTACTTATAGTAAAGTTGGTCTAGACTTTGATTTCCATTTTCTAGTAATTGCTTTTTTGGCAGCCACCATAATTAGACTCAGCAAGCCTTTACTATGTCTAGGTAATTCTGATTCTGTAGCATAACTCAAAAAAATAATCTCCCCAGTCAGTCCAATCCACACATCCAGCATCTCAAACAGAGTGGCCTATAGGGAATCCCAAAGGTTTGCCAGCTCATCACACCTCCAAAAAATATGTTCCCAGCTACCTCTTCCTTGCCCATCACACCTCCAACATTTGCTATCCACCTGAGGAAAAATTCTTTGGAGTGTACTTGGAGTATAAAAATACACATGTATACATTTCCAGGCAAAGATTCTAAATCTTCTAGACTTTGTTGCATATTTGGGAGATATAAATACATCCACCATTGTCTCTTTGTAAATTGCTTATCCAGTCTCTCTTCCCAATCCTTTCTAAGCTCCTCTGATTGAGTCTTGTAATTATCAAGCAGTATTTTATATGCTTTACTAATTATTCTTTTTCTAATGGCAGCTTCTGTTTTAGATTCTATTAAAAACTCTACCAGTGTTGGTCTTTCGTTTAGGAGCCCCCTATTTCTTTCCCTTTGCCTGTACTCTGATATCAATCCTTGATATGGAAGGATCTCTAACCTGCAGTCCCATAATCCTGCTATTTTTGTCCCTCTGACTTTCTGATTCCTACACTTTCACCCACCTTCCTGATGTCCCTTCCCCAATTTTTTTAAACAAGACACATCTTTATTAAATTATCACTTATGACATATGCAATCATACATTTATATACATGAAAACAAACCATACTAACATAGTTTTAGTTGTAAGCATTTCACATCACAAACCATATTGACATACATTTAATTGTAAACATTATACATCACTTATCTTCTTCTTTCAGCTTTTTCCCAGTTAGGAGTCACCACAGCAGATCACCTGTCCGCTCATGATTGGCAGTGGAGTTTTACGGTGTCGAGTTGCCAGCCTGGTGCCCAACCTTCCACAGAAGGCACACACATGAACGCACTCACACCTAGGGCCAATTTAGAGTGTCTAATCCACCTACAGCATGTATTTGGGATGTGGGAGAAAACCGGAGGAAACCCACATAACCACAGGGAGGACATGCAGACTCCGCACAGAAGGCACCCCAGCCAAGGATGGAACCAGAGAACCTCTTGCTGTGAGGCGGCAACACTAACTGCTGCATCACCACGGCCACCCATTATACATCACTTATAATCTACCCAATCATTGTCAGTCAAACATTACATATCTCATTCAAACCCTGCCCTCTTTTAAACATCATTCCTCCCCTGTATGCATTGTTCCCACAATCCCCATTTTTTCCTGTGCAATTTGCTTTGACCCTTTACTAAAGATCCCAATTCCAGATGTTTTCTCTCTGTTACTATATTTACTACTTCTAGTACAGTTGATTTAGACTTTGATTTCCATTTTTTAGTAATTGCTTTTATAGTAATGAAGCCGAAAAAAAAATTGATAAGGTCAGGTTATATAGAAGATTCACTGACTATATATTTTTATATGACAAGACATTGAAATCAAATTAAAATGTTATCATGGAAATGGAAAAAAACATAGGCTTCTTAAAACTAACATTAAGTAATTATGGTTCTAAAGTTAAATTTCTGGATTTAGAATTAACATTAGATAACTTAAATTGAATATTTTATTCCACCATTCATAGAAAAAAGACCTTTAGAAATAATTATTTAGAATTTAACATCAACACCCAAATTTTATGAAAAAAGAATATCATAAAAGGACAATTTATTAGATTGTCAAGAATAATTAGTAATGACAATAACTTTAAATTGAAATGTGAATTTTTGAATGGATCATCAATAAGATTCAAGAGGAGATTTATGATCACAGATATAAAAAAATACCTATTTTAGAATTTGGTTTTATTTCTAAAAATAAGGATAAAGATAGTGGTGACGTCAGTTTTAATTTTCCGCTTCCTATCAGTTGCAATATGTTCAAAATAATTGATGGTTTATCCGAGGTAATATGGAGGTGGCATCTCATATACGAATGTCTCCTCAATTTTGTTATAAAGGAACAAAATCCTTAAAAATGTTTTTGAAAAGAGGATGAATGGAAGCAATACAACAGATAAGGGGATGCATAAATGTGTAGAATGTAAAATATGCTGTCATATTTTTATAGGGAAAATTTTTTTATAGAACATCTGGATTTCTTGATTACATTTGTTAATAATTTTGATTGTAATAGTAATTATGTTGTTTACTTAGCATTATGCAAATCATGTCTGAGCATACCCATCACCCATCCAGATTTTCACCTCATATTTTTGGTCCATTTCTCATAAAATTGTGCTTAATGGAAAATCAATGACAAATTATTGAGAACTAAAGTGAGAAATTAATGGCAGACATCTAAGTTTCAGACTTCATGTTCATTAGAAAATTCATGATAATGCAAAACCTGTATTTCTATCAACTTTCTAAGTTTGTACAAGCAATATTTAAAAAGTGTCTCCATTTTTGGGCCTTTGTTCCCCCCATTATTTGTGACTTTGTCCAGATTTCTTGCTCTAAGAGGTTGAGAGGTATGTGTCCGAGTTATGTCGGAAAAACTATTAGATCGATAGCCAGAAGAACTAAAGAAGAAAATGTAGCGATTAAACATAAGGATGTAAAACATTCTTTAGCAAGGCACAGTCTGACATGTCCAGATTTTAAAAAGTTTAGTTTTTTACTATTAGAACAAATACCATGTTTTATTGGTGACATGAATAATTATTAAAACAAAGGAATTAAGATGGCAGTTAAAAATAATAGCCATTGTCCTTCCAGGTTTAAATGAAAGTTTAAACATCAAATGTATTTTAAACTGGCAACAACAGGAAGTGATGTTATAATGATATAAGGCTGTATTTATATTTAAATTACCCGTAGGTAGTCTTTTGTACTTTTTCTATTAAATGCAAATGAAAGCACTAAAAATACTTGACTGGCTGGATCTTGTTTGATACCTTGAGCAAGAAGTTGTGTTTTTTCATAGTTTATTGTGTTTCTTTGTTTTTGATGGTTAGGAGGTTTGCTTTTAAGGCACCACCATAATTAGACTCCACAAGACCTTACCATGTCTAGACAATTGCAATTCTGTATAACAGCTCAGAAAAATAATTTCCCTAGTTACACCAATTTCCTCACCCAGTATCTCTGAAAGAGTTGCCTGCAGGGAATCTTTAAAGTCTGCCAACTCTTTACACTACCAGAAAAAATGTTCTCAACTACCTCTTTCTTACCTATTACACCTCCAACATTTGCCGTCTACCTGAGGAAAATTCTGTGTAGTCTACTTCGGGTACAAAAATATCTATGTAAACATTTACAAACAAAAATCTTATATCTTCTAAATTTTGTTGCATATTTGGGAGACAAACATATATCCCCCATTGTTTCTTTGTGAAATGCTTATACAATGTCTCTGCCTAATTCTTTCTAACCTTCTCTGATTCATTCTTATAGTTATCATGCAATATGATATATGCTCTACTAATTATTCCTTTTTAACAACAGCTTCTGTTCTATATTTTATTAAAAGCTACCAGTGCTGGAGTTTTGTTTAGGACGTCCCTATTTCTTTCTCTTTGCCTATACTCATATCAATCCTTGATGGGAAAGGCAATCTCTAACCTGCAGTCCAAATAATTCTTGGCACCTTCCCATTCTATTACCTTTCCCTCTCTAGTTATTTGCTCCCAATACCTTTAGTTTTTTTCACCAATCCTTATATATCCTCCTAATCAACCTTATAACTTTATTAGGGAATGCAAATGATTCCATTGCCCTGCTTATAAAGTCCCAGCTTACTCTGTCACACACTTTCTCTGCATAAAGAACCACCACCAACAGTAGCATTTTCTTGCATTCTGCTTCCCTCTAGATCATCGATCTTCTGTTAATGTTATCAAAGATTTGCCACCCCTCCACAAAACCGCATTGATCCACATCTATCAATTTTGGCACCACTTTTGCCATTCATTTAGCCATTATAGAAAAATACTTTACAATCATGGTTTAGTACTGGAATGGGCCTGTATGAAGCTGGATCTGATGGGTCTTTACTCTCTTTAAGTATTACAGCTACTGCAGCTTTCTTCCAGGGTGCTGGTACTTCTCCTCCTCTTAAAATACTGTTAAACAAAATTCCAAATCTTCATCATTTCCCCCTCCTAGCTTCCAAACTTTCACAGGAACACAGAATAGTTGTGTAAAAATCTTACCATAACCATAGATGTGCTTCTCTTCCATGTTGCAGTATTCAGAACCCTTGGGTTATCCTCTGCTTAGCTACCAGACCATCCAGCCTGTATACAAAAGCTTCTAGTCACTGTTATGTATGTGGGACATCTGACTTTGGCCATAGGAAATGTGGGGCATAAAAGTGTCATCTACATGTACCTTTCCTCAAAAATGAATGCCTCAGTCAGACACCAGTCCCAGAATAGCTGTACAAGTCCTGTGTCATCCAAGAATGGATTATTTATTTGGAAATTGTATATATATATATATATATATATATATATATATATATATATATATATATATATATATATATATATATATATATATATACATATATATATATATATATATATATATATATATATATGGTACTTCGATAGTCAGAACGCCGAGCCGAGAACCACCGACGCCAGAAAGAACATCGACATGGGAAAAGGCTGTGGATGTATGCGGTAGTGTGACGGACGGTAGGGTGCGTAAGGTAAAGTGTCGCGATATTAAGATAGATCCATATATATATATATATATATATATATATATATATATATATATATACATATATATATATATATATATATATATATATATATATATATATATATATATATATATATATATATATATATATATATATAGTGGAAGGGAAGGATGGAATACTGCAACATGAAATAGAAGGACATCTATGGTTATGGTAAGATTTTGCACAACTATTCTATGTCTTTCTATTTCATGTTGCAGTATTCAGAACCCTTGGGGGAGTGCCAAAGCTCAAAGGGAAGAGGAGGAGGGTGGTATGGAACTGTTTTCCAATACCTCATGCAGGATTGCCTTAGCAAATCCTGCTCTAGACCTGGAAATGTGATCCAGTTTGTATTGTTTGGTGAAGGTATGGACAGCTGTCCAGGTAGCTGCCTCTAGAATGGAAGCAGTGTCCAATCCATTGAAGAAGGCTCCAGATGAGGTCATGGGTCTAGTGGAGTGGGCTTCAATTTTTGAAGTAAGATGTTTGCCATGGTAGGTGTAACAAAAGGATATAGCCCTGGAAATCCAGGCAGAAATGGTCTGCTTTGTAACCGCTTTTCCCAGAGCTCTGGGGTGAAATGAACCAAACTGCTCTGATCTCCTAATGGACTTTGTCTTGTCCAGGTAGAATCTGAATTGTCTGTGAATATCAAGGGAATGCAAAACTCTCTCACTGTCATTCTGGGGATGTGGAAAAAAGGTGTGTAGGTGAATACATTGGTTCAGGGGCAGCTCATTGACCACCTAGGGCATGAAGGATGGGTTAGTCTTCAGGGTCACTCTATCCCTGTGGAAATGGAGAAAAGGATGGGTTGTAATGAGGGCCTGGAGCTTTGACACTCTTCTGACTGATGTTAGAGCCACCAGGAGCACAGTTTTCCAAGTGCAATGTTTTCAGAGAGGCTTTAGATGCTGGTTCAAAAGGGGCAACAGTGAGCTTCTCTAAGAAGTAGTTCAGGTCCCATGGAGGTGGAACTGGCCTCCTGGGGGGGCCTGAGGTGCAGTAATTCCCTTAAGGAATAACTTTACTGAAAGTCGGAATGCAAGAGGAAGGTCAAGAGGCAGACAAGCTGAAATAGCAGCTGGGTGGACCTTAACAGAAAAATATGCCAACCCTGCTTGGAAAATTCAGACAGATAGGACAGCATTAGCGGGACCTCACCTTGAAATGGGACAAGCTGTCTTTTCCATTTAAACATATAAGATCTCCTAGTATTTCAGTTCCTGACCTCCTATGGGACTTTACGCACATCCTCTGTGTAAAGGTGTCTGAAAGGGATCAAAATTCTATCACCCACAGAGTTAGATTCAGAGATTCCAGGTGGAAATGGATTAGAGATCTCTTGTCCTATGTGAGAAGGTCCACTCTGTGAGGTAAGTTGTGATGATTGACCCTGGCTAAACACAGAAAGAGCGGGAACCAATGCTGTCTTGGCCAAAAGGGAGTCACCAATGAAATTTTTGGTTTATCCTGCTTAATTTTCAGTAGGACTTTTTGTAGGAGTGGAAAGGGGGAAATGCATAGAGAAACATCCCCTTCCATGAGAAAGAGAAGGCACCTGTTGCTCTCGCCAGAAAAGAGTGGAAGCTGTCTGTTCATAAGGAAGACAAAGATATCTAGTACCTCACTTGTGGACTATGTCCAGGAACACATCCCTGTGTATCATCCATTCATGGGATTGTGACATGGACCTGCTCAAGATGTCTGCCTGAATGTCCTGAGCTGAGCTGAAGTAACATAGACTGTCTTGCAGGATGACTCCATGCTGAGCTACCAATTCCCAGGCCTGGAGTGCAAATCTGCATAGCAAGTAAGATTTTGTTCCCCCATTTGTTCACATACCAGAGAACTGTAGTCTTGTCTGTGAACAACTTCAGGGTGCGATGGAAGGCCCTCAAGGCAAATATGATTGCTCTCATTTCTCTGATGTTGATGTGCTCCTGTTTGAAGGTGTCTGTCCAGGTGCCTTGCATCTTCAAGCTTCCCAAAGCAGCTCCCTAGCCCAGGTCCAAGGCATCTGTGTACATCTCCTGGATTGGTGGGAGGGGTTTAAGGAAAGTCTTGGGTTGAGGGAGAGTTGGTCCAACTGCCAAACAATTTCCTTCCTTAAGCGTGGAAGGCATGGAATGTTCTGGTCCCAAGGAGTGGGAGTGTTGGGTCCATGTGAACCTCAGGTACCACTGAAGTTTTCTCATCTAGATGGGTATAGTGGGAGGCATATGATTCGGGAGTCTGAGACATTGTCTTGCTGACATAGTGGTGTGGAGGAAAGAGAGCAGGTATAGCTTCAGGCTTTCCATGTTTGGGGTGGAAGGATTGCCTTCATAACATCTGTCCTTATTCTACATCTCAGGAAAACTTGGTCCTGGGAGAGGTTTAGATTGGACTTGGGGTAATTGATGTTGAAATCCGCTGACTGTAAGACAGAAATGACTTTGTGGAGCTGAAGGTGTAGGGAACTTGAGCAGTCTGTCTGGATTAGGAGGTCATCCAGGTATGGAAAAATTTGAATCCTTGTACCCTGCAATAAGTATCACAGGAGCCAGACACTTCATGAATACCATTGGAGCAGTAGATAGAGTAAAGGGAAAGGCAGATAACTGAAAATGCAAGGAACCCACAGAAAATCGTAAATATTTCCTGTAGTTTGGAAAATGTAGATATGCATCCTTTATGTCCAAGGTGGCCAGAAATGTCTGTGGCATTATCAGTGGGGAAAAGAGTCTGTACAGTAAGCAGGTGGAAAGTGGGTACTTGTAGGAAAAGATTGAGGTGGGAGAGATCCAAGATAGCCCTTCATGGGCCATCTTTCCTTGGGACTAGGAAAAGTCTGGAGTAAAAACCCCTTCCCTTTTCTGACAGAGGGACAGGCTGGATAGTCCCCTGAGAAAGGAGGCTAAGACTATCTGGAAAAGGGGTAACTGATCTTTGGGTGGCTGTGGGACGCCTCTTAAGGACGGAGGAATTATCCAGGTCATGAAATAACCCTTTTCTATAACAGACAAGACCCACCTGTCTGAGGTAATGCTTTGCCAGACTGGAAAAGAGTGAGAGTCTTGGGGACAGAGGAATGAAATCCATAGGTAGTGAAGGTTAAGGCAGGTAGTCACAGACTACCTGCCCTATCCTGAAACTGAGGTTTCTGAGCTGGAGTTTGAGCAGGCCTGGCAGAAGGCTGCTGCTTCCTGGTGGTCTTTTTTCTCCTTGAATGAAAGGCAGAACCAGAATGTTTCCTAATGAACAGTGTCTTGGTGGGATAATTCCTATGAAATTTAGGGATTGGGGACATGAACAAATGTTTTAGGTCTTGTAATTCCTTCCCCTTTTGCTGAAGGGTTTTAAAGAGCTCTACCACCCTAGCCCCAAAAAGAGCAGAGTTGTCCAAGGGTGTATCCAGATGTTTAGCCCTTATATCATCAGGTAAGGGTTGTAGTCTTAGTCATTAATACCTTCTAAGGATAGAGGCAGAGGCTGCAGATCTCGCCGAGGCTTCTGCAGAATCATAGCTGCATTTGATTGAATGTTTTGTCACTTAAGAAGACAAGGAGATGAGACTAGATATTTGAGCCTTAGAAGGCGAGTCTGGTAGATCAGCCAAAAGTTTGGAAACATGATTCAAAACAGCCAAGGCATACTTAGACTTGTGTGTCTGGTAGTCAACCACTCTAAAGGCCAAAGTGGCAGAGGTGTATACTTTCTTGCCAGTGCACTCCATGGTCTTACTGTCCTTATTTGTGGGAAGGACAGAGGTGGAGGGAAGTAGTCTGGATGATTTGTCTGCAGATACTGAGACAGTACCAGGGTCTGCAACTGGACATTTAATCAGAAATTTGGCCTCTTCAGGGACCTTATAGAACCTGTCAGGCCTCCAAGGGGCTGATGGTTAGGAATCAAGATTCATAGAAGCTGCAGTGAAGGCACACAAGAAGGCTGGCAAGACTGGAGGGATGGCAGAAGGTGAAGGAGTGTCCATCTTTAAGAGCTTGTAATATCTCTTTTGAACCTCGGATATTTCAGAGGAATCCCATTTAAAAAAAACTCTCACATTTTAGACATGGCTTCACCAAAGGTGAGGTCCTCTCCTGTGGAGTCGGACTCAGAGTCCTCCTCTGGGGAAGGAAACCCCAGAGGGAAGGCATCTGGGAGGGATAAGAAAGGGTGTCTTCTGAAGAACAGTCTGAAGAATCTTCAGCTTCAGGAGGAAGAGTATCTTCAACCTCAGGCCTAGGACTGATAAGCTGAGGGGCAACCAGAGGGGAAGGAGGCATAGATGGCCTAACGGCCATGAAGGCATTAAATAAGCTCTAGGAGAAAGGCTTTCTGAAGGGGAAGTGACTTATTTTGTCTTTTGTTTCCTTTTTAGAGAAAGGGCAGGCCTAAGTTCTGACTGTTTTGAAGCAGTGGAAGGACCTGTCTGGATGCCTGTTACGAGCCAGGGTTCCCACTTGTCAGCGCCCAACATCTGTGAAATCTCCACGGACGTTCTTTCTGCCCTAGGTTCTGCGGCCTCCCGAACAGTACCAACTATACCTAACGTAGCAGTTTCTGTGCATTTCACCAGGCAAACATCAGCCACAGGAGGAACATCAGGTAGAGGAGGTGCAGCAGTAGGTTCAGGCCTGGAGACTTTGGCTTTCTTTTTTGGTGGCTCTACAGTCTAACTGGATGGCCCTACCATCACAGAACAAGACATCTAAGATGCTGTTTTTTAAGTAGATATTTAGGGCATGCAGATGGCTGCAAAGTGTGTTAGGAATGAAGGCCTGACAAATCACGCAGGTTTTGTGGTCGTGGTTAGGCCCTAGGCAGAAAAGGCAGAGGTCGTGGGCATTCTTATGGGGGATCTGATGTCCGCAACTGCACTTGCCTTTCCTGTATGACATGAACCTAAACAGGCACGTAGTGACCAAAAAGAGAATACACAAACTGCCCCAATGGGGTACTTATCTTAAATTCGAAGATCCAATGGTAGGGATGGCAGGAAGAGCTGATGCTTGACTGGAGTCAGAGAAGTTCTGAGGAAAGGTACGTGCAGACATCACTTTTATGGCCCATGCTCCCTATGGCCAAAGTCAGACATCCCATGTACCCAGCAGTAACTAGAAGCTTTTGTATAGTGGCTGGAAATTCAGGTAGCTAAGCAGAGGACAACCCAAGGGTTCTGAATACTGCAACATGAGAAAAGAAGGACATCATCTATTCTTGGGGAATTTCCTGGGGATTGGTTATATATCACCATTTTATCTCATTTTTTTTCCTCTCCTGTTAGTAATTAAACTCATCTAGCTCTAAATTTTGCATATTTAATTCTTCCATAAACACTTTCATTTGTATATTTTCTTGATTTCCAAATTTGTCTGCTTTATACAGACTTTCACAGAATTTCTGAAAAAAATTTCTAATACCTCTTCTTATCTTCCTTGTTATATAGCTCCCTAAGGTTGGTGACAGCCCCTTCTATTTCATGTTGCCCAAGTCACTGTGCTAAAAAATTTTGTGCTCTAGAGTTATCAAAAAAAAAAAAACAGTTGCTTAACAGCAATCTTTCTAAATTTGTGCATATTATCAAGGTAATACCTTACTTTTTGTTTAGCATTCTGCAGTTGCTCCTATTCTTCTTGTGTGAGAGTCCTCATATTCTGCCATACTTTAACATTTGTCAGTCCTTCTAAATAATTTTGTTACTTCTTAACCATATCTCCCTTTCTTTTATTTCCACCTTATTTTTAAACTCCACTAATTTTATCTAACTCACTAGTTACATTAAATTTTTATCTTCTCCAATAGCTCCTGAATAATTTCTACTATCCATTCCTTAAATTTCTCTTTTCAACAGATAGGTGGGAAACAGCCAGTGCCTCATTTTTATTTCATTACCCTGTTTTTATATTAGTTATTACTGGCACATGATCTGAAACAGTTATTGGGTGCATATCAAGCTTTCAATTAAATGCACATTCCTATGAAATGTAAATTCTGTACAGCCTAGCCCAGTTTTTGTAACTTGAGGAATAATATGTAAATTCACTTCAAACTCATAGTACTGAATTCACATCTTCTATGCCAACTTATTTTCATAAATTTCTTCAAAAATCTATCCTCCTCAGTTATAATTTCCCTTCTGGACCCCCCAAACACATCTTCACTGCTGCAAATCAAGTTCCAGTCCTCACCTACAACTAATATTCCTGTGTGAAAGCTGATTATTTCTCCCAGAATTTTCTGAAGCTCCATTACAGCAGTTTTAGGTGGAATATAAGTATATGCCAGTGTAATCCTCCTCCCTTGCCAGTAGCCCCTTAGTACTCAAAATCTACCATTATCTTTTTACCATTATCTTTTTTATTTTCTATCACTACTGGAGCTACTCTTGCAATTATTAGTACTCCTTGTTTCCTTTGTTCGAGGTTTTCTGCCGAATAACCATTCTGAAAACTGTTCTTTTATCAAATTCACATGTTCAGTTCTTTCCAAGTCTGCCTCCTGTAGCATAGCTATTTGCACTCTACATTTTAATGTAGTTCACTACTCTTTCTTTTTTGTACTTATCTGTGAGACCACGGACATTTAAAGACATTACAGAAATCATCATTGTGTTAAAAAATATTATTCCCACCTTTTATGTGTAATAGCTTTTTTGTTAAATATTTAGCTCCAACTTTTGTATTACATGCTTACAGTCTGGCAGGTTGATCTTTTATATGGTTGTTTCTTGTCATATCCATTTCAGCCTATGTCACATCTTACAGAACTTTGTTTTACTGAAAGCCCTCCAACAAACACACACACACATACACACACACTACTCCCCTTAAAACTTAATAAACTTAATACTAACACAAATTATATACATTGTCAAATACCGAAGTTTTACTCTCCTAAAAAGAAGTGTCCCAAACTGACAGTCACAGTGACAAACTTGAGTTAACCTAAAAAAAGAAGTTGTCTTACCATAACGTTCCATCTGTGTTGTTCATCTTCTTTCATTCATTGCTGATGGGGTTCGGTTCCGTGCCCTCAGAACTGAGTCGGCCTTTTTACCAAGCTTGTGCCAGCCAAAAAACTCTCAAGCTAAGTCTCTATCCAGAATGCCCTTCTCCCTGTTACCTCAGATCGAGTTTGCTAGAGAAAAGGATGTAAAGCCAAGGCCACTTCTGCGCAACTACCCTAGGGCACCACTTAGATCCAAAGCATCCTCCAGGAGCCTATGGGGGGGAAGGAGGGTGGGAAGTGATGAATGAAAGAAGATGAACAACACAGATGGAACATTATGGTAAGACATAATTTCTTTATCTGATATTGTTAATCTTCTTTCCATTCATCACTGATGGTACAGAATCCCAAGCTACCTTGAGGTCCATGGGTGGCCCTTATGGAAGAACATTCCTGAGTACCATTGAGCCGAAGGCAGCTCTCCCTCTGGAGACCAGGTCCAATTTGTAATGATTGATAAAGGTAAGAGGCTTAGCCCAAATAGCTGCTGCACAGATGTCATCCATGGAAGCCCTGGAATGGAAATCTACAGATGTTGCCATAGATCAAGTGGATTCAGCTTTAACTTTCTGGCATAGGTTCATTACTGAGGGAATAGATGAAACATTTGCAGTCCCTTAGCCATTTTGATAAGGTAACCTTGGAAACAGCCTCTCCCATTCTGGGCTCAGAATAGGAGATGAAAAGCTGTACAGATTTACGGATAGGTTTGGTCCTGTCTAGATAAAATCTCAATTGTTTATGTACGTCTAAAGAGTGAAGGCAGTACTCTCTTCTATTGGCAAAATTTGGAAAGAACACTGGTAGATCAATGGTCTGGTTTATGGAGAATTCCGAAACAACTTTGGACAGAAAGGATGGATACGTCCGAAGTGATACTCTATATTTATGAAAGACCAGATAGGGCCTCTTGACACACAATGCCTGCAGCTTCAAGACTCTTCTGGCAGATGTGATGGCTACCAAGAACAAGGATTTCCAAGACAAAAACTTTAGGTCACACTTCGCCGCAGGTTCAAAAGATTTCTGAGTCAAAGACTGAAGGACTAGAGTGAGGTTCCACGGGATGTCTGACAGTAGGCCTAATATGAGAAGTCCCCTTGAGGAAGGCTGTGCAAATACGTAGAGAGATAAGAGGGGTGTCATCAATACCATTGTGAAAACTGGAAACTGCCACTAGATGTACACATACGGTAGAGGCAGAGGATCCATTATAAAAAAAAACCTAACTAAGTATTGAAGCACTGCAGTAACTGGAGCCGAATATATGGGTCTAGCAAGTTACCCTTGGACCAGATGGAGAATCTTTTCCATTTATCCTGGTATAGCCTTCTGGTGGATGGTTCATGACAGGCCAGAATGATGTCTCGAACAGGCGAGGAGAGATTAGCTTGCCTGGTTACTAGTGGAAGAGAAGAAACCAAGCTGTCAGCTTGAGACTGGACAGATTTGGGCGACTCAACTTTTGGGAGTGAGTAATCAGATCTGGTAGAAGGTCCAGAAACCAAGGCGGGTATACTAGGTGAAGCCAAAAGAAGGGGAACCAAACTTGTCGAGGCCAGAATGGGGCTATGAAGATCATCTTGCATCTCAACTGAAGAGCTTTCTTTAGAAATTGTGTGATAAGAGGGATGGGATGATAAGTGTAAAGAAGTCTTGTTGGCCAATCGTGGATAAGAGCATCTCTCTGTGACTCCCCTTCCAGGAGAAGTAGGGCGAAATAGCTGCTGCATTTGGCATTTGAGGGGGAGGCGAAAAGATCATAGCAGGGCTGGCCCTAGTGACTGTACATTGCTGAAGCCATCTCGGGGTTGAGGGACCGCTCGTGATGCATGAAGATGCATCTGCTCAGCCTATCTGCAATCATGTTGGAGCTCCCCGGGATATGCATTGTTATTAGAAAGTGGTTGGAAGTTATCGCCCACTGCCAAATCCTAATGGCTTCTAGACTTAGGGGATAGGACTTGGTTCCTCCTTGGTTTTTGATATACCAGACCATTCATAGGTTCATAGGTAGGTACTAGGCTATCTGCCCAAAGGCATTTATAAGCCTAGCCGGAATGTGTTGGCTTTTGCCGCACCCCCTAGATTAGTTCCCTGTGCCTCTGTCCAGCAGAGTCATTAAAGTGATCCCTGGGGTAAACCTTCTGTTTCCCATCCACTCGTCAAGGTTTCTCTTAAAGAGGGTTAGCGAGGAGCTCTGCCTAAATTAGATTGGAATCTTGTTCCAGAGCATGGGAAGTCTCTGAGACAGGAATCTATCCCTCCAGCACATCCTATTTATTGTTGTGGTGAGGTTTAGATCCCTGGAGCATGTGGCTCGAGGGGATATGGTTTTCTTTAGGTGGAGCATGTCCATCAATTCTGAGTTGGACATGGCCTTGTATGTCAGGCAGAGATCACCTCTGAGTAGGTGGTATGCAACCGAGTAGAGCTGGAGTTTCTTCAGTCAATCTGCATAGGGAATCTGCTTGAGGCCAGTGATCCTCTTGGTGAGGAACTTCTGTGGTCTTTCCAGTTGTTGCAGGTGTCTTGTAAGGGACATCCCAAATGGGCATTTTACTCTATGATGGGTCTGATGAGTGATATGTAGAGGGGCCCAATGACCTCTTTCGATCTGGATGTAAACCCTTTTGTGATTAGGTGGGCCACATAGAAGGATTTTCTAACCACTTTGGCAATGTGATTATCAAAGGAGAAGTTACTATCTAATTGGGTCCCCAGATCCCTTATTACATCTTCTGTATTTAGGGGGCTACCACCTATGTGGTAGTTTGTGGGTACTTTGTTTTTTCCATCTTGGGATTTTACTCTTTTCTGTACTAGTTTCCTCCTTCTGTTGTATAGCTTGTTTATGGCAGGGGTCCACCAGACTGGTTCCTTTTCTTGGAGGAGTGAGTCTTGGTTTTGTTTGGGATAGCACGATCCATGCATTCTTGTAGGTGCCCGTGGAGTGCATTAGTAAAGGATTTTGCAGCTTGGACAGCGTTATCCTTTAGCATGGGAGCTTTGAAACTTCCCACCTCGATCTTAAGTAATGTGAAGTTTGCTTTTGAAATGTTTTTCACAGTGGTTTCTTTGACAGGGGGTGGTGGTGGAATGTGGATATCCAGAGTGATTCATTTATGGTCAGATATAACCAGCGAGGGGTTGACCTTCGGTGTGGAACACGGGTTGCCTATGTTGATGATGACCAGGTCCAATATGTTGTCACCTCTCATGGGGGTGTTGACCAGTTGATACAGGGCGTTTGAGTTTATAAATTCTAGGAAATGTTGGGCAAGGGAGTTCATACTTGAGTAGTTCTCCTAGTTAATGTTTGGGTAATTGAAATCACCCAATATCAGGGTGCTTGGTAGGACCTTTATGTTTCCCAGTGTTTCCAGGAATGCAGAGTGGGGGTCCTGGTGCATGGTGGGTGATCTGTAGCAAGCTATAATTTGAATAGCAGTTTTGCCCATTGTTAGTTGCACGTGGATGATCTCTGAAGCATCGTGCTGTGCCACTAACCTGGAGGTGTGGGAATTCTTGATGAATATGGATACTCCCCCACCTTTTGTATTTCGGTCCGGGTTTTGTGGCAGAAATGTATGGTATGAGTTGTGGCCTGGTGGTGCTGGGGTGCTCTCTGGAGCCTTAAACCAGGTTTCTGTTAGTGCACATATATCGATTTTCTCCATACTGAGGAATGCGTTGAGTGCGTGCATTTTGACATATTGTCTGACTGAATTGCAATTGTCCTGGAAGGAAGAGCCGAATGGAAGGCCTGCAACGCTAACAGCACAGCTCTCAGTTCCAGAACACTGATATGCAGGTGGATCATGTGCCTTGGACAGTCTTTCCCTGGAAATGGCCCCACCCACTAGATCAGGGAAGCATCCACAATGGCCGTGGGCTGAGGAGATTGAAATGGATGACTCCAAAGTTCTACTTCTGGTCTCATCCACCAAAGCAGGTCCTGTTTGCAGGAGTTGGTTATTCAAATCTGGTAACTGAGGGGGGTGATAGTGTGGGAACCACTGACACAGAAGGAACCATTGCAGAATCCACATGTATAGCTTTGCTAGAGGCACTATTGGGATTGACACTGCCATAGAACCTAGGGCCTGAAGAACTTCCCTTGCTGAAACTGTTGCTTGTGAGAGTATCACCCGAAGTTGAAGCCTCAATCAATGTAGTCAGTGAATTGGTAGTGATACCAGACAGGACTGAGTATTGAGCACTGCTCCAATGAACACTATTTGTTGTGTAGGGACAAGGTTTGATTTCTCCCAGTGTATCGTTATTCCCAACAATTTTGCCAGATTGAGAGTATATGTTACCAGAAGATGCTTGGTGGGTGGTAAGGAGCCAGTCATCCAGATATGGAAACACCCAGAATCCTTTTAGTCTCAAGTGAGCTGTTACCACTGCCACACATTTCGTGAACACTGGGGGCTGTAGAGAGACCAAATGGCAGGGCACAAAACTGATAATGACTGGCTCCTAGCCGGAAGCAAGGCAGACACCTGGAGCATTTGTCCATCTTGATGTGGTCATACACATCCCGGAGATCTATAGAGCACATCCAATCACCTTTTCTTAAAAAGGGGAGAATGGACTGAACTGTGACCATCCGGAATTTGGTTTGGGTGACAAACCTGTTTAAGCTGCTGAGATCCAAAATGAGTCTCCAGTCCCTTGTCTTTTTTGGCACCAAAAAGAATTTCGAGTAAAATCTGGATCCATGCTGGTCTGGTGGGACTGGTTGGATGACTCTTTTTTTGAGACAGCTTTATAATCTCTGAAGCTGCTTCTTCCCTTTGACTGGGTGGAATGTTGGGAAGTTTTCTTGGGAAATTAAGCTGACAAGAAAAGAGAATGGTGTAACCTCTGGTGATAATGCTCTGCACCCAATGATTGGTGATGATGAATTTCCAGGCAGCTTGGTGCAGAGAGAAATGACCCCCAACTGCTTCCAGAGGTAAGCAATCGGGCTGCTCCTCAGGAGCGCTGATAAGGCTGTCCAGAGAAGGAATCCCTGGAGCCCTGATTACGAGGAGCCCCTCTGCCTCTATAGCGGCATCTTCTGGAATTGTTATCTTGCTTCCTCTGGGAGTATCATCATCACGTGCGGCACAGAAGGGGCCCTGAGATTTCTTATGCCACATCTTTCCACTCCTCTTAGTCCTGGAAAAGGTATGTTAAGGGTTGGAAAACCATAGGCCTATGGCAGACAAGGTCTTTCCATCTTGCTCGCACCTGGCTAGTGTGTCCTTCACTTTGTAGCCAAAAAGGGACAAAGCTTCAGTGGGAGCATTCAGAAAGGAAGACTTGAAAGGGTCAGCGAGGTCACAAATGCGCATCCAGACATGATGCCTTACAACAATGCCCAAACCTGATGCACTAGCCGCCCTTTCGGTTGCATGTGACAGCGACCTCATGGACGAGTTGGATATTGATTCCAGGGTCGCAAGCTGTGTGACCTTGTCAGACAACTGTCCCATGAGCATCCCAGAGAGTTCGGAGATCAAGTCCCTCTGGAGCCTTGTAAAATGTGCCAAATAATTCAGGGACCGTATAGAAAAGGTCCCTGATGTAAAAATACACTTCCCAAGTCTGTCCACTGCCCGGGACTCCCTGTTGGGTGGGTGGACAGTGGGACTTCCTCACCCAAGTCCTTTTTTGTGGCTGCTGCCACCATCATAGCATCAACTGGTAACCATTTGGACCAATGCGGGTTCTTCTTGGGAGGGGGAAAGAATTTTGTCTGGTCTCTGAGGGATCGCCTCAATGGAATCAGGGTTCTTCCAAGTGTGCTGCATGACAAGCTGGATGAGCTCGTCGGCAGGTGGGGTCACCCAAGAGGTAGAAGGCCAGGAGTGAAAGGTCTGCAGGAACACAGACTCCTCAGATGTAGGGTTGGAGGGCTTCCCATCACCTCTCTGCTTTAACATTTCCAGGATGTCTCCGAAGGTGACATCATGAGGTGACCATGGGGACCATTCACCATCATTGTAATCTGTGTCTTTCATTAAGAACTCCTTGGGTGAGTCTATGTGCTTCCTCTTGCACGTCTTCTTTTGAGGGGGCTCCTCAGTGTGGGGTCTCTGAGGAGGACTCAGAAGAGTAGGTACCCTGAACAGGGGTGTCCTGCTGCTTTTCTGCCCGGTGCCCTGGGGGGTGGTCTGTGACAGCTGTAGCTCAGGGGGTGAAAACTGGGGTTCCAACATCAAAGGAGTACTGCCAAAAGCAAGACCCCTCTCCATGCGGAAGCAGGCCCACTCGAAGAGGGTCGAAAGCCCGGAACAGAGAATGACAACCAGGGAACCTGGGCTACACCCCGCTCCGATGAAACTACCCCCATGAATGGAGCCTCAAGCAGGATCAGCGCGGACGCGGCTATCGGTACCTAGGATGGAACTGAGGAGAGAGGTGGCTTCTTACCCTGGGCTGACACGCCTGTCCCCCAATCCCCAGATTGAGGAAGGACTGGTTCAGCGGGAACCGAAGACCAAAGGGACAAACTCGGAGCTGATGTAAGATGCACTGTAGGCGCCCAGGTGATGGGTTCCAATAAAGATGTTGGAGCAGAAGGCTTCGGAAACACAATGTTTGAAGGAGGAGTGTAAGATGGAGTCCATGGATAAGGCAACCCAAGTCCTGCAGGTGGATGGGTCTTAGAAAGTGTGGGAATTCCCCTGGTTAACAACAGCTGGTCTACAAGATGCACCACATCATGTTCAGAAGGGCTCCTGGTGGATCTAGTGGATACTCCAGATGGGGAGTCAGGACGTTCAATGAAGGGGCTATAAGCTTGGCCCAGAAATGGATCTACAGAGAGGGAGTATTGGGTCCATGGTGCAAGGTCTGCCTGCACCAAAGTCTCTAGTTTCGAGACCGGAAGTAAAGGGGTCAAATGCAGTGAGGTTGGTACAATGCTCAGTGCCGAAGTGGCACTCGGAGCTGAAATGGTCGGTTCCAAAATGGAAACTAATGACGGAGTCAAAGCTGTACCCTGAGCCGAAGTGGCCACAGGTGCCAAAGTCGAAACAGGTATAGTAAGGTCTATGATTGGTGCCGGAGGCAGGCCCGGTGCCAAAACAGGCACCGGTATCGATGGTTTTGAGATGGTCAGAGCCAAAGAAGATGGAGCCAAGGGGGCTAATTTGTGCTCCAAAGATAACTTTGGGACCTTTTGATTTCCCAGGCTTGCTCCGATCACCCAATGGTGAAGAAGGAACAGAGTGGGATCTCTTTTTGTCCTTAGAAGGAGGAGATAAGACCATCATCTCAGAAATGGCCTCTGAGAAGGGAGACTTGAGTAACCCTTTCAGAATGAGTTTATTTTTGCACTCATTAAGAGTGCATTGACTGAAACTCTGACAAATGTCACATGGAGGTTGCACCAAAAGGTGGGACACTCTCAAATAGTATACACAGTCATCATGAAAATCACTATTAGGTAACTTGCCCTTACATGAAGTACAATGCTTAATACCTGAAGTACTCTTCTTATTCGACATGTTGATAGAGAAAAAACACCACAGGCCAACTGTATAATCCAACTATAATCAAAGTCTTCTCCAAAAAAGTCACAAATATAACAAAACACTGGTATGATAGAGGAAAAAAAAGGAAACACCTGAATAAAAGACAGCTAATAGGTTAAACAATACCAACTATGGTATTGCAGGAATACCACAAGGGTAAGGGAGGACGGCCGTACCAACAATGGTACTTGAAAGTCTACCAACGATAACTATGGGTAGAGAGGAAACAACAAGATCAAACAGAAGAAAAGAAACTAGAAAAGTCAATAGCTTAATAAAATATGAAGATATCCAAAATTTTTGACACAAATATCAAAAAGGTTTCACTTAGCTGAGAGCTCGGCTGAAACATGGTTTTACGGCTATGTGGCAAACGAGATCTGAGGTAACAGGGAGAAGGGCATTCTGGGTAGAGACTTAGCTCGAGAGATTTTTGGCTGGGGCAAGCTTCGTAAGAAGGCCAACTCGGTTCTGAGGGCTTGGAACTGAACCCCATCAGTGATGAATGGAAAGAAGATTAACAACCTCAGATGAAAGGTTATTCATGCTAAGACACATGGTACAGCCTGTGGTTCTACTAAGTGTTGTCCGGTTTTGTCTTATCTTTACAGTTCTCCCAGGGAAAACACTTGAATGCTTTCAGAAAACATTATCTCTTAGCCATTTCTCTTTCAGATGGTCTCCATGGAGACATGAGGACAAGATACAGGGTCGCTACTAAGCATACATTTACTTGATAGAAAAAAAGTTTTATAATAGTCAATGTTCTTTTTTATTTACTTGCTTTCTCTTAAAACTTGCTACTGGATCAAGCCGAAGGCCTTATTCCAGTCATTCCCCTATGCAAGAATGAGAACAAGTGCATCATTTTTTTTCTTTTGTCATGCTCTAAAATAACAGAAAACTTTACAGCATGCAAAGAAAATCATGCACTACAAAAATATTACCGTTTTGTTTTACTTACTGTTAATGACATGAAGTTGGGCATATGCTTTAGTGTCACATTCAAGTTTAACAAATTCCAAAAAAGTTCATTTCCAGATTTTCTTGTTTTATCATGTTTCACAAATAAAATTATTGCTTTGTAATCCAACATTTGTCAATCTTCAAGTTACTGGTTTTATTCCTGGTTCTCTCTCTCTTGCTCCCAAATCTTGTCTCTACTTCATTTTGATGTACTTTCGATTAGTCTAGTCAACTCTTGTACTTTTTTCCTTCTCTCAAGCATTTTTGATTGAAACAATGGAAAAGATTTCAGTGGCACATTCTTTCTGTGTCTATTACCAGAAGAACAAGAAGCAGAATCTCTTTCTGTTTCATAGCTCACTTTTTGTTGGACAAACTTTTACATTTCATCCTTAGTGTGTACTACCTCAAAAAAATGATTTTGTCCCTCTAGGAAAGAGTATTCTGAAGATAGCTGGGTACAGTAGTTTGCATCTCACACTTGCTTCTCAACATTCCCTGAACAGTGGAAAGAATAGTTGTGTAAAATCTTAGTGTAACGATAGATATCTTTCTCTCCTCTCTGTTGCAATATTCATAACATGGAGGGAGGGTCCCCGCTGTAGGCAACTCGACATTGGCCAGTATACAAAAGACCTCACCACTGCAGGGTGTGTGGTATGTCGCATGTAGACTGCAATGGGACTTTGGCCATAAAAGTGACATACGCGGGCACCATCCTCAGACTGGACTGCTCTAGGAAGAATGTCAGCTTAACAAAGTAGGGTAAGAATCATCCAAGAAGCAAGGACAAAGGGAAAGGAGGAAGGGAAAGGAATACTGCAACAGAGAAGGACATATATCGTTATAGTAAGAATTTACACAACTATTCTATGTCCTACTATTCATCTCTTGCAGTACTCATAACATGAGGGAAAATACTAAAGCTCATGAAGAAAGGGAGTAGGTAGGGTAGAGGAGCTTTCCATGAAGACTTGCAATATGGCTCTGGCAAATCCTGCTATAGCTTTAGAAATTATATCTAATTTGTAGTGTTTGGTGAAGGTATGGACTATGGTCCATGTAGCTGCTTCAAGAAAGTATAGTTGTGTACACTTACCATAAATGTAGATGTTCGAGTGTATTCACTGTTGCAGTCATCACACTTGGGTTATCTGCCTGCAGGTAGCCCTCAGTCAGCTCAAATACCAGAGTCTTGGGATTTCTGCATTGGATGCTGTCGCCTCTTCCATGATGTCAGGTCATCAGGGGTAGAAAAAATGCAGCTGACGTCATTACATCAGTTTTTCTTGCCCCAAATGTCAGGAGCCCCCAAAATAGGAAGCTATTAAATGGTGTGGAACACCTCCAGTAAAAAGTAAATACCACTGCCATAGAATATGGCCCTAAACAGGATAGGTAGAAGGATAGAGAAAGTCAGGGGGCTGGAGGGAGGAAAACCAGGACTGCAACAGTGAATACACTCGAACATCTACATTTATGGTAAGTATACGCAACTGTACTATGTTCTTCACGTTTCACTGTTGCAGTCATGACACGCAGGTTGATTCCCAAAGGTGAGGAAGGGAGGTGGCAGTCAAGAAGAGTTAGGACTGGCTAGCAGGCCTTGTAAGACTGCTGTAGCAAATCCAGCTCTAGATTTAGAAAAAAAATAGGTAGGTGGTAATGCTTGGTGAAGGTGTGTACAGAACTCCAGGTTGCAGCTTACAGGATGTCACTGGTAGAGACTCCCCTGAGAAATGCTGTATAGGTTAAGGTAGCCCTACTGGGATGTGTTCTGATCCCCTGTGGGTAGGTCTTCCATGGTGCTTGTAGCAGACGTGGATGCAGTGTGCTATCCATTTGGAAATGGTTTGCTTTGAAATGGCCTTGCCCTCTGCCCCTGCAGCAAAGCTGACTAGAAGCTGGTCAGATTTTCTGAAGGGTTTAGTCCTGTCCAGGTAGAACCTGAGCTGTCTATGCATGTCCAAGGAGTGCAGGATCCTTTCCTCTTTATTCTGATTAGGGGAAAAAGGTTGGCAAATGGACGGATTGGTTTAAAGCTACACTGGGTACCGCCTTGGGCATAAAGGATGGGTTAGTCCTGAGGGAAACCCTGTCAGCATGAAAAATAAAACGAAGTTATGCCTTACCATAATGTTCCATCTGTATTGTTGATCCTCGTTCAGTCATTACGTATGGGTATCGGTACCAACCTCAGAATCGAGCTGGCCATCTTCCAAGCTCGAGTCAGCTACACACTCTCGAGCTAAAACTCTTACCCAGAATTCCCCTCTCCCTGTTACCTCAGATTGAATTTGCAAGTCAAAAGAAGGTAGAGGCTACCTCTGGTCAAATGACCTAAAAGAAATGGATGGTGAGATCCACTAGAAGACACAGGAGGGGGAAGGAGGGAGGGTTGTAATGACTGAACGAGGATCAACAATACAGATGGAACATTATGATGACATAATTTCTTTATCTGATATTGTTAATCCTCGTTCATTCCTTACATATGGGACAGAGTCCCCAGCTACCTCTATTCCTGGGAGGCTCTCATGGAAGGACATTCCTGAGCACCATAGAACCAAAAGATGCTCTTCCCCTGGTGGCCAAATCCAATTTGTAATGACTGATGAAGGTATGAGGCGTAGCCCAAGTTGCAGCTGCATAGATGTCATGTAAAGAAGCTCTGGCGTGGAAGGCAGCAGAACTTGCCACAGACCTTGTCGAATGAGCCTTGATGGTAGTCAGCAATGGAATATTACGTTGTGTATAAATAAAGGTCACAAGGTCTTTCAACCATCTAGCCAATGTGACCTTAGCAACAGCACATCCTAATCTAGGTCCAGAATAGGCCAAAAATAACTGGTCTGATTTACGAGAGGCCTTAGTCCTATTCAAGTAGAAGCAAATTTGCCTGTGAATATCTAGGGTATGTAGGCAATACTATCCTTTGTTTGAATGATTGGGGAAGAAAACTGGCAATTCAATGGTTTGATTAATGGACATTTCAGAGATCACTTTTGGCAGAAAGGAAGGATTAGTTCTCAAAGACATTCTATCTCTATGAAAAATCAAGTATGGACTCTTGATGCATAAGGCTTGAAGCTCAGAAATACGTCTGGCAGAATGGCGACCAAAAACAAGGTTTTCCATGACAAATATTTGAGGTCGCATGAAGAAGCTCGTTTGAAAGGTGGCATTGTCAGGGCTTGTAGAACTAATGACAGGTCCCACGGTTGAATAGTTTCTCTAAAAGGGGGCTTCAGATGATTCACACCTTTTATGAATTTCTTGCATAATTTGTGTGACATAAGAGAGGAGTCTTGGACACCCTCATGGAAATTAGATATTGCAGCCAAATGAACTCTAATGGTACAGGCCGATAGACCCGATTGGAATAGATCGGCTAGATACTCTAGTACTATCAACACTGGTGCTGAAAAAGGATATACTTGCTTTTCTTTCAGCCAACAGGTAAATCTTTTCCACTTGCTTATATAAGTAATTCTAGTGGAAGACTTATGAGATGCAATAAGAATGTCCCGTACTGGTAAAGAAAGATCATTCTGCCTGGCAATCAAAGGAATTGGAGGAGCCAAGCTGTGAGCTTCAGGCTGTCCAAGTTGGGATGAATCAGATTCTGTGGATGGGAGATCAACCCTGGGGTTGGATGGAGAATCCATGCTTGATCTAGCAGGTGAGGCCAAAGGAAGGGGAACCAAATATGATGAGACCAATATGGTGCTATGAGGATCACCTTGCTCTTCAACCGATGGGCTTTCTTCAGAAACTGGGGAATGCGGGGAAGAGGTGGAAATGCATAAAAACAAAAAAGCGAGGTTGTAGAAGAGCAGTCACAAGGAAATGTGTTGACTTAAACACAAGTTTATTAGCGCTTTCGGAGGGAACAATGTCTCTCCTTCCTCAGACAAAATTCAAGCAAGTTAAGTCAAGTATTTATAACAATCAAACAGCCAATTAACTAATTAACCACAACGCTCAGCACGCGTTAGTAAGACACCCAACATAAACCTCTAACACACAAAAACCTTCTGTAAAAAACCTCTGCAGAAAACAAACACATAATGCAATAAAAATAGCAAAATACCAACATTATTTTAAAAATAGGAAGCGCTGTATAGCGCAATTCTTGAAAAACCTTTGCATTTTAAATCAAAAATACAATTCTAGTTACCTGTATAATATTATAACAACAAAAAATAGAATACAAAAAATTAAAATACTAATACTGTTAAAACTGTTGAAAGCAGACTGAACTCAAATCACCTTCTCATAGTGAGGTGTTTGAGAATGAAACTAATGGACACATACTCGTTAAGTCCAGGATACAAATAAGTGGCAGTTCTTATCTGCCAAAATACATCTTCCATCTCCAAATGGACCTGCCAAGGACAACCTTTTATGTCGATTACAATGTGTTTAAGAATAGCAAGTTTAAAACTATGGTCTGTAAATTCTATGATGTGCCTAGCCAGAGCATTGGTGGTATCTTACTGATGGCATAATAATGCTCGTAAATGTGCTGCTTTAATTTCCTTTTGGTTTTACCTATATAGAAAGCAGTGCATTTCTTGCAGCAGGCAGAATATACCACACTTCTAGTATCACAATTGTGCTTACCTCTAATTTTGTATATTTTATCTCTAATTCTAACCTTGGGCTCTGTGCTGACATACTTACATTGTCTACATGACCCACACTTAGTCATACCAGTGTTTTTAACATGCCTGGCAGGGTGCTTAGTTTCAAGAATAGATTTAAAATTTTGTCCCCGCCTATAAATAATTTTAGAACTTGCTCCAAGCAAATTAAACAAGGCACTATCCTCAATAATGAGGGCCCAATTTTTACTAAGTAACCCTCTTATTAACAAATTATCTAAATTATAAGTACACAAAAAACTAGTCCTAAAAGCATGATCATTACCTTTACTGTGAGAGTCATGGACATGGACCCCAAGAAGTGTTTGCATTCTTCTATAAAATCCTTGTCATCAGAAATCATCCTCGCTGCCCTAACCATCCATTGCCACCCCTGATTTCTGTAAATAAATTTTACCATCAAAAACCATGTAATTGTAAGTCAATACAATCTCTAGAAGGGTCTCAACCAAGTATGTGGCATTACTGTTAATCTTTCTGGATGTTAGAAACTCTCTTATCCATTCTAACCCCAATCTTAATGGATGAGGAGGATAAGCCTCTGTGGTGCAGGTCTGCTAGGTAATCAAGGATTAGAGGTAAGGTGGGCACAGCTGTGTCCTTTCCTTGAGACTGACTCCATGAACAATATCTTTTCCACTTTTCAGCATAGGATTTCCTAGTGCTAGGCCTTCTGGCTTCAAGGATGATATCCAGCATCTGTTTGCTGAGGGTTGCTGGTAGTGTATTCAGGGGTAAGCCAGGCTGCAAGGTTTAGAGTTTGC
This sequence comes from Protopterus annectens, assembly GCF_019279795.1. NCBI lineage: Eukaryota > Metazoa > Chordata > Ceratodontiformes > Protopteridae > Protopterus > Protopterus annectens. Next base: position 1,138,664,516 of record NC_056725.1, read on the forward strand.
AGCTGTGGATGCAAAATCTGTCCCTCCTGCTGAGACAGCAGGGAAGGGGTCTGATGTAGGTGCCATGCTGGCACTGCTGTTAGACTGCGTAGGAGTGGGTACCAGTGCTGGCGTGGCCAGTCTGGTGCAATAAGGATTGTCCTTGGCCTGTCCTGTTTGATCTTGAGTAGTACTTTTGAGAGGAGGGGCAGAGGAGGAAAGGCATAAATTGAGAGTTGTTCCCATGTAAAGGATAGGCTATCCACCTTCCAGGCTCTGCTGTGAAGATTTTTGGTGCAAAATTTGCTCAGTTGGTGGTTTTGGGGGGAGGCAAAGAGGTCCACCTCCGGTATCTCCCACCTCTGGATTAGAAATCTGAATGAGTTGGGTTCCAGTTTCCATTCGTGTGGGTCCAGTAGATTTCTGCTTAAGTCTGCCAGTGAATTTTGTTTGCCTGGCAGGAATCGAGCTTGCAGGTCCACTTGGTTGCTCAAGGCTGTGTTCTACAGGGCCATGGCTAACCTGCAGAGTGGGTAGGAATGAGTCCCTCCCTGCTTGTTTATGTACCACATAACTGTGGTGTTGTCTGTCCTTATCAGGAGCTGTTCTGGAAGGATAAGATATTTGATGGCTGTCAGAGCATTCTGTACAGCTAACATCTCTTTTTGACTGATATCCAGGGGAAGATGTGCTGGGCTCCATTTGCATTGGATGCATTTGCATGCCTTGTGAGCCCCCCTATGCATAGTCTGATGCGTCTATTGTCATGGTTTGGGTGGCGAGAGACTGAGTGAAAGGAAGTCCCTTGTTGTGTTTGCATGCCTCTGCCCACCAAAGGAACTCTACCCTTAGACAAGGTATGATAGGAATCACTGTTTCCAGGTCCTGAGAATGTTGACACCAGAGACTTTTTAGGTACCATTGAAGTTTCCTCATATGCAGTCTTGCATATGGAATTAGTTGAATTCATGAGGCCATAAACCCTAGAGCTTGCAGTATTTTTCTTGCAGATAGCTGGGTTTTGGTGGCCATTAGTTTGAAGTAGTTTGTCAAACACATCTGCTTTTCTGGAGTGAAAAATGCCATCTGGGAAGTTGTCTTCAAGCTTGCTCCCAGGAATACAATTTTTTGACTGGGCACCAGGTGAGATTTATTTTCATTGATGGTGTACCCCAGTGAAGTTAGGAGTCTTTTTACAAATGCCAGGTGCTGAAGTAGCAATTCCTTTCTGCCTGAATCAGGCAATCATCTAAATATGGGCAAATTTGAATATTTCTCTGCCTGCAGTATGCAATGGCTGGAGCCAGGCACTTTGCAAATACTCTGGGTGCAGTAGATAAACCAAAGGGAAGTGCAGAGAACTGATAGTGCATAGAGCCTGCCCTGAAACGTAGATATTTCCTACAGGACTCCCTTATGGGGATGGGCAGATAAGCTTCTTTTAAATCTAGAGTGACTAACCAGGCATCCTTGGCTAGCAAAAGAAGAAGCTGTTGCAGTGTAAGCATTTTGAATTTTGGGACCACCAGAAAGGTGTTGAGAATTGACAGATCTAGGATAGGGCACCAAGAGCTCTCTTTTCTGGGCACCAGGAACAGCCTGGAGTAGAAACCCTGCCCCTTTGTTCTACTGGGACAGGCTGAATAGCCCTGATATTGAGAAGGGAAAGCCTTGTTTTTGAGCCTCTGCCCACTGGTTTGGAGGAAGGTCTGGCAACCTGCTTGGGGTTGGCAGTGAGTGGAAGTAGAATCTGTATCCCTGGGATACAATATTTAGAACCCATCGGTCCTGAGTAATGGACATCCAGTTATTCGCATGGAGGGCGAGTTTCCCTCCTAGGGGTGCAAGTACTTGGGCATGGCTGGAAAGGATGACTGTAAAGTCATTGTGAACTTTTTCCATAAGGGGATGGCTTACCACTCCCTGATTTAGAGGTGGGAGCACTCCATTGTTTAGATCTCTGCATACCCTGACACTGTAGTCTTGGTGGTCTGTTTCTCCTGGGTTTGGATTGAGAAGGCCTGGGAGGGACTGGAAAGGACTAGTTTTTAGAAGGCCAGTGCCTCCTGAATCCAGATGGCTACACCTGTAAGAAATATTTGACAGTTTGCATAGATTTAGCTTTTTCCTCCATCTTTTTAAGAACTTCTGCTTTTGTGCCAAACAAATTATCCTGATTTAATGGAGCATCTAGTAATTTTGCTTTGACATGGTCTGGCAAGAATTGTTCCTTCAGCCAAGCATGCCTTCGCAGTACAGACCCAGTGGCCGCAGCCCTGCAAGATGCTTCTAAGGCATCAAACCCACACTGCAAAGTATGTTTACTAAGTTGGTTTGCAGAATGCATTAACTCTTGTAAATCTTTATTTTCCGCACAATCTGGAAGTAACACCATTTTTTTATTTTATTAATTCCATAATATGTTGTTGGTGCTTCAACATGTGAAACTGGCAATTCAAAGCCCTGATGGCAAGAGTAGCAGAGGTATATACCTTTTTGCTCCATCTGTCTAAAGCTCTAGAACCCCTGTCTGAAAAGGCAGGGTTTTTGGCTGTAGTAGCCTTAATGCCTTTAGGTCCCTGGGAACTGGTCTCTGGATCAGCAGTAGGATTCTTAAAGAGAAATTTATGAGTCAGGTACTCTGTAGTACCTGTCAGGTTTCTCAAGAGCTTGTGGTAAAGTGTCGGGAGCAAGACTGGATTACATGAATACATCATCTACAATATCCCGGACAGTGGGTATAGCTAGAGGCCTATGCTGAGGCAAATCTAAAAATTCTCTGAGTCTCTTTTTGGACTAAGGATAGTCCTGGCATTCCAGGTGGAAATGCTCTCTTAAGGTATGCAAGGTTTCACCAAAAGAAAAATCCTCTGGAGGGGAGGCAGAGGGAATGGAATCCTCTGCATCAGAATCCTCATAGGTAGATAAAGGTATGTCCTGGTAATCAGAAGGGTCAGGGTCAGAGTCATCGGACTCCTGGTCTGTAGAATCAGAAGGAAATTCAATTCTTTTTCTTTTAGCAGGGGAAGGCTGGCTTCCCGTAATTAGAGTAATAAGGTCTTCAGCCATTCTAAGCATTTGTTTTTGTGGCATGGAAGCTTGAGCATACGCTTTGGTCATCGGTTTTCTAAGCATAGTGCGAACTCTGGGCCTGAGAAACTCTTTAGTTTTAGCCAACAATGAAGTTGTTGGTTTAATACGAACATCGGTAGGTCGAAATACACTCTCAGAAGCTGGCCCCTGCACAGTGGCTCTGGACCCATTCAAGGTAGAGACATCCGCAGGTTCCATAGTCGAAGAAGCATCTGACGGCATACCGGACTCCGAATGGGTCTCAGTAGATGCCTGCGAATCTGTAGAAGCAGGTATCAGGGGCTGCGAAGGCACCTCACTGACTACCTGCGGACTGGCGACTAGCTTAACGGAAGTGTCATCAGCAGTTTTGGACCAATGTGGTCTGTTTCTGTCTTTATCCTTATGTTTTTTTGGAAGATCGGTAGTTGGATGGCTTATCAAAGCCATTCCGGAATACGGAGAACAAGAGTGAAAGAATTTAGCGACAAAGCCCGACGATGAATAGTTCAGGCATCAAACAAGGCACAAAACCACGTTGTGGTCTGGGCCTAAAAGAGTGACGCAGTAAGAATGAAAATTTCTATGAGGCATTTGCTTTCCACAGGCAAGACAATTATTAATTTTTTCTGACATTGGTTAGAGCAAGAAAAAAGGATCCCTAACAGGATCAAATTTCAGGTAGCAGCCGACCGGCACTTGCAAACTGCTTCTGCTTCCGGTTCCTTCAGGGCAAGAAAGACTGATATCATGGCATCGGCTGCATATTTTATACCCCTGACGACCTGACGTCATGGAAGAGGGTACAGCATCCGATGCAGAAATCCCAAGACTCTGGTATTTGGGGCGACTGAGGGCTACCTGCAGGCAGATAACCCAAGTGTGATGACTGCAACAGTGAAACATGAAGAACATCTGAGTTATTGTCCAATCCTTTGAAAAGGAGCCCCAGATTAGGCAACAGCCCTGGTGGAATGAGGAGTAACAGGGGAGTGAAGGATCTGACCATGGTCAGTGCAGCAGAAAAAGAAGTTATGTCTTACCATAATGTTCCATCTGCATTGTTGTTCCTCGTTCAGTCATTACGTATGGGTATCGGTTCCGAACTCGCAACCGAGCCAGCCATCTTCCAAGCTCACATCAGCTACAAACTCTCAAGCTAAACTCTTACCCAGAATTCCCCTCTCACTGTTACCTCAGATTGAATTTGCAAGTCAAAAGAAGGTAGAGGCTACCTCTGGTCAAATGACCTAAAAGAAATGGATGGTGAGATCCACTAGAAGCCACAGGAGGGGGAAGGAGGGAGGGTCGTAATGACTGAACGAGGATCAACAATACAGATGGAATGTTATGGTAAGACATAACTTCTTTATCTGATATTGTTAATCCTCATTCATTCCTTATGCATGGGACAGAGTCCCTAGCTACCTCTATTCCCGGGAGGCTCTCATGGAAGGACATTCCTGAGCACCATAGAACTAAAAGATGCTCTTCCCCTGAAGGCCAAATCCAATTTGTAATGATTGATGAAGGTATGAGGCATAGCCCAAGTTGCAGCTGCACAGATGTCATGTAAAGAAGCTCTGGCATGGAAGGCAGCAGAAGTTGTCGCCGACCTTGTCAAATGAGCCTTTATGGTAGTTGGCAATGGAATATTATGTTGTATATAAATGAAGGTCACGCAGTCTTTCAACCATCTAGCCAATGTGACCTTAGCAACAGCACATCCTAATCTAGGTCCAGAATAGGCCAAAAATAACGATTCTGATATACGAGAGGCCTTAGTCCTGTTCAAGTAGAAGCAAATTTGCCTGTGAATATCTAGGGTATATAGGCAATAATCTCCTTTGCTTGAATGACTGGGGGAAAAACTGGCAATTCAATGGTTTGATTAATGGACATTTCAGAGATCACTTTTGGCAGAAATGAAGGATTAGTTCTCAAAGACACTCTATCTCTATGAAAAATCAAGTATGGACTAATGATGCATAAGGCTTGAAGCTCAGAGATACATCTGGCAGAAGTAATGGCAGCAAAAAACAAGGTTTTCCATGACAAATATTTGAGGTCAGAAGAAGAAGCTGGTTCAAAGGGTGGCATTGTCAGAGCTTGTAGAACTAATGACAGGTCCCATGGCTGAATAGGTTCTCTAAAAAGGGGCTTCAGATGATTCACACCTTTTATGATGGTCTTGCATAATTTGTGTGATATAAGAGAGGAGTCTTGGACACCCTCATGGAAATTAGATATTGCAGCCAAATGAACTCTAATGGTAGAGGCCGATAGACCCGATTGAAATAGGTTGGCCACATACTCTAGTATTATCAGCCAACAGACAAATCTTTTCCACTTGCTTAGATAAGTAATTCTAGTGGAAGACTTATGAGATGTAATAAGAATGTCCCGTACTGGTAAAGAAAGATCATTCTGCCTGGCATTCAAGGGAATTGGAGAAGCCAAGCTGTGAGCTTCAGGCTGTCCAAGTTGGGATCAATCAGGTTCTGCGGATGTGAGATCAACCAAGGGGTGGATGGAGAATCCATGGTTGATCTAGCAGGTGAGGTCAAAGGAAGGGGAACCAAATCTGATGAGGCCAATATGGTGCTATTAAGATCACCTTGCTCTTCAACCAACGGGCTTTCTTCAGAAACTGGGGAATGAGGGGGAGAGGTGGGAATGCATAAAGAAGACCCGAGGGCCAATCATGGACTAGAGCATCCCTGGGTGACTGTCCTGGAAGGGGAATCAGGGTGAAGTAGTTGCTGCATTTGTAGTTGGTCAGAAATGCAAAGAGGTCGCAGCAAGGATGGCCCCAACGAGGTAAATCTCCGCCGCTATCAAGGGATTCAGGGACCACTCATGAGGTTGTACAATGCACCTGCTGAGTCTGTCTGCTATCACGTTGGAACTCCCGAGAATGTGCGTTGATAGAAGAAAATGGTTGGTAGCCATCACCCATTGCCATATCCTCATGGCCTCTCAACAAAGGGGGTAAGATTTGGTTCCACCTTGTTTGTTGATGTACCAGACCACTGCCATGTTGTCTGACTGTATCGCAATCATCCCAGACGGCAGCAGGGGATGGAATGCTTGCAATGCCAGAAGCACCACCCTCAGCTCTACAACATTTATACACAGTTGGGCCTCCAATTTGGACCGAGTGCCTTGGACTGTCTGTCCCTGACATAGCCCCCCCCACCCCATCAGGGAGGCATCCGTGGTCACTGTAGCCTTGGGCTGCTGGGGGGAGAAGGGGTGAGACTATTGTGATGGGTTGTGGGTCATCCACCAATTTAAATCCTGTTTGTACCTGTGGTTTACTCGAATCTTGGCTGAAAGAGGATGCTGAAAATGATACCACTGGGTGAGCAGTAGCCATTGTAGAAGCCTCATATGAAACCTGGCCAAGAGGACAATGGTGATAGAGGCTGCCATGGAACCCAACAGCTGTAGGACAGAGTGAGCTGTGGATTTCTCCCTTGAAAGGATTGGGATCAGTTGTTGCTTTATCCTTAGAATTCTGTGCTCTGGAATGGATGCTCTGCAATTCTTTGTATCCAAGATGACCCCAATGAATTCTGTGGACTGAGATGGGGTGAGATTGGATTTTTGCCAGTTTATGGTTATGCCTAGCCTTTGTGCAGCGAGGAGAGAGGATGCCAAGGCTTCTTCCAACAGATGTCTGGTGGGGGTAGAGATGAGCCAGTCGTCTAGGTATGGAAACACCTGGAATCCTTGTAGTCACAACTGAGCTGTGATGACTGCCATGCACTTTGTGAACACTCTGGGGGCTGTAGAGAGTTCAAAGGGCAGTACTCTGAACTGGTAGTGACTGTCTCCCACACGGAAGTGCAGAAATCTTCTTGATGGCCTGTCCACTTTTTTGTGGTAGTACGCATCTTGAAGATCTATCGAGCACATCCAATCGTCTTTTTCCAAATGGGGGAGGATAGGCTGTATTGTGACCATCCAGAATTTTTGCACTCTTACAAACTTGTTCAATACACTGAGATCCAAAATTGGTCTCCAGTCCCCAGTTTTCTTTGGCACCAAAAATAGTCTTGAGTAAAATCCGGATCCTATCTGGTCTGGAGGGACTATTTGGATGACTCTTTTTCTTAGCAGCTTTTCTATCTCTAGTGCTGCTTCTTCCCTTTGACTGTGTGGAATGTCAGGTAGGTGTTTTGAAGGGACAGGACAAAGATCGAAGGGGATATGATAACCTCTGGTTATAATCCTTTGTACCCAAGAATCAGTGGTGATGGTTAGCCAGGCAGAAGAGTACAAGGAGAAACGACCCCCAACCACCTCCAGAGGAAAGGAGTTGGGCTGCTCTTCAGGAGCGCTGGTAGGATTGGCCAGGAAAAGAGTCCCTGAAACCCTGGTTACATGGACCCCCTATGCCTCAAAAGGGGCATCTTCCCTGTGAGTTTCCCCCTCTGCCTCTAGGAGAGAATTCAGCCTGTGTATCACGGAAAGGACCCTGAGACTTCTTGAACCATATCTTCCCACTCTTTTGGTTTCGGGAGAAAGCACGTTGAGAGGAAGAATAATGGACACCGACGGCAGAAAGGGTTTTACCATCCTGTTCACATCTGGCCAGTGTGCTTTTAAGTTTGGGTCCAAACAGCGAAGAGGCTTCAATGGGAGCGTTAAGAAAGGAAGCCTTAAAGGGTTCTGCGAAATTGCACAAGCGCATTTAGGCTTGTCGTCTCAAGACCACAGCAGAACTCGCTGCTCTAGCTGCTCCTTCTGATGCATGAGATATCAGTTGCATGGAAGAGTTAGATATTGACTCAATGGTGGCTAGCTGAAAGGTCACTTTGTTACTGACCTCATCAGACACGGCACCAGCCAAGGTTTCAGAGAGCTCGGAAAATAGATCCCTTTGAAGCCTGGTAAAGTGTGCCATATAATTCAGGGACCTGATAGCAAAGGTCGCTGATACAAAGGTGCACTTCCCTATCCTGTCCAGGGCCCAGGACTCTTTGTTGGGTGGATGGACAGTCTGTCTTTCTTCCACCAGATCCTTTTTGGTTGTAGCTGCCACCACCAGAGCATCCACAGGAAGACCTTTAGACCAATGGGGATCCGTAGCAGGAGGGGACAAAATCTTATCTGGCCTCTGGGGAATAGCCTCTACGGTGTCAGGAGCCCTCAACACATGCTGCACGATGAGCCGGACCAGTTCATCGGCAGGTGGAGTAACCCAAGAGGTAGGGGGTCGGGCGCGAAAAGCCTGCAGGAACACAGACTTCTCAGAGGTCGGATTAGAGGGCTGCCAGTCACCTCTCTGTTTAAGGATTTTGAGGATATCACCAAAGGATACCTCAGTGGGTGACCAAGGGGATCCTTCACCATCATCAAAGTCTGTGTCATCAGTGAGGGACTCCTCTGTGGAGTCCATGTGCTTTCTCTTGCACAAACTTTTCCAGTGAACTTCCTTAGAGGGGAAGCTGGGGAAGACAACGGAAAGGGGGTTTCCTGTGGGAATATGTCCTGAGGCCCTTGCACCCGGTGTCTGCTAGGTGCGACTTGTGAACATAGCGGTCTAGAGGAGGGCAGGGAGATAGCACAGTATCACCAGCAGAAGCCAGAGCCTTCTCCATCAGTTGGAAGACTGGTCCACCTGAAGAGGGGTGAGTGTCCAGGACAGGGGTCACCCCTCCCCTAAGTGGCTCAGCCTGCCAACCCGGAGTCCCCGGATGACTGTGAAACAACAAATTACGCATGTCCAAACTATCATCCTGGGTTGTAGCAAACCTCTCCTGCCATGAAGGCAACTGCGGTTCCTTAGTGAGGTCCATAAAGGGAACCGTAGAGGGGGAAGGCTGTGCTATATCAAGGGACTTCAAAGGCAATGAAGGAGGAGAATAAGAAGGGGTCTTTGGCGATGGGTGATCACCTCCCAAGGAAGGATAGGTCCTGGGGGGGTGGGATACCTCTGGCCAGAAGCACTTGATCCACAAGACGCAACATGTCGTGTTCAGAAAGGCCTCTAGTGGACCTCATGGAGACAGCTGAGGGAGAAACAGGTCTGTCCACAGAAGAGACAAGCTTGGTGCCCACCTCACCAGTCCACACTGAGAACAACAGTGCCGAGAGAGACTGGACTACGGGTGTCTGCACCGAGGAAATCATTGGTGCCGAGGTCACGGTCTGCACTGACAAAAAAAATCGGTGCTGAAGTGGTTCCCAGTACCGAAGCTGAACCGGCAAAATTGGTGTCAATAACTGAGGCATTGGTTCCAAGTAAGATGTCGGTGCCGATGTGGTCAAGGTCTGCACTGACTGAACAGTCGGTGCCGATGCAGTGGTTGTAGTAGTCTGAACCGAGTAGCCCCTTGGTACCGATACAGTAAAGATTACAGTAGACGGAGCCAAAATCACTGATGGCACCGAAGGTTTAGGCACCAAAAGCGCTGGGGCTGACTGAGTGAGCTCTGAAGCAGAAATGTTAGCCTTCTTAGGTCTTGGTTGGCGGAAGTCCCCAGCCGGGGAAGAAGGCAGAGACTTGGCCTTCATAGGATCATCCGAAATTTTCTTATGGGCTCTAGGAGGGGTTGAAGCCTCCAACCCAGAAATAGCCTCTGAAAAGGGAGATTTAAGAAGTCCCTTTAGCAACAACTTATTTTTCCTCTCAATCAAAGTTCTATTGGAAAAATTTTTACAAATACCATAGGGCGGGTCAACAGATTAGTGAGGCACACCCAAGCAATAAACACACAGAGAGTGTGCATCTGATGTAGGTAACTCGTGTCCACAATCTGAACACCTTTTAAATTCTGGACTACCTTTATCTGCCATGATAGAAAAGGAGACAGAAGAAAGGGTACCAGCAATGGTACGAAAAAAATACCCGAAGGTAATGAAGAAAAGAAGGGTTTACCAATGATGGTTGTTGTTGTTGTTTTTCTTTCAGCTTTTCCTGGTTAGGGATCGCCACAGTGGAACTCAAGTCCACTAATGATTGGCAGTAGCTTTTTACGGTGCCGAGGTGCCAGCTCGAAGCCCAACCTTCAACGAAGGCACGCCCATCACGCATGTCTTTCGAATGCTACTCGACCACGGGGAGGACATGCAGACTCCACACAGAAGGCGTTCCAGCCAAGAATCTAACGGGAGAACCTCTTGCTGTGAGGCAACAATGCTACCGCTGCACCACCGCAGTTTGTTTACCAATGAGCGACTATATTTCCTTGAGTTTCCTTCTCTTTACTCTGCACTTTTTACTGCGAGGTACTTTCTCCCTTACCATGTTTACCAACGATGGTAAGGGAGAAAATACCTTGCAGTAAAAAGTGCAGAGTAAAGAGAAGGAAACTCAAGGAAATATAGTCGCTAAATGCGATAAAGTAAGAGGCAACAAAATAGAAACTTTTCTGACAGAAAAGGTTACAGTAAACTAGACTAACAACAAATATCTATACTTAGCTCAAGAGAAGCAGCTTGACATGACCGAATGGCGATGCGGCAAACAAAATCTGGGGTAACAGGGAGAGGGGAATTCTGGGTAACAGTTTAGCTCGAGAGTTTGTAGCCGACGCGAGCTTGGAAGATGGCCGGCTCGGTTCCGAGGTCGGAACCCATACCCATACGTAAGGAATGAACGAGGATTAACAATATCAAATAGAGTGTTGGAAATCCAGGAGGAAATAGTCTGCTTGGACAAAGCCTGCCCCAGATCCCTTGGGTGGTAAGAAACAAAAAGCTGATATGACTTTTAACAGCCTTGGTTTCATCTAAATAAAATCTAAGTTGCCTAAGGACATGTAAGGTATGGAGGACCCTCTCACTAGGGTTCTGGGGAGAAGGGAAAAAGGTCCATAAAAGTATGGACTAATTTAGAGACAGGTCATTGACTGCCTTGGGCATAAATGAGGGGTTTATATGCAGGGAGACCCAGTCTTTATGGAAGACCAGAAAGGGCGGAGATACCATAACGGTCTGTAACTCAGACACTCGTCTGGCTGAAATTAAGGCTAGGAGTAAGACAGTTTTCAATGAACAGTGCTGAAGAATAACTGAGAAAGCTGTCTCAAAGGGTGGGAAGAGTCAGTTTTTCTAAGACAAAGTTAAGGTCCCAGGGAGGCGGAATAGGTTTCCTGGGAGGCGTAATGTGTAGGAAGCCTTTAAGAAATTGTTTTGCCTCATATCTTCTAGCTACAGGGGGAGGAAGAGGCAGACAGGCAAATATGGCTGACATATGAGCTTTTACTGAAGAATAAGCCAAGCCAGAGTTGAGCAATTCACACCAGTCAGTCAAAACCAGGGTTGAGCAATTCACACAAGTCAGACAAAACTAGAGAAGTTTCCACTGTTAATGGGTCCTCATTTTTTTTCAGACACGAGAAAATCTCTTCTATGTTGCTAAGTATGATTTTCTGGTATGTTGGTTCCTGACCTCCTGGAAGATTGTGAGCACGTCCTCAGGGAAATGCTGTGTAAAAGGAATTAATGCTCTATCACCCACGGGGTCAGCTAAAGAGTCTCCTAAGTGGGGATGGAGAGGGTCCCTTTGTCTTGTGTGAAGAGGTCCACTCTGTGAGCTAACTTCTGGTGACTGCCCTTGGCTAAATGTTGGTGAAGAGGGAACCAGTGCTGTATTAGCCAAAAGGGGTCACCAGAAAGACTTTTTGGTTTATCCTGCTGAATTTTGTACAGGACTTTTGGTATGAGGGGAAGGGGAAGGAATACATATACAAACATCCCATTCCAAGAGAGAGAGGACGTCCACTTTCCAGACCAGAGGATGTGGTTCGCTGGCACAAAAACGGGTAAGCTGTCTTTTCAAGGGGAGGCAAAATAGTCTGTTTGAGGAAAGCACAGTTGTGTACACTTACCATAAATGTAGATGTTCGAATGCATTCACTGTTGCAGTCATCACATTTGGGTTATCTGCCTGCAGGTAGTCCTCAGCCGGCCTGAATACCAAAGTCTTGGGATTTCTGCGTCGGATGCTGTCGCTTCTTCCATGATGTCAGGTCGTCAGGGGTATAAAACATGCAGCCAATGCCATTACATCAGTCTTTCTTGCCGTGAAGTAGCCCGAAGCAGAAGCAGTTCGCAAGTGCCGGTCGGCTGCTAACTTGGGCTGGCAATCAGGCCCTGTAAGACTGCTGTGGCAACTCCAGCTCTGGATTTAAAAAAGATGGGCAAGTGGTAATGCTTGGTGAAAGTATGCACAGAGCTCCAGGTTGCAGCTTCCAGGATGTCCCTGGTAGGGACTTCTCTGAGAAATGCAGTAGAGGTAGAAGCAGCCCTAGTGGAATGTGTTCTTATCCCCTGTGGGGTAGGTTTTCCATGGTGGTTGTAGCAGAAATGAATGCAGTGTGCTATCCATTTGGAAATGGTTTGCTTTGAAATGGCCTTCCCCTCTGCCCCTGCAGCAAAGCTGACTAGCAGCTGGTCAGATTTTCTGAGAGGCTTAGTCCTGTCCAAATAGAATCTAAGCTGTCTGTGCACGTTCAGAGAATGCAATATCCTTTCCTCTTTATTCTGAGGATTAGGGACTTGGTTTAAAGCCACACTAGACACCACCTTGGGCATAAAAGATGGGTTAGTCCTGAGGGAAACCCTGTCCGCATGGAAGATAAAAAGAAGTTATGTTCTTACCATAATGTTCCATGCGAGTTGTTCATCTCGCCTTTGTTCATACACATGGGTGCGGAGCCGATCCATCGGCTCCGAGTGGATGCTTTCCAAGCCCAAGATCTCTGAGTAGCTCGAGGCACAGTCCCTATCCCATGATGCTCTCTGACTAGCCTCAGATCTAGTTTGCTGAACCCAGCAAGAAAGAATACCACTAAACATACCAATATGCCAAAAATATACAAATGTATACATATATTTACAATTTGCTAAGAAATACTCTGGCTGGAGTAAAGGACACTAGTTAGACCAACCACACCACCAGTCATACCCGTTCTTCAAGAACCTGGAGGGGGAAGGTGGGAGGGAGTGTAAGAACAAAGGCAAGATGAGCAACTCACATGGAAATTTATGGTAAGAACATAACTTCTTTATGTGAAGTTGTTCAATCTTGCCGTTTGTTCTTACACGTGGGTAGCATCCCAAGCACCCTAATCCTGAGTGGCTCACGGGAGTACATTCCTGAAAAAGTACAGTTGTGTACACTTACCATAAATGTAGATGTTTGAGTGTATTCACTGTTGCAGTCATTACACTTGGGTTATCCTGCTGGCAGGCTACCCTCAGTCGGCCTGAGTTCCAAAGTCTAAGTCTGGCATTGGTTGCTGTCGCATCTTCCCTGATGTCAGTGCGCCAGGGGTATAAAAGATGCAGCCGATGCCATTTTCTTCAGTTTTTCTTGCCCCAGATGTCAGGTGCCCCCAAAAGGGTAGGCTAAAAATATGCCAATAAAACATGCATGCACCAAAATATATGTTATACCTTCATCTACAAGCAAATACACCACAGAGGCTGTATAGATTAGAGAAGTGCAGATAAGTTCCAGCAAAGATAAGGGGGATGGTGGGTGTGTAACCTGGATTGCGACAGTGAATACACCGAACATCTACATTTATGGTAAGTGTACACAAATGTACTATGTTCTTCGTGTTTCACTGTTGCAGTCATTACACTTGGGTTGAATCCCAAAGCTATGGTTGGGAGGCTGGAGCTAAATAGCATTTGGAGCGGCTATGAGGCCCTGCAAAACTGCAGTGGCAAAGCCTGCCCTGGATTTAGAGTAGAGTGGTAAATGATAGTGCTTTGTAAAGGTGTGCACTGAACTCCATGTAGCAGCCTCTAAAATGTCTTTGGTTGGTACTCCCCTGAGGAAGGCTGCTGAAGTGGCTGCTGCTCTGGTTGAATGCAGAATAATGCCCTTAGGCACTGGCTTGCCATGTTGTGAATAGCAGAAACGAATGCAGTGGCCTATCCACTTTGAAATAGTCTGCTTAGAGATAGCCTTTCCTTGTGATCCTGCAACATATGCCACTAGTAGTTGCTCAGTCTTTCTAAAAGCTTCGATTCTGTTCAAGTAGAAGCGTAGCTGTCTGTGTATGTCCAAAGAATGCAGAATTCTCTCCCCCTTATTCTGTGGGTTTGGATAAAAAGTAGGCAGATGAATAGTTTGATTAAGGGCCACACTGGACACTACCTTAGGCATAAATGTCGGGTTTGTCCTCAGAGAAACCCTGTCTGGATAAAAAATGATAAAAGGTTCCACAGCCATGAGTGCCTGTAGCTCTGAGACTCAATTTGCAGAGGTTATTGCTAGGAGCAGAGCTGTTTTCCAAGATAAAAATTTTATATCAGCTGTAGCGGCTGGCTCAAAAGGAGGCAGGGTGAGTTTTTCCAAAACATAATTGAGGTCCCATGCAGGTATTGGTGATCTCCTTGGAGGCCTTAAGTTTTTGGTTCCTTTGAGGTACTGTCTTAACAAAGGATAAGAAAAGATTGGTGGCTCTGTATTGTAATGAGCCGAAATGGCAGAGGCATGAATTTTAATCAATGAAAAGGATAGGCCTTTGTCCAGCATCTCAGTTAAGTATTACAAAATCTGAGGAATATTTGGTACAGCTGTGTCAATTCCTTGTGCCTGGTTCCAGGCACAGAATCTCTTCCATTTTCTGGTGTAAGATTTTCTGGTACTAGACCTTCTGGCCTCCAAAATGACATCCATCACAGCTTTAGTGAGAGGTGCATTTTGTATGACTACATTATCTGCCATGCTGCCAGATTTAAGGTCTTGAGTTGGCTGTGTAGGATCTGATTGTTTTGTTGGGACAGTAGATGAGGTATTTGAGGCAAGGTCCAGGCCGGGCATTGAGTCAAGTTCCTTAGGATTGGATACCAGTACTGGCGGGGCCAGCCTGGGGCAATCAGTATCATCTTTGGCTTCTCTTGTCTGACCTTTAGGAGTACCTTGGGGAGAAGAGGCAGTGGAGGAAAGGCATATACTGCAAAGTTTTTCCAGTTGAAAGATAGGGCGTCCACTTTCCATACTTGTCTGTGATAAGTCCTTGTGCAGAATCTTTTTAGTTGGTAGTTGTGAGAAGCAAATAGATCTATATCCGGGCATCCCCATTTCCTTGTTATCATGCTGAAGATTTGTGGATCCAATGAGGTTTCTGCTTAGTTCGTCTGCCAGAGTATTTATCTTTCCTGGCAGGAATTGTGCCTGCAGATGCAATAAGTCAATGCTGTGTCCCACAAAGTCATGGCTAGTCTGCAAAGGGGGTAAGAATGAGTGCCTCCCTGCTTGTTTATATACCACATGACCGTGGTGTTGTCTGTCTTTATCAGTAGTTGTCCAAGATGAAGTAGGTCCTTGAAGGCTGTCAGGGCATTCTGAACAGCTAGCATCTTTTTGATTTGATTGATATGCAGATGCATTTGGTTTGTGGACCATGTGCCTTGAATACATCTTCCTGCCATGTGGGTCCCCCAGGCATAATCTGATGCATCCATTGTTAATGTTTGCCTGGCTGGGGGTAAAGTGAATGGCTGTCCCTTGTTCTGGTGACAAGCCTTCGCCCACCATCGAAACTCCTGCTGCAGGCAGGGAATGAGGGTAATTATTGTTTCCAGGCTGTGGCAATGTTGAGCCCAAACACTTTTTAGTTACCGTTGAAGTTTCCTCATATGCAGTCTCACATATGGAATTAGTAGAATGCAGGATGCCATGAAGCCCAAAGCCTGCAGATTTTTTCTTGCAGATAAATGGGCCTTTGTTGCCAACAGTTTGAAATATGTAGTCAGTTGCCTTTGTCTGTCTGGCGTGAGATAAGTCATCTGGGCAGTTGTATTTAAGCTTGCACCCAGGAATATTATCTCTTGAAAGGGTACTAGTTTTGATTTCTTTTCGTTGACTGTGTACCCTAGGCCTGTTAGAAATCTCTTTACGAATGCCAGATGCTGTAGTAGAATGTCCTTGTTCTCTGCTTGAATGAGGCAGTCGTCCAAGTAAGGATATATTTGTATTACTCTTTGTCTGCAGAATGCAATTACTAGTGCCAGGCACTTTGTGAAGACCATGGGCGCAGTAGATAAGCCAAAGGGCAGTGCAGAGAATTGGTAGTGCATTGAGCCAGCTTTGAATCTGATGTATCTTCTACATGTTTGTCTGATTGGGACATGCAGGTATGCCTCTTTTAGGTCTAAAGTCACAAGCTAAGCCTTCTTGCCCAGCATGGGCAGAAGCTGCTGTAGAGTCAACATTTTGAATTTTGGTAAATCCAGATATGTGTTTAGAATATATAGGTCCAGTATTGGTCTCCAGGTCTTGTCCTTTCTTGGTACCAAGAACAGTCTTGAATAAAATCCTTGTCCCTGCTCTTGCTCTGGTACTTGTTCAATGACCCTCATGTCCATGAGGGATAAAACTTGTTTTTGTGCCTCTGCCCATCGATGTTTTGGCAGGTCTGGCCAGCCATTTGTCCTTGGCAGGGTATGGAAGTGAAACTTGTAGCCTTGAGACATTATGTCTAGGACCCATTTTTCCTGTGTTATTATGTGCCAATTTTGAGAAAAAAAAATGCTAGTTTTTCCCCTAAAGGTGCTGCCAGAAGATAAGTGCTTGGTGCAGGCAGGGGGAAGTCATTGGGACTGTTTCCTGTATGGCTGTGATTTGTCTTCTCCACTTTTGGAGGTAGAAGCACCCCATTGTTTAGGCCTGTACGAACCTTGGGACTGGGATCTGCCTCTTGAGCGTCTGTATCTGCCCCTTTGTGGTCTGTCTGACACTGGAAAGGACCAATTCTTTGTAGGCCAGTGTCTGCTAAATCTTGGAGGTTGTACCTGTAAAAAATCTTTAACCGTTTGCATAGATTTAGCTTTGTCCTCCATTTTCTAACACCTCCTCTGCTTTAACACCAAACAAGGTATCATGCTGTAATGGAGCATCTAATAATTCTGCTTTGACATGGTCAGGCAGATTTTGTTCCTTTAACCAAGCATGCCTCTTGATGACAGAACCCGTAACAGCAGCCCTGCAGGAGGCCTCCAAAGAAACAAAACCACATTGCAAAGTATGCTTTCCAACTTGCTCAGCTGCATGCAATAAATCCTGCATTTCTTTGTTTTCTGTACATTCAGAATTTATCAACATTTTCTGTTTAAGCAGTGACATAAGATATTGCTGATATTTGAGCATATGAAACTGAAAATTTAAAGCCCTTATAGTCAAAGCAGCAGAGGTGTAAATCTTCTTCCCCCATCTGTCCATTGCCCTAGAATCCCTGTCATAGGGGGGAGGGTTTTTTGCAGTGGATGCCTTGACCCCTTTGGGACCCTGATAGATAGTCTCTGGGTCAGCAGCAGGGTTTTTGAAAAGGAATTTATGAGAGTCAGGAACCCTGTAGTACCTGTCCGGCTTAACAGGAGCTGGAGGTAAGGAGTCAGGGGTCAGACTGGACTCTTAAAATACATCATCTACAATGTCTAACACAGGTGGAATAGCTAGGGGCCTGTGTTGTGGGAAGGAAAAAGGAAGTCTCCAAGCCTTTTCTTAGATTCTGAATAATCTTGGCTCTCCCAGTGGAAGTGTTCCCTCATGGTATGCAAGGTTTCCCCAAAAGAGTAATCCTCAGGAGGAGACGCTGAAGGGATAGATTCTTCAGCATCTGAATCCTCATAGGGAGGAAGAGAGTATTCCTGATCTTAAGAGGAATCAGATGAAATGGAAACCTAATCTGAAGATTAATATTCTGTCTCTTGCCTAGGCCTCTTATCAGGAGGGGGATGGGAACTCCTGATCAAAGTAATTAAGTCTTCGGCCATTTTGAGCATCTGTTTTTTGGGCATGGAGGCCTGACCATGAGGCTGTTGTACTTGTTTCTTTGTCTTTAAAGGTGCTTTAGTCTTTGCCTTTGTAGCTGGAGTCGATTTAATGTATAATTGAGTAGGTCTGAAAACACCCTCAGAAGCCAATGCCTGCTCCTGAGGGAATAGTCTCTGAAGTTGCAATACCTTGAGCTTCCTGCGGCCTAGGCGACTCCATGTGGGAGTCTGTAGCGGCTTGCGGGTCCAAAGTAGCGGGCGTCAGGGGCTGTGAAAGCGCCTCACTGAGAACTGGCAAGTACTAAGCAGCACAAACCAGGAAATAATATCAGGATTCACAGCAATAGGGCAACACACAGAAGTACCACAGAAGTCACAGGAAAATAAAGTTAAATTTAAGTTGAATTTAATGAAGCGCTTTTCGTCTGTGGTGTACACAGACTTCCTCAGACAAAAAGTATTACAAACTACATTTAAATGAACAGCAGCTTAAATATCCAGCAGTATTAAGTCAAAGGTTCAATTAACCAATCAGGCACACCTTGAACCATGAATAAAAATTTAAAGTTAAAATGCAAGCTCACAGGACTTGAGTTCAATCACTCACATTATATTAAAATTAAAAATAAAACTAGACAATCATAAAATCAGCCAGTTGTTAGCCTATCATCTAAATAAACACTAGCCACTACCTGATATAAACAAGTACAAAACACAAAACAGTTAGAGTGTGTTACAAACTCATAAAGGCAAAAAGACTATCTAACCAGGTTCTTAAGTTTAAGAAGGCTGCTAATAGAGCAGCCTTCATTGAGACCTGGTAGAGCATAGGCATTTAATCTAATTTGCCATCATGAATTCAGGCGCCTCTAATAATAGGTGTACAGGGGCTCCTCTAATAGTGTCATGCATTTGTTCTATAACCATAAACTTAAAATGGTGGTCTTTATGCTGGATGATATGTTTAGCAAGAGCATTTTCATCTTCGCTTTGTTAATTGCATATTGATGTTAAGAGATCCGATCTTTAAATCTACATCGGTTTTACCTACATAAAACCTGTGCATTTTGGCATAATGCCACATAGACCACCATTTTAGAATTACAAGTGCATCTGCATCTAATGTCGTATCTAATATTATCAATGTCAAATCGGTTTGATTCAAGAATGTGGCGACATTGATTGCAGTTTTGACATTTGAACATCCCAGAATGCGGGTACTCTGCCGCTCAGGTTGTTCCAACAACATTTTCATATTTTACCCCTTCTATATGTAACCTCAGGTTTAACTCCCAGTTTGTTCAAAATTGCAAGGTTGGAGCGGAACAAGTTCCAGTTCTTAGTAATGATGTCCATAATAGACCTACTACTTGGACAATATGTAAGAATTAATCTAGTGTTATTATTATGTATAGGAGTAGTTCCACCTATACATTCTAACCTAGACTTCGGCCAACCGGAAGAACTGATGTTCAGTATAGGTTTGTAAAACCCACTGGATCTTTTGTTAATCACCTCATTGACTAAGTTGTCTAATAAGTTAAGCGGATAGCCTCTATGAAGGAACATATTCTTAAGTAAGTCACATTCCTAAGAAAGTCATCGTCCAGGCTCACCATCTGGGCTGCTCGTATGAGCTGACCCTTAGCCACAGACCTTTTTGGTAGCTAGGATGGCAGCTACTAAAATGAAGAAAAGAATTAGAGTAGGTAGGCTTTCTATATATGCTGTACATATTTATTCAAGATGTCATTTTTAAGCCAACCATACGTCTAAATAGGCTATTGCCTCAGTGTTGAAGGAAGAGGTAAAACTAAAAGTCAGTGGAGTTATTAAGTAAATTTAATAATAACAGGCTATCAGCTTCTTCACCCTCTAATAAAATAAAGATGTCATCCAGGTAGCGGTGTAGTACTTGATCTTAGACACTACTACCGACTCATTGTTTAATATGTTCTCCCTTTCCCAGTATGACATCACTATGTTGGCCAAGCTGGCTCCGCCAAGGACCCCATAGCCACCCAGTTTTTGTAGATAGAAATTCTCTCCTAATAAAAATAGTTGTTATAAAGGATCAAGTCCAACAGTTCAATCACAAGGGATATTTCATGGGGCACCCTTACTCTTAAGGAAGAAGGCCACCCAGTCCAAAGCTATCTGCAAAGGTATACAAGTGTATAAATCCTTGACATCTATTGTCAGGAAATTGTACTCTCTACTGAATGGAATGTTGTTTAACTTATCAAGAAAAGACCAAGAGTCTTTACAGATTTGCTCTTCATCCTCAAGGTACTTCTGCAGGATAGTATCAACCAGCTTGGCACAAGGATATGTAGGAGAGCAGCCCATCAGCGAGTGGGCGCATGGTGGATTAACAAGGTCCTTGTGGATCTTGGGTATACCAAAGATACAAGGGTACCTGGGAAATAATGTGGTAAGGTATTTGTGTTGACCTTGGTTAAGTCTACCCTCAAAAACATTTAGATCCAAGGAGCTCTTAATTTTATGATATCGTGGTTTACCTCAGACCTTGAACTAATCATATCGCATCATTAGACAATAGGCCCAACATCCTGTCAAAGTAGTCTAATTGATCAAAGACTACAACCCACCACCTTTATCGGGTTTACAGATTCTTAAGGAATGTAACTTAACATATTCCAACAGGGTCATTTCAGACTTCCCTAAATCGTTGGTACATTTACTTAAATGCAAATTACTATGTCTGAAATCAAGTTCACAAGTGGATTCAAGCTTGTACTAATGGAGTGCAGAGGTGGGTTAAACATGCTAGGGACAAACATATCAGAGGGAGTGTCATGACTGAAATCACGAGTGGCAAACAGCAGGTTAAAGTGCAATTCACGAGCAAACATCTTGATAGCGATGATGGTGTTCACTAAATCGAACTTCTGTTGAGGTACATAGGTGTATCCCTTAGATAAAAGGTCGGCCAGTTCATCAGGGATCAGCACGTTGGAGTAATTAAAGATATTAAAATCTCAAGTTGATTGGTAGAAATAACTGGGCCCATCGTTGGTTAATGGGGAACCACAGTATCAGTCTCTACATCCTGCAGGTTATCAGTAATAGGCAAAGGTGAGACCACACAAGGAACCTCGTTTACCACACAAGCCGAGGCTTCAGTAAGGCCAGGAGGCAGAGGTAGAGCCAGGTGATAGGTACTCCTGGTATCTACTGCCTCTGAAAAACTGTTTCTGTTGCTTCCTTAAAAGATTGCTGCAAGTTGTTCCTTTGCTTAGGGATGGCACCCTGTTTGTTGGTGGAAAAGTGTACCTGTTGCTGACCCATTGCCGTAGTGTGAGGACCGTGCTGTTGTTTACGGTTCATAAGTCTCTCACTCCTTCTGACCCCTTGGTCAACAGGGGTATCCCCAAATGTATCAAGGTCCCTGATGTTATCCGATGCTGACTCACCTCTACAGTTTGTGGTGGGAGGATCCCCACTACTACCATTCGGATTCCAAGCTTGTGATGGCGCAGGGGGTGGATAAGCCACCCCTAACTGGTATGCTTTTAAATTGCACTCAAGTTTCTTGATTTTGTTGAATTTTAGTTTAGACAGGTACTGGTCGATGCTGGTAAAACATCTATTATAATCATATTTGTACCTGCTAAATTCTACATGGGTTTTAATCGAGTTATCCAACACAGTAATTTCATCATTTAACTGTGTCACCCATGCAGAGTAATGCTTGATCATAAGCTTTAAGTTTCAGTTAAATGTAGTTTGTAATACTTTTTGTCTGAGGAAGTCTGTGTACACCACAGACGAAAAGCGCTTCATTAAATTCAACTTAAATTTAACTTTATTTTCCTGTGACTTCTGTGGTACTTCTGTGTGTTGCCCTATTGCTGTGAATCCTGATATTATTTCACTGAGAACTGGCGACTGGCTTAGAGGAAGCGTTGTCGTTGGTTTTGGACCACGGATGCCTGTCCTTTTCTTTGCATTTCTTGTGAATTCCGGTAGTCGGAGTGCTATCGTGTAATTAAATCTTCTGCCAAAATAGTGAAATGCAAAATCGTACCGATGCTTAATAGTGCGTTGGTTAAATCTAGCACAAAACCTACAACTAGCAACGTCGTGGTCAGGGCCTAGGCAAGGAATACAGTAAGAATGAAAGTCCTTATGAGGTATTTGCTTCCAACTAGAAATACAATTATTAACTTTTCTGACATCGGTCTGGAGCAAGAAAAAAGTTTTCCCCAACGGGGTACTTAGCTTTTAATGAAGACTTCGGATCTGAAATTCAAACACGAAAATCTCAGGAGTTGGCCGACTGGCACTTGCGAACTGCTTCTGCTTCAGGCACCACGCGGCAAGAAAGACTGGAGAAAATGGCGTTGGCTGCATCTTTTATACCCCTGGCGCACTGACGTCAGGGAAGAGGCGACAGCAACTGACGCCGGACCTAGACTTTGGAACTCAGGCCGATTGAGGGTAGCCTGCCAGCAGGATAACCCAAGTGTAATGACTGCAACAGTGAAACACAAAGAACATCAGTGGAACCAAAGGAAGCCCTGTCCCTGGAGGCCTTATCCACTTTGTAGTGAGTGATAAACGTATGAGGTTTGGACCAAGTAGAAGCTGCACAAATAGTGTCCAAAGGCAAATGGGCTGCATAAGCCACAGATGTAGACACAGCCCTGATGGAATGTGCTTTCACACTATGCTCTAAAGGTTGGTTGGTTGATGAATATATATATCTTTTATGCAATCAGATAACCATTTAGACAATGTAACTTTAGCTACAGGCAGCCCCTTTTTACTGTCCAAACGAGAAACAAAGAGTTGTTCCGATTTCCTAAACTCCTTTGTTCTGTCCAAATAAAACCTCAACTGTCTGTGAACATCAAGTTTATGTAACTTTTAGTTATGTACTCACCATAACTTCAGATGTTTGGGATCCATCTCGCCTACATTCTGACTGATGGGTTCGGAGCCGATCCCTCGGCTCCGACTCGGCACGCTTATGCCAAAGAGCGAAGTCTCTTATTGGCTGAGCTTACTATATCCCAGGATGCACCACTACCAGTCCCCCAGATCTAGTTTGTCCGCATACATGCACACATGCACGCTCTGATTATATAACATCGTCAGATGAGCAAGATAAAAACAGTAGAACTCAAACCGTTCAATCTCTTCTGATCTCCAAGGCAGGGGGAAGGAGGGTGGGTATTAGGAATGTAGGCGAGATGGATCCCAAACATCTGAAGTTATGGTGAGTACATAACTAAAAGATGTTATGTGATCCTATCTAGCCTACATTCTGACTGATGGGACAGCGTCCTAGCACCTGAATCCTGGGTGGCTCACTGGAAAACACTCCTGAGTACCGTGGAACCAAATGATGCTCGTCCTTTAGATGCCACATCCAATTTATAGTGGGAAATGAAAGTGTGCGGATTGGACCAAGTAGCCGCAGCACAAATCTCCGATATAGCGAGCTTGGAATGAAAAGCTATAGAAGTCGCCATAGCTCTGGTAGAGTGAGCTTTGATAGATGTTGTAAGTTGCTTATTGAAGAAGAATAAGCCTGAGTTATGCAATCTCTAATCCATTTGGAGATAGTAGCTTTTGTGATGGTTTTACCCAATTTATTGTCTGAGAAGGACACAAACAACTGGTCTGACTTACGAAGTTGCTGAGTCCTGTCTAAATAGAAGCGCAATTGTCTGTGAACATCCAATTTATGGAGAGTGTATTCTGCTTCATTGGAGAATTTTGGGAAGAAAACTGGTAGCTCTAGAGACTGTTGGAGACAGAGATTAGAACAGACCTTTGGGACAAAGGATGGATTAGGCCTAGAAAATCAAGTACGGTGGTTTAATAGACAGGGCTTGAAGCTCTGAAACTCTTCTTGCAGAAGTAATTGCAACTAAGAAGGCAGTTTTCCAAGACAGATATTTTAACTCACATGTAGCAGCCGGTTCAAAAGGGGAAGATGTTAATGCACGAAGCACTAAATCAAGATCCCACGGAGGCGCAGGATGAAAAACTGGGGGTCTTAACAGGCCCGCACCTTTAATGAAAGTTTTGCATATTCTGCTACTCATCAATGGAGGATCCATGGATTCGTGGAATTTAGAGATAGCCGCCAGTTGGACTTTAATAGTAGAGACAGAAGATCCTTGATTAAACAGGGATGTTAAGAATTTCAAAACTTCCGGGATTGGAGCAGTGATAGGGTCTAAGCCCCTGAGTTGAGCCCAGATAGCAAACCTCTTCCACTTACTGAGGTACAATTTCTTAGTGGTGGGTTTGTGGGCTGAAGATAAAATGTGAATAACTTCGGGTCTAGTGTGTGACTTCTGACTAAAGTCGGAAGTGGAGAACCAAGCTGTCAACTTCAAGGAGTGTAGGGACTGATGCTGTCGTCCCGACTGATGAATTAGCAGATCCGAATTAGATCTAAAGTCCAAGGATGCGTCCACCGCATGTTTCTTCAGGTAGGAAACCATACCTGACGAGGCCAGTATGGGGCAATCAGTATCATTGAGGATCCCAATTGAGAAGCTTTTGAATGACTTTGGAGAGAAGTGGAATCGGAGGAAAGGCATACAGTAGCCCTGTTGGCCAAGGTTGTGCTAGAGCATCCATAGCTGCTTCCCCTTGATGTGGAGTCAAGGTGAAGAACCTTTGCACTTAGGTGTTTAGTGGTGTTGCAAATAGGTGCAGCGTCCCCATTTCCTGAAGACCTGAGCTGCTACTGTTTTGTTTAGGGACCACTTTCGTGAGGAGAGAGAATTGTCCTGCTCAATTTGTCTGCCAATATATTTGATTTCCCGGAATGTGGGTAGCTACCACAGCGGTTGGTAGCTACAGCCCATTCCCACACCCTCATGGCCTCTCTGCTAAGGGGGTAAGATCTGGTCCCTCCTTGTTTGTTTAGATACCAGACCACCGACATGTTGTCTGTGTGGATGGCTATGATGCCCTGAGGAAGAAACTTGTGTAAGGCCTGTAGGGACAGAAGTACAGCCCTCATCTCCAACACATTGATGTGGAGAAGAGCTTCGTCTGGAAGCCAGGAGCCCTGAACTAACCTGCCCAGACAATGCCCCCCCCACCATATCTGGGAGGCATCTGTCGTCAGGGTAACCGCTGGAGAGGGAATAACAAAGGGGCTTCCTAGATTTAGATTGGATGTCTGAAGCCACCAGCGAAGGTCCCGTTTGCATGTTTCTGTAATCATGATGGGATGATTGAGGGGAAGGTCCTGAAAGGACCATTGAGTTGACAATAGCCACTGAAGAATCCTCATGTGCAATCTTGCCAGAGGAACTAAAAGAACCGTGGCAGCCATTGAACCTAAAACTTGTAGAACCATCCTGGCTGGGGCTTTGGATCTTGAAATCAGAGCTTGAACTTGGCCCTGTAAAGTTTGGATCCTTTCGGTAGGAAGAAAAATGCGCATCAATTTTGAGTCTATCTCTGCTCCTATGAACCTTATGCGCTGAGAGGGCAGCAAGACAGACTTTGACCAATTCAATGTAATCCCCAGGGTAGCACCCAGGGAGATGGTGGCTTTGAGGTTGTTCATTAGTAGATGCCTGGTGGTGGCAGTCAGGAGCCAGTCGTCCAGATAGGGAAACACTTGGAATCCAAGACTCCTCAGGTGAGCAGTCACTACTGCCAAACACTTGGTGAACACCCTGGGGGCTGTGGTGAGACCAAAGGGCAGTGCACAAAATTGGAAATGACTGACTCCCAGGCTGGCGCAGATACCTCCTGGACGCCTGATGTATCGGTATGTGATAATAGGCGTCCTTGAGGTCTATGGAGCACATCCAAACCTCCTTCTCCAACAATAGGAGAATGGATTGTAACGTGACCATTGAATTTGGATTTAAGTGACGGATTGGTTCAGTCTGCTGAGATCAATATTGGTCTCAGGTCCCTGTCTTTGGCACTAAAAGAACCTGGAGTAATTTCCGGATCCGATCTGGTCTGTGGGGACGGTTGGATGACTCCTTTTCTAGCAGCTTTAAAGCTTCTGCGGCTGCCATTTCCCTTTGACTGGGTGGTGGGTCCGGGATTTTTGGGCGGTGGGGGTGAGCATGTGAATGGGATGGTGTAACCTCCGGCAATGATCGAAGCACCCATCTGTCCTGAGTGATTGACTCCCAGGCTTTTAGGTGCTTGGCAAAGCGGCACCCGACTGGCTCGAGCAGCACAGCCGGGCAATCCCTCATGATGTGTGGGAGGCTGAAGAGCCACGAAAGGACTCATGGTCTCCAGAATTGCGGGGCCTCTGCCGCCTCTGGGACGGCGTCTCCCAGAAAAATTTCCCGTCCTCTGCCTCAGGAAGGGAATCTTCCTGCTGTTGAGGAAAAAACTTACGTGATTCTGGAACCACATCTTCCCCCTCCTTTAGCCTTGGGATAAGGCCGAAGGGAGTGGAATAACGGCACCTATGGCAGATAAAGTTTTCCCTCTTGCTCACAGCGGGTAAGGGTGTCTTTAACCTTAGGTCCAAACAAAGAGGACCCATCAAAGGGAGGCGTCGTGAAGGAAGACTTGAAGGCCTCCATGAAACTGACACAAGCAGAGCCAGGCTTGTCTCCGTGAGCCACCTGTGCCTGCCGCTCTACCCCTTGCCGCATAGGAAATGAGCCTCATGGGCCGAGTTAGAAATTGGCGTAACAGGCCTGAATGAAGTAAGTTCGCAGATATTTCCAGAATGTTAGGGCATATCTATGTTTATACATCTTTTCCTCTTTCAGAACTCCAAATGACAAACCTTTTCCATTTCAGCATATTCCTTCTAGTTGAAGCTGAAGAATAATGTCTTTAACTCTTTGGAAAGTTCATTAGCTGCTATGTGATGTTCCATGCAGTCAGTTGCAGCTAGGTTTGGATGCATGGTGCAAGTTGTTCTGAGTTACATCAAAGGCATCAGGGTCCACATATTGTTCGAGACATGCTCCTCAGCAGTGGGTACCAATGTGTCTTGGCCAGTTGGAGCTATCAGGATTATCCTTGGACGTCCCCTGATTTTTAGTAGTACTTTTATCAAGAAGAGGTGGGAATGCATGCTGTTAGGCCTTTCCAGCTGAAGGAGGCAGTCCACTTTCCATGCTAGTGGGTGAATGTCCTTGTGCAGAATTTTTGAGCTGGTGATTGAGAGGTGATGAATAGATCTATCTGGGCATTCCCCATTTCTGAGGGTCTTGAAGATTCCGTGCAGTCCATTCGTGGGCATCCGTGGTCTTAACATATCTGCTAGAGTTTCTTCCTGGACAAATATTGCCTGTAACTGGATGTTGTAGCTGAGTGCCAGGGTCCACAGCTCAAAGTCATTCTGCATAGGGGTAGAATGAGTGCCTCCCTGTTTGTTGATGTACCACATGACTGTGGTGTTGTCTGTCCTTATCATCAATCCTCCTGAGAAATGGTCTGAACTTTTGATTTTTACTGCCAGCATTTCTTTTAGGTTGATGTGCAGGTGAAGTTGGTCCTGTGTCCACAATCCTTGCCGCATTTGTCCAGCATTGCCATCCTAGGTCTGAGCATCTGTTGTGATGGTCTGGCTTGTTGCTGGGCCTGGGTTTGATGGCATGCCTGAGCCCACCATAGGAACTCCTGTTTTAGCATGGTAGTGGGATTGTTTCTAGGCTGTGTCTGTGTTGACCATAAATTCTTTAGGTACCACTGTAGTTTTCATATGTAGTCTGGCAAATGGAACCAAGATTATGCATGATGCCATGACCCAAGGCCTGCAGTACTTCTTGCTGTTAACTTGTTCAGTTTTGTTAGCCAAGAAGTAAAGAGGAGTTCTTGTTTTCTGTAGTTAGAATGCCATTTGTCTTACTGTGTCCAATGCCCCAGGAAAGTCCTTGTTGGGATGGTATCAGCTTGACTTGTAAATTGACTGTGTATCCCAGTGCTTGAAGCAAGTAAATGACCCTTTGTAAATCTGTTGTCAGCTTGCTTTTGTTGTCCTTGTATCAGGCAGTCCAGGTATGGATAAATTTGAATTCTGTAGTCTGGATTACTGATGCCAGGCATTTTGTGAATACTCTGGGGGGGGGGGGGGGGGGGGGGGGGGGGGGGGGGGGGGGGATAGCCAACTGAGAGCTAACCGACTGGGCTAGCTGCTCAGGTAGGTTACCGAGAGAGTCTAAGCTCCTTGACCAGGGCAGTGTGACAAAATTGGAAATGACTGACTCCCCAGGCTGAAGCGCGAATACCTCCTGGACGCCTGATGTATGCTCGGTATGTGATAATAGGCTCCTTCCAAGGAATGATCTATGGAGCACATCTCAAACCTCCTTTTCACTCCAACAGCCGAGGAGAATGGATTGTAGCGTGACCATTACGAATTTGGATTTCAAAGACGGATTGGTTCAGTCTGCTGAGATCCAATATTGGTCTCAGGTCCCCTGTCTTCGTGGCACTAAAAAGAACCTGGAGTAATTTCCGGATCGATCTGGTCTGTGGGGACCGGTTGGATGATTCCTTTTCTAGCAGCTTTAAAGCTTCTGCGGCTGCCATTTCCCTTTGACTGGGTGGTGGGTCCGGGATTTTTTTGGACGGTGGGGGTGAGTGTGAATGGGATGGTGTAACCTCCGGCAATGATCCGAAGCACCCATCTGTCCTGAGTGATTGACTCCCAGGCTTTTAGGTGCTTGTGAACGGCACCACCCGACTGGCTCCGAAGCAGCACAGCCGAGGGCAACCTCATGATGTGGGAGGCTGAAGAGCCACCGAAGGACTCGCGGTCTCCAGAATTGCGGGGCCTCTGCCGCCTCTGGGACGGCGTCTCCCAGAAATTCCCCGTCCTCTGCCTCAGGAAGGAATCTTCCTGCTGTTGAGGAAAAAACTTACGTGATTTACGGAACCACATCTTCCCCTCCTTTGGCCTTGGGATAAGGCGAAAGGAGTGGAAATAACGGGCACCTATGGCAGATAAAGTTTTCCTCTTGCTCACAGCGGGTAAGGGTGTCTTTAACCTAGGTCCAAACAAAGAGGACCCACATCAAAGGGAAGCGTCGTGGGCGAAGGAAGACTTGAAGGCCTCCGCAACTGACACAAAGAGCCGCTTGTCTCCGTGAGAGCCACGCCTGTGCCTGCGCTCTACCCCCCTTGGCCATATGAAATGAGCCTCATGGACGAGTTAGAAATTGGCGTAAGGATAGCCAACTGAGAGCTAACCGACTGGGCTAGCTGCTCAGGTAGGTTACAGAGAATCTGACAGCTCCTTGACCAGATCCCTCTGAAGCCTGGTAAAATGTGCCAAATAATTCAGAGACCTTAAAGTAAAGGCCGCTGAAGTCAGGGGCGCTTCCCGTGCCTGTCCATGCTCCTAGACTCCTTATTAGGAGGATGGATGGACGTTGAAGCCTCTGCCACGCCCTGTTGTGTAGCAGATGCCACCACCAGCATCTACAGCCACTCCTTTAGTGAGGAACTCCTTCTCGGGTGGGGCAGACAAAAATTTATTAGGGACGAAGGGACTGGTTCCACGGTATCTGGATGTTCCACGCCCTTGACAAACTAAAATCCAGTAGCTCGTCGAAGGCGGAGACACCCAAGAGGCGGAGGGCTGAGCCCCGGCCTTGAGGAGCACTGACTCATCAGCAGAGGGGGGTTTGGATATCCAGCCGCCTCGTTGTTTGAGGATCTCTAAGATGTCTGCAAATGAGACATCATCCGAGGGCGACTCGGGACCCTTCCGCATCATCAAGATCAGTGTCCGATGTAATAGACTCGGGGGAGTGCAGGTGCTTCCGCTTGCACAATCTCTTCCTTGGGGGTTCCTCTGAAGACAACTCCGAAGAACCCTCAGGAGGAGGGAACCCCCAATGGGGTAACCTCAGGCCCAGGGCTCCGCTGCCCACGGACAGGGGAACCGCCAAAGACCCAGTCTCCACGCCCAGGGAAGGTGCCGTAAAGCGGAGAGATGGCCGAAGATTTGGCCAAGGCACTCCTCATAGCTCTGAAAGCCGGACCCCCAGAATCCTGGAGGTCCGCCCCGGAGCCATGATAGTGACGGAAGTCCCGCATGGCAAGCACCGAGAGGGAGGCTCGAACCGAAGCATAGGTCCCAAAACATCACCCCGGGTCCAGCCGAAGAAGTCCGTGTGCAAACTCGGACCCGAAGGCCCGGGTTGAGTAAGGGTCGGAGCCGACCTAAGATCTCCACCGGCTCCAGCAGCACCTGCTCCGGCGGAGCCAGGCGGTCGGAGGAGGAATAGCAATGGGATGAGCATGGGCTATCGGCTCCGAAGCCAACTGGGTCGGAACGAAACAAATTTTTGAAAGACTGGGGACTGGAACAGTCTTTGGAGCACCCTGTCTATATCGAATCCGACATCCTCGATGACTTAGAGGAAATTGAACGGGTTCGAATGGCCTCTCCAGCCCCAAAGGGCTAGGGGACCCGGCTCGAGGCGACTCGATGACTATCGGCGCCAAGGAATACCCACACTAGTTTCCATCGGTGCCGAGGAGGACTTGGCCCGACGAGGAGGAAGAGTGTCTGGCGGGCAACCTTGTCGGCTCCGAAACCAATGGAGCGGCGACTTTAAGGTGACCCGCTTCTCGTGCCCCAGCCATCGGCTCCGAAGCCAGAGGAGTCGAGACTGGTGGCATCGAGGCAGACTGTTCGCCCTCGGCCCAGTCCTTGGAGCTGAGAAGCCTGCCTATGTCTTTGGCGGCCGGATCCGACGGACTGGTCGGAGCCGGCGCCTTTCTTTTTAGCTGGAGAAGGAGAGGATGCTAGAGCTTCTTCAAAGGAGGGTTTTATTAAGCCTTTAAGAATGAGTTTATTTTTCCTCTCCTGGAGGACCTTGAGGAAAAAGCGTGACACACGCTGCATGACTCTTGTAAATGTTTTGCACCCAAACAATAAACACAGAGAGAGTGGTCATCTGTGATTGACATTTTAAAATTACATTTGGTGCATTTTGAAGCCCAAGGCCTAGGATTCTGAGACATTATAGCAAAAACAGTAATCCTGACAGAAAAACAAAAAGTATCCACCTTTTCTGATCAAAGTGACACTACCTAAAAAACCGGGTTTACAGCTGCCGATTAGGTAAAGAATCCAACAAATAAGTCAAGGGTACTTTGAAACCCTCTAAGGTTTAAGGGGGGTTGACTGACCGGGAAGGCCCTAAGATGAAGGAGGCCTGAAATCAAAATCAACGCCCAATCACACTACAACGTTTTCACCAAACTCCAAACACACACAAAAGTGAAGAATAGCCGTTAAAACAGCTTTTTATGACAAGAACAGCAAAATTCTGACAGAAAAAAGTTAGTAAATAAATACTACTCAGCTCAGCCAGCTCGAGACCACTTCTTCGCAAGTTAGCGGCAAACGAGATCTGGGAGACTGGTAGTGGTGCATCCTGGGATATAGTAAGCTCAGCCAATAAGAGACTTCGCTCTTTGGCATAAGCGTGCCGAGTCGGAGCCGAGGGATCGGCTTCGAACCCATCAGTCAGAATGTAGGCGAGATAGGATCACATAACATCATATATTCTAATTTATTCGAATGGTGTCTGAAAAAGGTGGGCAGCTCAGCAGACTGGTTCAAATTAACCTCGGAGCAGACCTTAGGAAGAAAGGTGGGATTTGTCCTGAGACACTGTCGGGATGAAAAACCAGATACAGAGGCCTGATAGAAAGAGCTTGTAGTTCCAAACTCTACGAGCTGAGGTAATAGCCACCACGAATATTGTTTTCCAAGAAATGAGCTTCAAGGGACAAGAAGATGCAGGTTCAAAGGGGGGAAGCATAAGCTGAGATAGTATTAAATTTAGATTCCAGGGGGCAACTGGTTGTCTGACAGGTGGGCTAAGGTGATGAGTCCCTTTCAGAAAGGCTTTACATAATCTGTGACAGATAAGATTAGAGCCCTCAAATCCCAGGTGAAAATTGGATATTGCAGCCAATTGAACTCTTACAGTGGCCGCTGCTGCACCTTCGTGAAAAAGCATAGTCAGAAACTCCAGAACACTATCAATAGGAGCAACACAGGGATCAATATCATGTTGAGAGGCACAATAAACAAAACACTTCCATTTGCTGTTGTACAGTTTTCTGGTGGAGACTTTATGAGAGGAGACTAGAATATCTTGCACCGCAGAAGACAAATTATATGACCTGGCTAGGTTGGGAAGTGGAGCAGCCAAGCCTGCAGTTTGAGGGACTGAAGAGATGGGTGAACAACTCCTGACAAGTGAATCAGGAGGTCTGGCACTGGGTCAGTAACCAAGGTTCTTCCAGTTGATATTGATAAAGGAAATGGAACCATATCTGCCGAGGCCAAAAGGGGGCTATCAGAATAACATTCCTTCCTGAGCTTTTTGCTTTTTGTAAAAATCTGGGGATTAGCGGGGTTGGAGAAAAGGCATAAAGGAGACCCGAGGGGCCAATCGTGTGACTGAAACCCTTGGGCCCCGAAGGAGGATTCAGGGCAAAGTAGCTTCTGCATTTGGCATTCAGCAGGGATGCAAAAAGGTCACAGCAAGGCTGGGCCCATCTGCGGAATATCATTTCCGCCACTTCTTCTTTGGGGGACCACTCATGGGGCAACAGAATTGCTCTGTTCAGTTTGTCCACTATCATGTTGGATTTCCCCGGGATGTGTGTTGCTATCAGAAAGCGCCCAGTGGATACAGCCCACTGCCAAATTCTCAAGGCTTCTTGGCATAAGGGGTAAGACTTGGTTCCCCACTGTTTGTTGATGCACCAGACCACCGACATGTTGTCTGACTGGATCACAATCGTCGCCTGAGGCAGAGAGTCGTGGAAGTGCTGCAACACTAAAAGCACTGCTCTCAACTCCAGAACATTGATGTGCAAATGAGATTCCATCTCTGACCAGGTACCTTGGGCAGTTCTTCCCTGAAAAAGCCCCCCCCACCCTATCAGGGAAGCGTCCGTGGTCACCATGGCTATGGGAGGGGGAAGTACAAATGGTCGACCTATCATCACCTGGTGACTGTTCAACCACCAGAGAAGGTCCTTGTTGCAAGTGTCTGTCAGTAGGATCTTGAAAGATCTTGGGCAGTTCTTCCCTGAAAAAGTCCCCCCCCACCCTATCAGGGAAGCGTCCGTGGTCACCGTGGCTATGGGAGGGGGAAGTACAAATGGTTGACCTATCATCACCTGGTGACTGTTCAACCACCAGAGAAGGTCCTTATTGCAAACGTCTGTCAGTAGGATCTTGAAAGACATTGGGAGCTGTTGATAAGACCACTGGGTGAAAAGGAACCATTGGAGTATCCTCATGTGAATCCGTCCCAGAGGAACCACTATATGGGTAGCTGCCATGGTGCCTAATAGCTTTAAAACCTGAAAGGCAGGTACTCTCTTTTCTTCTAGGCAAGCGGGACACCTGATTTCGTAGAGAGAGAACTCTTTCTTGAGGTAATCTGACCAAGGCGGTGGTGGTGTCTAGGTCTGCACTGATAAAGGAGATATGCTGTGATGGTAATAAGGCAGATTTTTCAAAATTTATGGTTATTCCTAACTGAGAACAGACATTGATCGTATGATCCCTGGAAAGAATGAGTTGATGCCTGGTGCTGGCGGATAGGAGCCAGTCATCCAGATATGGAAACACCCGGAATCTTAGATGCTTCAGGTGAGCCGTAACCACTGCCATGCATTTGGTGAACACTCTGGGGGCTGAGGTGAGACCAAAGGGCAGTGCTCGAAATTGGTACTGGCTGGCCCCTAGCTGGAAATGCAAATGATCTCTGAATGGTGTGGCCATTTTGATGTGGTAGTATCCATCCTTGAGCTCTAAAGAGCACATCCAATCACCCATTCCCAGGAACAGGAGTATCAAGTGAAGTGTGACCATCTGGAACTTTTCCTTCTTTACAAAAGCATTGAGCTTGCTGAGGTCTAAAATGGGCCTCCAGTCCCCCATTTTCTTTGGAACTAAAACAAATCTGGAGTAAGTTCCAGATCCTAACTGGTCCACCGGGACTGGCTGGATAACTTTTTTTAGCGGCTTTTGGATTTCAATAGCTGCTTGATCCCGCAGACTGTGTAAAACATCTGGGATTCTTGTTCTGACTGGCGGGGACTCTGAAAAGGGAATGATGTAACCTCTGGTAACTATGCTTTGTACCCAAGAATCTGATGTAATTCCTAGCCAGGCATCTGGGTACAAAGCCAAGCGACCCCCGACTGCCTCCAGAGTAGGACAGTTGGGCCTCCTCTCAGGAGAGCTGATAAGGCTTGTCAGAGAACTGCTCCCTGTTGCCCTGGTTTTGCAGACCCCTTCTGCCACCAAAGCAGCATCTTCCATTATTGCCCCCTCCTCTGCTCCTAAAGGGGGGATCACTCCACGTGTTCTGGAAAGCTCCTTGGGACGTCCGTAATCACATTTTCCATTTTTCTGCCCTTTGCGGTATGGTCTAGTAGGGGTGGAAAAACGGACTCCTACAGCAGGTAGAGTCTTTCCTTCCTGCTCACGCCTAGTGAGAGTCTCCTTGACTTGGGGCCCAAACAAAGAGCCATCAAATGGGGTGTTGGCAAAGGAAGACTTGAAGGCTTCCGCAAAGGAGCATAAGCACATCCAGGACTGTCTCCGCAGAGCTATCGCTGAACCTGCTGCTCGACTCGACCAATCGGCTGCATAGGAAATGAGCCGCATGGACGAGTTGACAATGGAATTAAGGGTAGAAAGCTGAGCTGTCACCTTCTCAGAAATAGCTTCATCTGTGTTCCCCTTTAGAGTATCTCCAAGTTCCTGGAGGAGATCTCATTGAAGATGGGTAAAATGGGTTAAATAGTTAAGTGATCTCATGGCAAACGCTGCAGAACCAAAAATGCATTTCCTATATCTGTCCATTGTCTTAGAATTTCTATTAGGAGGATGGACAGTAGAGGAGGTCTCTGACATCTCTTTCTTGGTGGCCGCCACCACCACCATGGCATCAACAGGGACTCCTTTAGTGAGGTACAATTTGTCTTGAGGGGAAGTGATGAACTTATTGGACCTCTGAGGGACTGGATCCATGGAATCAAGGGACTCCCAAGCCCTTCAAGCAACCAGTTCCTTCAGTTCGTCGAAGAGCGAAGTAACCCAGGAGATGGAAGGTTGAGACCCAAAGGCCTTCAGGAGCACCAACTCATCCTCAGTAGGGGTAATGGACTGCCAGTCACCCCTCTGTTTCAGTATTTCCAGGATCAAAGGAGACATCCTCCGAGGGGGACCATGGGGATCCTTCTGATTCTTCTAAGTCAGTGTCTGATGTCAAAGATTCCTGAGGAGAATCCAAATGCCTCCTTTTGCAAACTCTCTTTCTGGGGACTTCATCAGTGGGAGCATCTGGTGAAGTCTCAGTAGAGCAGGGTTCACCCAAAGGGGTTACCTGAGGCTCTGGGTCTCAACGCTTAGTTGGAACCTACGATGTAGAGGCAGAACACAGCATTTTAGGGGAGGAAGAGGAGAGACCTGAGGAAGTGAGGGTCTTAGCAGACATTACCCCATCCTCATGGAATTGAAGGCACTGGAGTCTCGACCCAAGGAATCCACTCACCCTGGGACTGACGAGAGAGTGTCGGCTCCGAGACTCTTTGAACGGCACAGAAGAGATCAGGGTCGACGGAGCTGAAGTCACTGGGGCAGGACTTGGCTCCACGGGTTCCACAACCATCAGATCTCCCGCCTCCGGCTCAGAAGGCCTAGGTAAGCTCGGAGGAGGAGTAGTCACAGGCAAAGGGACGGTAGCAGGATTTGAACCCAGTTGGGAAGAAACCGAAAGTAATTTGGCCAATGCCAGGTTCTCTAAGAGCCTCTGCACCACACAGTCCACATCAATGTCTGAAAGGGTCCTAGAAAAACGGGTCGAAGGGACCGAATAAGCCACAGACCTTTGCATTTGAAACTTCAATATCTCTGACACTGGTTCCAACACAGAGGATTGGCTCTGAAACATCGGTTAGGTGCACAGCTCCGATGACTTAGGAACCGGCGACCGCACCTTAACAGAGGTGCTCGGAACCCAGGGCCTGGGTTCCTAGGACACCCTTGAAGACTTGGAGGTCTGGTCAGTCTTATCCAAGGCTTCCTGAAATTCAGGTTTCAACAGTCCTCTATCAATTAACTTTCTTCTTCTTTCAAGTAATACTCTGCTACTAAAAGATTGGCAGATAGAACAATCCTCCTGTAAATGCACAGGTCCTAGACAATATACACAAGACACATGATTGTCTGTAATAGACATTGTTTGCCCACAGTCACACCTCTTGAAACCTGACTTCTGTTTCTCTTTTTGGTCAGCCATAATATCAAACAGCACACAATTATCAGATCCCTGATAATAATACAAAACGGTACTATAAAGAGTTCAAGACTGTCTAACTTTCTACCAGCACACACACACAAAAAAAAAATTTATATCTAAATATTTATTTAAATATTTATAGCAAAACAGCAAAAGCACACTATCTAATATGACTAAATATAAATGGATAGGGAATTCCAGTTGACAGAGCCCTGTTCAACTATAGTAGTGAAGCAAAGAAGTGCCTAAACGAAAAAAGGGGCAAGGCCCAAGAGCAACTGCTCCAATAACACCAACACAGCAAAAATCCACACAAGAGGGATACAGCCCTAAAAAAGTAACAGGAACAGACTACTAACTGTAATAAGAATACTAACTCTACGTAAAACTATTTGCACTATTTGTCAAAAGACAAAAAGAATTATACTGGCCTGAGCTCTCTGAAGAACTTGGGATCCGTTGCAGCGGCAAACTAGATCTGAGGTTGGTCAGAGAGCATCATGGGATAGGGACTGTGCCTCGAGCTACTCAGAGATCTTGAGCTTGGAAAGAAGCTGACTTGGAGCCGATGGATTGGCTCCGTACCCACGTGTAAGAACAAACGGCGAGATTGAACAACTTCACATTGAAGGGTTCCACTGCCATAAGGGCCTGCAGTTCAGACACCCTTCTTGCTGAAGTGATGGCTAGAAGTAAAGCTGTTTTCCAAGACAGGAATTTCAACTCTGCTGTAGCAGCAGGTTCAAAGGGGGGGGGGTATGTTTTTCCAATACAAAGTTAAGGTTCCAGGCAGAAGTGGGAGCACTCCTGGGGGTCTTAAATGTTTGGCCCCTCTAAGGAAGTTTTACCAGAGGATGAGAGAAAAGGGGTGGCTCAGTATTATAATGAGCTGAGATGGCTGAGGCATGAATCTTAATTGAAGAGAAGGATAGGCCCTTGTGGAGCATTTCTGTTAAGTAATCTAGTATATGAGGTAAGCTGGGCACCATTGTGCCCATCCCGAGACTGGCTCCAGGAACAGTATCTTTTCCACTTTTCTGAATAGGATTTTCTAGTACTAGGCCTCCTTCCCTCAAGAAACATCCAGCACCTGCTTACTGAGGGTTGCTAGAGGTGAGCTCAAGGGATTAGCCTGGCTGCAAGGTTCAGGGTTTGAAACTGAGGGTGCAGAATTTGGCCTGCCTGCTGGGACAGCAGGGAAGGGGTCTAAGGCAGGTGCCAAGGTTGTAGAACTGTCGGACTGCACAAAAGAGGGTACCAGTGCTGGCATGGCCAGTCTGGTGCAATCAGGATTGTCCTTGGCTTGTCCTGTCTGATCTTTAGTAGGACCATCAAGAGGAGAGGCAGAGGGGGAAAGGCATAGACTGAGGCCTTCCCAGGTAAAGGACAGGGCATCCACTTTCCAAGCTTGACTGTGGAGAGATCTGGTGCAGTATTTGTTCAGTTGATAGTTCTGAGGGGAGGCAAACAGGTCCACCTCTGGAGTTCCCCATCTGTTCCGCAAAAGCTTGAATATTTTGGGTTCCAGTTTCTATTTATGTGGGTCCATAAGATTTCTGCTAAAGTCGTCTGCCAGTGAATTTAGTTTGCCTGGCAGGAATTGAGCTTGTAGGTGCACTTGGTTGCACAAGGCTGTGTTCCACAGAGCCATGGCTAGTCTACAGAGTGGGTAGGAATGGGTTCCCCCTGCTTGTTTGTGTACCATATAACTGTGGTGTTGTCTGTCTTTACCAATAGTTGTCCTAGAAGAATGAGGTCTTTGAAGGCTGTCAGAGCATTCTGTACAGCTAACATTTTTTTGACTGATATGCAGGCGCATCTGCATTGGGTTCCATTTGCCCTGAATGCACTGCCCTGCCATGTGAGCCCCCCATGCATAGTCTGATGCATCTGTTGTTAGGGTTTGGGCGGCACGGGCTAGAGTGAAAGGGAGTCCCTTGTTGTGGTTGCAGGCCTCTGCCCGCCAAAGGAACTCTGCCCTTAGACAAGGAATGATAGGAATTATTGTTTCCAGGTCCTGGGAATGTTGACACCATAGACTTTTTACATACCGTTGAAGTTTCCTCATATGCAGTCTTGCATATGGAATTAACAGAATGCAAGAGGCCATGAACCCCAAAGCTTGCAGTATTTTCCTTTCAGATAGCTGTTTTTTGTGTGCCAGTAGGTTGAAGTAGGTTGTCAAATAAATTTATTTCACTGGAGTGAGGAATGCCATCTGGGAAGTTGAGTTCAAGCTTGCTCCCAGGAATACAATCTGTTGGCAGGGTACTAGGTGTGACTTCTTTTCATTGCTGGTGTACCCCAGTGAGGTTTGAAGTCTCTTTACAAATACCAGGTGCTGTAATAGGAAGTCCTGACATTCCGCCTGAATCAGGCAATTTTCCAAGTATGGGTAAATTTGAATGCTTCTCTGCTTGCAAAATGCAATGGCTGGAGCTAGGCCATTTGTGAATACCCTGGGCATAGTAGATAAGCCAAAGGGAAGTGCAGAGAACTGATAGTGCATAGAGCCTGCCCTGAAGCATAGGTATTTCTTGCAAGATAATATTATAGGGATGTGCAGGTAAGCTACTTTTAAGTCTAAGGTTGCCAGCCAGGAATCCTTGGCTAGCATAGAAAGCAGCTGTTGGAGAGTCAGCATTTTGAATTTTGGAATCACCAAAAAGGTGTTGAGAATAGATAGATCCAGGATAGGACGCCAGGAGTTTTCTTTTCTGGGAACCAGGAACAGTCTTGAATAAAAGGCTTGTCCACTTTGTTCTGCTGGGACAGGCTGAATAGCCTTGATGCTGAGGAGAGAGAGTACTTGCTTTTGGGCCTCCACCCACTGGTTTGGGGGGAGATCTGTCCATCCACTTAGGGTTGGGAGTTAGTGGAAGTGGAATCTGTATCCTAGGGATACAATGTTTAAAACCCATTTGTCTTGGGTAATGTATTCCCTGTCTTTTGCATGCATGGCGAGCTTTCCTCCTAAAGGTGCAAGTAGCTGAGCAAGGCTTGGAGGAGTGAAGGATGTCATTGTGCAAGTTTACCATAGGGATGGCTTACTACTCCCTGCTTTGGACGTGGGAGCACCCCACCTCTTAGATCTGTGCATAACCTGAGACTGAAGTCTTGATGGTCTGCTGCCCCTGGGTTTGGACTGAGAAGGCCTGGAAGGGACTGGAAAGGACCAGTTCTTTGAAGGCCAATGCCTACTGAATCTAGGTGGCTGTACTTGTAAGAAATCTTTAACAGTTTGCATAGATTTAGCTTTTTCCTCCATCCTTTTCAGGACGACTTCTGCTTTATTGCCAAATAGGCGCTCTTGGTTTAAGGGTGCATCCATTAATTTTGCTTTTAAATGGTTTGGCAAGTTTTGTTCCTTAAGCCAAGCATGCTTTCTAAGTAGAGACCACGTGACAGCAGCCCTGCAAGATGCTTCTAAAACATCAAAATCACAATGCAAAGTATGTTTACCAACTTCGTCAACAGACTGCATTAACTATTGTAAATCTTTGTGTTCTGCACAGTCACGAATTAACATTATTTTCTGTTTAATTAGCCCCAACATATGCTGCTGATACTTTAACATATGAAACTGGCAATTTAAAGCCTTAATGACCAGGGTAGCAGAGGTGTATACCTTTTTACCCCATCTGTCTAAAGCCCTAGAATCCCTGTCAGAAGGGGTAGGAGTTTTGGCAGTAGTAGCCTTAATGCCTTTTGGTCCCTGGGAAATGGTCTCTGGATCTTCAGTAGGATTCTTGAAAAGGAACTTGTGAGAGTCAGGTACTCTATAGTACCTGTCAGGTTTCCTGGGAGCTGGAGGCAAGGTATCCGGGGTAAGGCTGGATTCCAAGAAGACATCATCTACAATCTCCAGAACAGGAGGGATAACTAGAAGCCTGTGGTGAGGCAGGTTTAAAAATTCCCTGAGTCCCTTTTTGGACTGAGAATAGTCCTGGCTTTCCCAGTGGAAGGGTATGCAAAGGTTTCACCACAAGAAAAATCTTCTGGAGGGGAAGCAGAGGGAATGGAATCCTCTGCATCAGAATCCTCATAGGTAGATAAGGGTATGTCCTGGTAATCAGAAGGAAAGTACAGTTGTATACACTTACCATAAATGTAGATGTTTGAGTGTATTCACTGTTGCAGTCATTACATTTGGTTAATCTGCTGGCAGGTTGCCCTCAGTCGGCCTGATTAACAAAGTCTTGGGTTCTGTATCAGTTGCTGTCCCTTCTTCCATGACGTCAGGTCGTCAGGGGTATAAAACATGCAGCCAACGCCATTACATCAGTTTTTCTTGCCCCAGATGTCAGGTGCCCCCCAAATGGGGAGCAAAAAAAAAAAATATATATATATAGATATATATATACATATGTAATGCAAAACACAAAAAATATACCTCCAAACAAAGGCAAATACACCCAAAAGGCTTTTAAGCATAGTAAAAGAAAGGAGAGGTATAGTAAGAGAAAAACAGGGGGCTGTAGGGTGAGTAACCAGGACTGCAACAGTGAATACACTCGAACATCTACATTTATGGTAAGTGTACACAACTGTAATATGTTCTTCATGTTTCATTGCTGCAGTCATTACATTTGGGTAGAATCCCAAAGCTATGGCTGAGAGGATGGAATTATACAGCATTAGGAGCAGCTATAAGGCCTAGCAGGACAGCAGTGGCAAAGCCAGCTCTGGATTTAGAGTAGAGAGGTAGATGGTAATGCTTGGTGAACGTATGAACTGAGCTTCAGGTAGCAACTTCTAGAATGTCTCTGGTAGGAACCACTCTGAAAAAGGATGCAGAAGTAGATGCAGCCCTGGTGGAATGAGACCCGATTCCCTTGGGGATAGGTTTACCATGGTACGTATAGCAGAAACTAATACAATGGCTTATCCATTTGGAAATAGTCAGCTTTGAAATAGCATTTCCCTCTGCCCCTGCAGCAAATGCCACCAATAGTTGTTCAGATTTTCTTAGAGATTTCGTCCTGTTTAAGTAAAATCTAAGTTGTCTGTGTACATCCAATGAATGCAGAATACACTCACCCTTGTTCTGTGGATTGGGGAAGAAAATTGGCAGATGAATGGTCTGATTAAGAGCCACACTGGATACCACTTTAGGAATGAAAGATGGATTAGTTCTGAGAGCCACCCTGTCCGGATGAAAAATAATGAAAGGCTCCACTGCCATAACAGCCTGTAATTCTGAAATCCTTCTAGCTGAAGTGACTGCTAAAAGGAAAGCTGTGTTCCAGGAGAGAAATTTTAGGTCTGCAGTAGCAGCTGGCTCAAAACGAGGGAGAGTGAGTTTTTCCAAAATGAAATTGAGGTCCCATGCAGGAGTTGGTCCTCTCTTGGGAGGTCTTAAATTTTTGGCCCCTCTGAGATACTGCTTTAGCAGAGGATAAGAGAAGAGGGGAGGTTCTGTGTTGTAATGAGCTGAAATGGCAGGGGCATGGATTTTTATGGGAGAAAAGGATAGGCCCTTGTGAAGCATCTCAGTTAAGCATTGCAGAATCAGAGGAATATTGGGAATTGCTGTGCTTATTCCTTGTGATTGGTTACAGGCACAGAATCATTTCCATTTGTCAGCATAAGGATTTCTAGTACTAGGTCTTCTAGCCTCCAAAATGACATCCATCACTGGTTTGCTGAGGGATGTCAAGAATGAAATTAGCTGATTAGCCACGCTGCAAGATTCAAAGTGTGGCGCTGTGTGCGTAGAATTTGGTAGTTCTGCTGAGACAGTAGGCAAAGGTGTCTGAGGTAGATGCCACGGAGGAAGGTGTGACACATTGTGCAGGAGTGGGTACCAGTGTTGGCGAGGCCAGTCTGGAGCAATCAGAATCATTTTTGGTTTGTCTCGTTTGACTTTTAGTAGAAATTTGGAGAGCAGAGGCAGAGGGGGAAAAGCATAGACTGATAGGTTTTTCCAGCTGAATGATAGACCATCCACTTTCCAAGCTTTTTTGTGATAGTCTTGTTCAGAATTTGTCCAACTGATAGTTCTGGGGTGAGGCAAAAAGATCTATGTCTGGGTTCCCCCATTTGCATGTCAACATGCTGAAAACTTGTGGCTCCAGTTTCCATTTGTGTGGGTCGATAAGCTTTCTGCTTAGTTCATCTGCCAGAGTATTTAGCTTTCCTGGCAGGAATTGAGCTTGTAGTTGTATGTGATATGTCAAGGCCGTGTTCCACAACGCCATGGCTAGTCTGCAAAGGGGGTAGGAAAGTGTACCCCCCTGCTTGTTTATGTACCACATAACTGTGGTGTTGTCTGTCTTTATCAGCAGTTGTCCTGGATGAAGGTAGTCCTTGAAGGCTGTCAGAGCATTCTGTACAGCTAGCATCTCTTTCTGAATGATATGTAGATGCATTTGATTTGGGCTCCATTTGCCCTGAATGCACTTCTCTGCCAGATGAGCCCCCAAGCATAGTCTGATGCATCTGTTGTTAGGGTTTGGGCGGCAGGGGGCAGAGTGAATGGCAGTCTCTTGTTTTGGTGGCAGGTCTCTGCCCACCATAGGAACTCCAGTTGCAGGCAAGGTATAATAGGAATCATTGTTTCCAGGCTGTGACAATGTTGACTCCATAAACTTTTTAAGTACCACTGAAGTTTCCTCATATGCAGTCTTGCATATGGAATTAGAAGAATGCAGGAAGCCATGTACCCCAAGGCCTGCAGAATTTGTCTTGCAGATAGCAGGGTTTTGGTGGCCACCTGTTTGAAGTAAGTCATCAATTGAATTTGCTTTTCTGGCGTACGGTAAACCAACTGGACAGTTGTATTCAAGCTTGCACCCAGGAATGTAATTTTTTGAGAGGGTACCAGTTGCGATTTCTTTTCGTTTATGGTACACCCTAGACAAGTTAGAACCCTTTTTACAAATGCCAGATGCTTTAGTAGAATGTCCTTGTTTTCTGCCTGAATTAGACAATCGTTTAGGTATGGATATATTTGAATATTTCATTGCCTGCAAAATGCAATTACTGGTGCCAGGCACTTTGTGAAGACTCTGGGCACAGTAGATAAGCCAAAGGGCAGTGCAGAGAACTGGTAATGCAAGTAGCCTGCTTTGAAGCGGAGGTATCTTCTGCAAGATTCCCTAACTGGGGTATGCAGGTATGCCTCTTTTAAGTCTAGAGTTACCAACCAGGCATCTTTGCCTAGCATAGGTAGTAACTGTGGAAGAGTCAGCATCTTGAATTTTGGTATGTCCAGAAATGTGTTTAGAGTGG
Organism: Protopterus annectens; assembly: GCF_019279795.1. Classification (NCBI taxonomy): domain Eukaryota; kingdom Metazoa; phylum Chordata; order Ceratodontiformes; family Protopteridae; genus Protopterus; species Protopterus annectens. Next base: position 1,138,707,832 of record NC_056725.1, read on the forward strand.
ATAAGTCCAGAATTGGACGCAATGATTTGTCTTTTCTGGGTACCAGGAAAAGTCTGGAATAGAAACCTTGTCCTTTTTCCTCTTCTGGAACTGGTTGAATAGCCCCCGTGTTCATGAGGGACATAACTTGTTTCTGGACCTCTGCCCACTGATTTGGGGGAAGATCTGACTAACCGTTTGGGACTGTGAACATGTGGAAGTGAAATCTGTATCCCTGGGATACTGCATTTAAAACCCATTTGTCCTGGGTAACAAGTTGACAGTTTTGTGCATGAAGTGTTAGTTTTCCCCTCAAAGGGGCGGCTAAGAAGTAAGTGTTTGGTGATCATAGAGGGAAGTCATTGAGACTGTTTACCATAGGGAGGTGCCTTGTTGCTTCCAGATTTGGAGGTGGAGGCACCCCATTCTTTTGTTCTAAAAGTTCCTTGTGACTGAAACCTGGAGCCTTTGGAATGTCTTGATTTGATTGAGCGGCTCTCGAGGGGACTGCAAAGGACCAGTTCTTAGTAGGCCAGTGCCTACTAAATCTTGGAGGTTGCACTTGTAATAAATCTTTCACAGTTTGCATAGATTTAGCTTTATCGTACATCTTTTTTTAACATGTCTTCAGCCTTATTACCAAAGAGACGGTCCTGTTGTAAAGGAGCATCCAACAATTTTGCTTTAATATGGTCAGGCAGAGTTTGCTCTTTGAGCCAAGCATGCCTTCTTAGCACAGATCCATTTACAGCAGCCCTGCAAGAGGCCTCCAAGGAATCAAAACCACATTGCAAAGTATGTTTTCCAACTTGTTCAGCTGAATGCAATAAATCCTGCAATTCTTTGTTTTCCACACAGTCACAAATTAACATAATTTTCTGTTTACGTAGCCCCATGATATGCTGTTGATATTTAAGCATATGAAATTGACAGTTTAAAGCCCTGATTGGCAAGGTTGCAGACGTGTAAATTTTCTTAACCCATCTATCCAGCGCCCTGGAATCTCTATCAGGAGGAGTAGGATTTTTGGCAGAAGAGGCCTTAATGCCTTGGGACCCTGAGAAATGGTTTCAGGATCAACAACAGGGTTTTTGAAAAGGAATTTATGGGAGTCAGGAACCCTGTAGTATCTGTCTGGCTTACAAGGAGCCGGAGGCAGAGAATCAGGAGTCATACTAGATTCTGAAAAAACATCAACAATGTCTAGAACAGGAGGTATAGCCAAAGGCCTATGCTGAGGAAGTAGAAGAAAATCCCCAAGTCTCTTTTTAGATTCAGAGAAATCCTGACTTTCCCTATGGAAATGTTCCCTTAAGGCATGTAAAGTTTCCCCAAAATAAAAATCCTCAGGGGGAAAGGCAGAAGGAATGGAATCCTCTGCATCAGAGTCCTCATAAGTAGGAATAGACAAATCCTGTTCATTAGAAGAGTCAGAAGAAATAGAATCCTGTTCAGAGGATTCATAATCAATGTCTTGCCTAGGCCTCTTAGAAGGGGGGGGGGGGTTGGCTACCCCTGATCAGAGTAATTAAATCTTCAGCTATTTTGATAATTTGTTTTTTAGGCATAAGGGCCTGCACATGTGGCCCAGGCGTCGGTTTTTTAGACATAGATTTAGATTTTGGCCTTAGTTTCGAAGATGGCGTCGGTCTAATATACAAATCTGTAGGCCTGAAAACACCCTCAGAAGCCGGTGCCTGCAAAGCGGCTCCGGACCCATTTAAGGTAGAGACATCAGCAGGTTCCATAACTTGAAGCATCTCACAGCATACCGGACTCCGAATGGGTCTCAGTAGAGGCCTGCGAATCAGAATTAACGGTTATCAGGAGCTGCGAAAGCGCCTCACCGGCGACTGGCTTATGAGAAGTGTCGTTGTCAGTTTTGGACCTTGACGGTCTGTCTCTGTCTTTTTCTTTGCGTTTTTTAGGTATTCCGCTAGTCGGATTGCTAACCAATGACATTTCTGGCTAGTTAAATCTTGAGCCAAAATATTTAGAAGCAAAAATATACCGACATTTAATCGTGCGCTGATTAAATTTAACACAAAACTGACAGCAAGGCACATTGTGGTTGGGGCCTAGGCAAGGAATACAGTACAAATGAAAATCCTTATGAGGTATTTGCTTCCCACAAGTAATGCAATTATTAACTTTTACTGACAACTTCGGTTCTGAAACTCAAAAACGAAAATTTCAGGAGTCGGCCGACCAGCACTTGCTAACTGCTTCTGCTTCGGGCACAGCGCGGCAAGAAAGACTGATGTAATGTCATCGTCTGCATGCTTTATACCACTGACGACCTGACGTTATGGAAGAAGCAACAGCATCCGACACAGAAATCCCAAGACTCTGGTATTCAGGCCAGCTGAGGGCTACCTGCAGGCAGATAACCCAAATGGGATGACTGCAGCAGTGAAATATGAAGAACATTACCCCACTGGTGGACAATGTCTAGAAACACATCCCTTTGGAGCATTGGTTCGTGGGATGGTGTTTGTGACCTGCTCAGGTAATCTGCCATACAGTTTTGAGAGGAAGGAATGTACACTGCCTGAAGGGTTTTCTGGAATTTTACTGCCAGCTCCCAAGCCTGAAGAGCCAATCGGCATTAGTAGATAGCATTTGCTCCCCCCTGTTCACATACCAGTGGACTGTCACATTGTCTGTAAACAGCTTCAGAGGTCCTGGTTGGAATACAGGGTGGAAAGTTTGCATGGCCAACAGCATTTCCCTTACACTGATGTGTTCCTTCACCTATGAGGGAGACCAGGTCTCTCGTACTTTCAGGTGGCCGAAGGTTGCTCCTCAACCTACATCTGAGGTGTCTGTGCAATCTACCGATGAGGAGCAGGAGGGTTTAAGGGTAGTGACACGATGTATCCACAACTGAAGTTCCCTCTTCAGATACGGGATGAGGGTAAAGTACAGTTGTGTACACTCACCATAAATGTAGATGTTCGAGTGTATTCACTGTTGCAGTCATCACCTGTGGGGGCTATTCCTGCTGTGGTACCCCTCGGCCGGCCTGAATACTAGAGTCAATGTTTTTCTGCATTGGCTGCGGTTGTCTGTAGTCTGACGTTAGGTCATCAGTGCTATAAAGCAAGGCAGCCAACACCATTACATCAGTTTTTTTTTGCCCTAACCCGTTAGAAGCACAAGGAAATATGGTAAAGTGGTCCTGGTGGCAAAAAGCCACCGTGAGAAGCTTATGTCCCCCTAAAGAAAGAGGATATAAGGGGGAAGGAGGGAGACAAACCAGGACTGCAAGAGTGAATACACTCGAACATCGAACATTGGGGGTCACTATTGATGGAACACCTAAAATTCAATACCCATATCCAACTTAACATCAAGAAAACCCACATAAAACTTGGCCTACTCTACAGAAATAATCACTTCCTCTCGCCCTCTACTAGACTGACCCTGGCCACTACATATCTTCTCCCATCTCTTCTATATGGCGCTCCTCTGCATACTAATCTATCTTCCACCCTTACCTCCAAACTAGAAGTATGCTACAACAAAATCTCCAGGTTTGCCACAAAAGCAAAAGCCTCCTCTCACCACTGCTCCTCCCTACTAACTTTAAACTGGCTTGAACTCCCCAATCAACTAAACTTCCTCCAAATTTTCTCAGCCCACAAGTTACTATTTCAACCCACCAGCTGCCCTGCTTTATCTAATATCTTCCTACCTTATAACCCCCCCAAGACCCCTTAGATCCTCTCACCAAAACTTCATTACCATCCACAAACCTAAGCGCCCTGCTGGTCAACTTTTATTCTCCTTCACCCTAGCTAAAAAATGGAATGCCCTGCCCTCCACTTTGAGGGCCTGTGACAACCTAAACACCTTCAAAAGACTACTTCACTCCTACCCATTTCTTCACAGAAAATGTAACTGCACTCTTCACCCCATACCTCCCAACCTCCCCTCTTCCTTCTCTCCTGGCTAACCTCCTTCCCTTCAAAACTCTCACTTATACCCAGACTATAAATTATAACTCTCACTTATACCCAGACAATAAATTATAACCAATCTCCAACCAGCCTCTCGCTCTATGCCTCTCATCCTTTCCTTCATAACTACTTTTTACATCTTAGCTACTAAGTATTGGATACCTTTTCTTTCTACTACCCGACCTGGTATATAATTGTACGACTACATATTGAATGCAATGTAAATTAATCTTTTTTTCCTTTTGTTATTTCAATTTGTTATGTAACTTATCAATGTGAAAATTCTATATGCTATGTAACTTGTTAGGCGGAGCTTCGCAGCTTAGCAATGTGAAAATTATACATTCTATGTAACTTGTTATGTGGAGCTATTTTCCCCGGGCCTCCACTGAAAACGGGCTCTCAAGCCCAGTGGACCTCCCCGGTCACCAAACTGGAATGAATAAATAAATAAATAATCTACATTAAGTGTACACAACTGCACTATGTTCTGCGTGTTTCACCGTTGCAGTCATCACCTGTGGGAGGATTCCCAAAGCTGAGGAGAGGGGTAGAAGGATTAGAGACCTAGGCATGGGTCAGCATACCCTGCAGAACTGCAGAGGTAAACCCTGCCCTAGCCTAAGAGAAAAGAGGTAGGTGGCAATGCATTGTAAAGGTATGGACAGAGGTCCACATGAGAGCTTCCAAGATGTCCCTGGTGGGAACTACTCTGAGGAATGCTGTGGAAGTGGAGGCTGCCCTAGTGGTATGGGTACGAATGGACTTAGGGGGTGGTTTCCCATGTAGTCTGTAGCAGAAATGGATATAGTGTGATATACATTTGGAAATGGTTTGCTTGGAAATGGGCTTCCCCTCTGCCCCTGGGGCAAAGCTGACAGAAGCTGGTCTGTTTTTCTGAAGGGTTTAGTAAGGTCCAGATAGTATCTGAGCTGTCTGTGCACGTCTAGTGAGTGCAGAATTCCTTCCCCTTTGTTTTGAGGGTTAGGAAAAGGTGGGTAGATGTATGGCCTGATTGAGGGTCACATCAGATACCACCTTGGGCATAAATGAGGGGTTAGTCCTCAGTGAGACCCTGTCTGCATGGAACATGATGATGGGATCAACGGCCATGAGTGCCTAAAGTTCTGAAACCCTTCTGGCTGAGGTGATAGCTAGTAGGAAAGCAGTCTTTGAGGAGAGGTATCTCAATTCTGCTGAAGCAGCAGGTTCAAATGGTAGTAAGGTTAGTTTTTCTAAAACATAGTTCAGGTCCCAGGCTGGCGTGGGTGGTCTTCTGGGAGGTCTGATATTAGAAGCCCCTCTGAGGAATTGTTTAATCAGGGGATGTGAGAAGAGGGGCTGGTCTGTATCGAAATAAGCTGAAATGGCTGAGGCATGGATTTTAAAACAGAAGAAGGAGCGGCCACTATTGAGTAACTCGGCTAGGTAGTCCAGGATAAGCGAGATGGCAGGTTGTGAGGTACTGCCCCCTGTGGACTGGCTCCAGGAGCAGAATCTTTTCCATTTCCCTGCGTAAGATTTTCTGGTGCTGGACCTTCTGTGATGATGTCTAGGACCGGTTTGCTTAACGGGCTCCTTGTTTCTTTTAAAGTATTAGCCATCCAGACAGTTTGAGAATCTGCAAGTCTGGGTGCAGCACCCCCCCCCCCACCTGGGTCAAGACATCTGAGATCAGGGGAAGCTGCCTGGGAGACTAATGTCAGGCTGCACAGTAAGGGGTACCAATGCTGTCTGGACCAATCTGGAGCAATGAGGATGGCCGTTGGCCTCTCCTCCCTTATCTTGATCAGTACCTCGGGAATAAGAGGCAGAGGGGGGAATGCATATACAAAGAGGGAGTTCCAGGGGAAGGTCAAGGCATCCACCTTCCACGCTAGGTGGTGATACTCACTGGTACAGAATTTCTTCAGCTGGTGGTTGAGATGCAAAGCAAAGAGATCCACCTTCGGGGTTGTCCACTCCTGAATGACTTGCAAAAGGATTTTTCTGTGGGGATCCAGTAAGTTTCTGATTAGGTGGTCTGCCAGGGTGTTGTTGATCCCTGCTAGGTATTGGGCAATTAGGTGTAATCCCATGGAGGTGGCTGTCAGCCAGAGGTTCATGGCTAGCCTGCAGAGAGGGCAAGATTAGGTCCCTCCCTGTTTGTTGATATACCACATTACTGTGGTGTTGTCTGTTTTGATAAGGAGAACCCCTGGCCTGAGATGGGGTTTGAAGGATGTCAGAGCCTTTTGTACTGCCATAGTTTCCTTCTGATTGATGTGTAAGGGAAGGTGCTGGGCATCCCAAAGACATTGGGTGCACCTGCCTGCTAGGTGAGCACCCCAAGCAATGTCTGAGGCGTCGGTGGTGATGGTTTTCTGCCCGGTATTGCGGAGGATGAAGGGTAGACCCTTGTTCTTGGCACAGGTCCCTGCCCACCAGAGAAACTCTGCCCTTATACAGAGGATCACAGGGAGAGAGGTGTCTAGAGGCTGAGAGTGCTGACACAAAAGGTTCCTTAGATATCACTGAAGTTTTTTCATGTGAAGACTGGCCAGAGGAATTAGAAGGATGCAAAATGCCATGTACCCCAAGGCTTGCAGGAACTTACAGTGAGGTGACTTCAGAGAGGCAGGAAGCTCTGCATTTCTGGGAATAGGAAGGTCATTTGGGATGCTGTGTCCAGCAGTGCTCCCAAGAAATGATCTTCCTGGAGGGTGTTTGCTTTGATTTCTTCTCATGGATGGTGAACCCTAGGGAAGTTAGGAGTGTTTTATCAAAGAGAAGGTCCTGGAGCAGCTTTTCTTTGCACTCTGAGGCAGTCGTCCAGATAAGGGTAAATCTGTATATTTCTCTGTCTGCAAAATGCTATGGCCGGGGTTAAGCATTTAGTGAATACTCTGGGCGCAGTAGATAAGCCAAAGGGTAGCAGAGAACTGAAAGTGTTGTGAGCCTGCTCTGAAGCGCAGGAATATCCTGCAGGATTTTCTTATGAGGATGTGGAGGTAGGCATCATTTAGGTCTAGGGTCACTAGCCAGGCATTTTTTGTCAGCATAGGCAGCAAGCTGCTGTAAAGTAATTATTTTGAATTTGGGGACCACCAGGGAGGTGTTTAGAATGGATAGATTCAGGATGGGGCGCCACATGCCCTCTTTTCTGGGAACAAGGAATAGTCTGGAATAAAAGCCTTTGCCTGTTTGATCTAAGGGGACAGGCCCTACTGCCCCCTGGGATATCAAGAGTTTGGACATGTTTCAATGCCTCTGCCCACTGATTTTGAGGTAAGTCTGGGTACACTCTTGGAATTGGGAGTTCGCTGAAAGAGAATCTGTATCCCTGAAAAATTATCTTTAAGACCCATTGGTCCTTTGTTACAGAAAGTCAATTTTCTTTGCAGAGGGAAAGCCTTCCTCCTAGCTTTTGGTGAGTGAAAGGAGGGCAGATGGGGGAGAGGGAGTCATTGAGGGTTTTTGCCACAGATGGATGGCTTAGAACTCCCTGCCTTTGGGGTGGAAGTGGTCCACTCTTTGGTTCTCTGTTGCCCCTGGGATAGGGGCCTGGGTGGTCTGTCCCCGGGAGGCTTATGTTGGCCTTGTCTGCTAGGTGCAGGGAAGGACCAGTGATTAGAGAAAAAGTTCCTGCTGAACCTGGGAAGTTGAACCTGAAAGAAATCTTTTACTGTTTGTACAGATTTTGCTTTGTCTTCCATCTTTTTAAGCACCTCTTCTGCTTTTACTCCAAACAAGCAGTCCTTATCCAGGGGTGCATCAATTTAGACTTGACATGATCAGAGAAAGGGTTGTTCTTTCAATCATGCATATCTCCTAATGACAGATCCTGACACTGCTGCTCTGTTTGAGGCTTCTAATGCATCACATCCACACTGTAATGAGTGTTTAGCCACTTGACAAGTAGAATACAGCAAATTTGCTAACTCTTTCGAATTGGCACAGTCAGGAAAGTTTGAGATCTTTTGTTTTAATAGTTCCAAAGTGTGTTGTTATTTTAACATATGGAACTGACAGTTGAGTGCTCTGATAGCTAAGGTTGCAGAAGTGTATACTTTTTTAACCCATCTGTCCAGAGCTCTGGAATCCTTATCAGAAGGAATAGGATTCTTGGCAGAACTAGTCTTAGCTCCTTTAGGTCCCTGTGTAATGACCTCTGGGTCTGCAGCAGGATTTCTGTACAGGTATTTGTGAGAATACGGTACTCTGTAATACCTGTCATATTTACTGGGAGCAGGTGGGAGGGGTGTCAGGGGCTATGATGGATTCATGGAAAACATCATCCACCACTTCTAAAATATGGGGGATGACCAGGGGTCTGTGCTGGGGCAGGTCCAGAAACTCACTTAGTCTTTTCTTAGACTGTGGGAAATCCTGCTATTCTCATTGGAAATGCTCCCTGAGGGTGTGAAGGATTGCTCAAAGGAAAGGTCTTCTGGTGGGGAGGCAGAAGGAATGGATTCCTCTGCATCTGAATCTTCATAAGCAGTCACAGGTGGTTATTCCTCTTCAAAATCTGAATAATCAGATTCCTCAGAATCCTGCTCTGTCATAATTTCAGGTGCCGTTTCCTTTTAGACGTTGTACCCCAAAATAAGGGAGATGAGATCCTCTGCCATTTTAAGCATTTGTGCTTGGGGTTGTGCAGCAGGAACAAGATGGTGGCTAGAGGCAGACTTTATAGGGATGGCCTGGCTTCTAGGCCTAAGAGTATCTATCGGTCTGAGAAGAAATGGTAGTCGGATGAGAAGACTTTTTTTGTCTAGATTCGGTAGTGCTAGAGGGCTCCTAGGAAGCCAGTGCCTGTGTCGCAGCTCTGGACCCAACCGAAGCAGAGACAGCCAAAGGCTCGGAAGATGAAGATTTCTGCGGCATACCAGACTACAAAAGGGTCTTGGTAGAGGCCTGCTTAGATATCGAATCGGGCATTAGGGGCTGTGAAAGCGGCTCACTGAATTCCGGAGAACTGAAGACATGCTTAGAGGCAGAGGTATCGGAAGGCTTAGCCTTGTGTGGTGTGTCTCTAGCTTCATCTCTGCTTTTTTCAGAATGTCCACGGATTGTTGGCTGATGGACGCCATTTCGGAATGTGAACACGGAAGACGAAAATACCTGTTTACTATTACAGCTCTACGGCGAATGGTTCTCGTGTTAAAGAGGGCAGAGAACCGGCAACGGGAGACGTGGTCTGGGCCTAAACAAGTGACTCAGTATGAATGGAAGTCTCGGTGTAGGATCTGCTTTCTAAAGGCGAGACAATTAACTTTTTCGGACATCGGTGAGTGCAATAAAAAAAGGATCCCCAGTGGGGTACTTGGCTTTAGACATTTTTAGCTGTAATTCAAACTCTGGTAGCGACTGACCGGCACACTTGCAAAAGTACAGTTGTGTACACTTACCATAAATGTAGATGTTCAAGTGTATTCACTGTTGTAGTCATCACATTTGGGTTATCTGCCTGCAGGTAGCCCTCAGTCGGCCAAAATACCAGAGACTTAGTATTTCGGCATCACATGCTGTTGCTCCAGGACTGACGTCAGGTCGTCAGGGGTATAAAAACAGGCAGCTGCCATTACATCAGTTTTTCTTGCCCTAAATGTCAAGGCCCCCCCCCAAATAGGGAGCTAAGTTATGGTAGGGAAAAGACCACCAGTAAAAAGTAAATACCAATTCCCCTGAAAGGGGTGAGTAATAGCCATAGAGAGGAGAGAGAGAGAGAAAAACAGGGGGCTGGAGAGAGGGAAACCAGGACTGCAACAGTGAATACACTCTAACATCTACATTTATGGTAAGTGTACACAACTGTACTATGTTCTTCATGTTTCACTGTTGCAGTCATCACACTTGGGTGGATTCCCAAAGCTGAAGAAGGGTGGAGGCAGTGAAGAAGAGTTAGGGCTGGCTAGTACGCCTTGCAGTACTGCTGTTGCAAAACCTGCCATGGATTTGGAAAAGATAGGCAGGTAGTAATGCTTGGTGAAGGTATGTACAGAACTCCAGGTAGCAGCTTCCAGGATGCCCCTGGTAGGGACTCCCCTGAAAAATGCTGTAGAGGTAGATGTAGCCCTAGTGGAATGTGTTCTGACCCCCTGAGGGGTTGGTTTCCCACGGTGCTTGTAGCAGAAATGGATGCAGTGTGCTATCCATTTGGGAATTGTTTGTTTTGAAATGGCCTTGGCCTCTGCTCCTGTTCCAAAGCTGACTAGCAATTGGTCAGATTTTCTGAAGGGCTTAGTCCTATCAAGGTAGAATCTGAGCTGTCTGTGTACGTCCAAGGAGTGCAGAATCTTTTCCCCTTTATTTTGAGGATTAGGGAAGAACTTTGGCAAATGGATGCATTGGTTGAGAGCCACACTGGACACCACTTTAGGCATAAAGGAAGGGTTAGTCCTGTCAGCATGGAAAATAATGAAGGGTTCCGCAGCCATAAGTGCTTGTAGCTCAGACACTTCCAGCTGAAGTGATGGCCAGAAGCAGGGCTGTTTTCTGAGAGGAATTTTAACTCTGCAGACACTGCAGGTTCAAAGGGGGTAAGCATGAGCTTTTCCAGTACAAAGTTAAGGTCCCAAGCATGGTGGGTGCTCTCCTTGGCAGCCTTAAGTTGTTTGCCTCTCTCAGGAACTGTTTGATAAGAGTGTGCGAGAAGAGATGTGGCTCAGTGTTGTAATGAGCCGAAATGGCTGAATAATGAATCTTAATGAAGAAGGACAGGCCTTTGAGGAGTACATCTGTTAAGTACTCCAGAATTCGAGGCAGGGAGGGCATATCTTATAGGTTCATAGGTTCATACTAGGCTATCTGCCCGAGGGCATTTACAAGCCTAGCCCATAGTTTTATACATACACCCCCTTTAGTATGGGGAACTATACCCATTATTTTGCTGTGCCTGTCGAGCAGTGACACTGAGGTAATCCCTGGGGTATATCTGCGATCTATATCTGTGCCCTCTCCTTTAGACTGAACCCAAGAGCAGAACCTTTTCCATTTATCAGCATAGGATTTTCTTGTACTGGATCTTCTGGCTTCAAGAAGGACTTCCAGCACCTGCTTGCTTAGGGTTGCTGGGGGAGAATTCAAGGAATAAGCCAGGCTGCAAGATTTAGGATTTGCAGTTGCGGATGCAAAATCTGTCCCTCCTGCTGAGAGAGCAGGGTTGAGTTCTGGTGTAGGTGCCAGGGTGGCACCGGTGACAGGCTGCGCAGGAGTGGGTACCAGTGCTGGCATGGCCAGTCCGGGGCAATCAGAACTGTCCTTGGTCTGTCCTGTTTTATCTCGAGTAATACACTTGAGAGAAGTGGCAGAGGGGTAAAGGCATAGATTGAGAGACTGACCCACTGAAAAGACAGGGCATCCACTTTCCAGGCCCTGCTGTGAGGATACCTGGTGCAAAAATTGCTGAGCTGGTGGTTGTAGGGGGAGGCAAAGAGATCCACCTCTGGGGTCCCCCATTTCTAAATCAGAAGGTTGAAGGTGCTGGGCTCCAGTTGCCACTCATGTGGGTCTAGGAGATTTCTACTTAAGCCGTCTGCCAGTGAGTTTTGTTTGCCTGGCAGGAATTGAGCTTGCACATGGACTTGCATGTCCAAGGCCGTGTTCCATAGGGCCATGGCTAACCTGCAGAGTGGGCAGAGGTGGGTCCCCCCCCTGCTTGTTGATGTACCACATAACTGTCGTGTTGTCCATTTTTATTAGCAGTTGTCCTGGAAGGAGTAGGGATCTGAAAGCTGTCAGGGCATTCTGCACGGCTAGCATCTCTTTTTGGTTGATGTGCAGATGAATTTGACTTGGGCTCCAGTGGCCTTGAATGCATTTGCTGTCCATGTGTGCTCCCCAAACATACTCTGATGCATCTGTGGGTAGGGTCTGGGCGGCATGGGGTTGAGTAAAGGACAGCCCCTTGTTGTGGTTGCATGCTTCTGCCCACCAAAGGAACTCTGTCCTTAAATAGGGTATGATAGGAATGACCGTTTCCAGGACCTGAGAATGTTGGCACCAAAGATTTTTAAAGTACCACTGAAGTTTCCTCATATGCAGTCTTGCATATGGAATTAGCAGTATACATGAGGCCATGAACCCTAGGGCCTGCAGTATTTTACTTGCAGATATCTGGGTTCTGGTGGCCATTTGTTTGAAGTAGGCTGTCAGATAGACTTGTTTTTATGAAGTGAGGAATGCCATCTGGGATGTTGTGTCCAAGCTTGCTCCCAGGAATACAATCCTTTGACTGGGTACCAGTTTTGATTTATTTTCATTGATGGTGTACCCAAGGAAAGGTTTTTCACAAATGTCAGGTGCTGCAACAGCAATTCCTGACTGTCTGCCTGAATCAGACAGTCGTCCAAGTACGGGTAAATTTGGATATTTCTCTACCTGCAGTATGCAGTAGCTGGAGCCAGGCATTTTGTGAATACTCTGGGCGCAGTAGATAAGCCAAAGGGAAGTGCAGAGAAAGTACAGTTGTGTACACTTATCATAAATGTAGATGTTTGAGTGTATTCACTGCTGCAGTCACTACATTCGGGTAATCTGCTTGCAGGTTGCCCTCAGTCAGCCTGATTAACAAAGTCTTGGGTCCTGCTTCGGTTGCTGTCTCTTCTTCCATAACGTCAGGTGGTCAGGGGTATAAAACATGCAGCCGACGCCAGTACATCAGTTTATCTTGCCCCAGATGTCAGGTGCCCCCCTAATGGGGAGCAATTAAACATAAAAACACAAAGGTATACCTCCAACAAAAAAGCAAATACACCAAAAAGGCTTTTAAGCATAGTACAGGAAAGTAGAGGTATAGCCAAAAGAAGTTAGGGGGAAGGAGGGAGGGAGGGTAACCAGGACTGCAACAGTAAATACATTAGAACATCTACATTTATGGTAAGTGTACACAACTGTACTATGCTCTTCGTGTTTCACTGCTGCAGTCATTACATTTGGGTAGATTCCGAAAGCTATGGTTGGGAGAAGGAGCTTAGATAGCATTAGGAGCAGCTATAAGGCCCTGCAAGATTGCAGTGGCAAAGCCAGCTCTGGATTTAGAGAAAATTGGCAAATTGTAATGCTTGGTGAAAGTATGTACAGAACTCCAGGTAGCAGCTTCTAGTATGTTCCTGGTAGGAATGCCTCTGAGAAAGGCTGTAGAAGTAGATGCAGCCCTGGCGGAGTGAGGTCTGATCCCCTGGGGGATAGTTTTTTTCCATGGTGCTTATAGCAGAAATGAATGCAATAGCTTATCCATTTAGAAATAGTTTGTTTTGAAATAGCCTTCCCCTCTGCCCCTGCAGCAAATGCTACCAGCAGTTGTTCAAATTTTCTTTGAGGTTTAGTCCTGCCCAAGTAGAATCTAAGTTGTCTGTGCACATCCAAGGAATGCAGAATCCGTTCCCCATTGTTTGGATTGGGAAAAAAGGCTGGCAAATGAATGGACTGATTTAGAGCCACACTGAATACCACCTTGGGCATGAAGGATGGATTGGTCCTGAGTGATACCCTGTCCGCATGAAAGATAATGAAAGGCTCCACTGCCATAAGGGCCTGTAGTTCAGATACCATTCTAGCTGAAGTGATTGCTAAAAGGAGAGCTGTTTTCCAAAAAAATTTTAAGTCTGCAGTAGCAGCTGGCTCGAAAGGAGGGAGAGTGAGTTTCTCTAATACAAAGTTTAAGTCCCAGGCTGGGGTTGGAGCTTTCCTGGGTGGTCTCAAATTTTTGGCCCCTCTGAGGTACTACTTGAGCAGTGGATGAGAGAAGAGGGGAGGTTCTGTGTTATAATGAGCTGAGATGGCTGAGGCATGGATTTTAATGGAGGAAAAAGACAGGCCCTTGTGAAGCATCTCAGTTAAGTATTGTAAAATCTGAGGTAAATTGGGCGCTGCTGTGCTCATCCCTTGAGATTGGTTCCAGGCACAGAATCTTTTACATTTTTCAGCATAAGATTTTCTAGTACTAGGCCTCCTTGCCTCTAAGTTGACATCCATCACAGGTTTGCTGAGGGATGGTAAGGAAGAATTTAAGTAATTAGCCAGAATGCAAGGTTCAGTGTTGGAAACTGAGGGTGCAGAATCTGCTTCTCCTGCTGAAAGAGCGGGGAAGGAGTCTGAGGCAGGTGCCATGGAGATAATCGTGACACACTGTGCAGGAGGGGGTACCAGTGTTGCTGTGGCCAGTCTGGAGGAATCAAAATCATCCTTGGTTTGTCCCATTTGACTTTTAGTAGTACTTTGGAGAGCAGAGGCAGCAGGGGGGGGGGGGGAGGCAGACTGATAGGTTTTTCCAGCTGAAGGACAGAGCATGCACTTTCCATGCTTGTTTGTGGGAGTCCTTGTGCAAAATTTGTTTAATTGGTATTCTGGGGGGAGGCAAACAGGTCTATATCTGGGTTCCCCATTCGCTTGTCAACATGTTGAAAATCCTTGGTTCCAGTCTCCACTCGTGTGGGTCCATGAGGTTTCTGCTTAGTCCGTCCGCCAATGTATTTAATTTTCCTGGTAGGAATTGAGTTTGTAGGTGCACTTGGTAGCTCAAGGCTGTGTTCCACAATGCCATGGCTAGTCTGCAGAGGGGGTAGGAATATGTACCCACCTGCTTGTTTATGTACTACCTAACCATGGTATTGTCCAGTCTTTACCATTAGTTGTCCTGGAAGAATGTAGTCCTTGAAGGCTGTCGCAGCTAACATTTCTTTTTGATTGATATGTAGGTGCATTTGACTTGGGTTCCATTTGCCCTGAATGCACTTCCTTGCCAGGTGAGCCCCCCATGCATAGTCTGATGCAACTGATTAGGGTTTGGGCAGGGGGTAGTATGAATTGTAGTCCCTTGTTTTGGTGGCAGGCCTCTGCCCATCAGAGGAACTCTAGTTGTATGCAAGGTATGACAGGAATCATTGTTTCTAGGTTGTGAGAATGTTGACTCCATAGGATTTTTAGATACCACTGTAGTTTCCTCATATGCAGTCTTGCATATGGAATTAGAAGAATGCAGGAGGCCATGAATCCCAAGGCTTGCAGTATTTGTCTTGCAGATAGCAGAGTTTTTGCGGCCACATGTTTGAAATAGGTTATAAAATTAATTTGCTTTTCTGGTGTGAGGTAAGCCATCTGGGAAGTTGTATTCAAGCTTGCTCCCAGGAATGTAATTTGCTGACAGGGTACCAGTTGTGATTTCTATTCGTTTATGGTGTACCCCAGACAAGTTAGAACCCTTTTTACAAACGCCAGATGATTCAAAGGTATGCCCTGGGTTTCTGCCTGAATTAGACAATCATCCAGGTATGGGTATATTTGAATACTTCTTTGCCAGCAACATGCAATAAAGTACAGTTTTGTACCTACCATAAATGTAGATGTCCGATAGATATGCAACTGCAGTCATAACATATGGGTTGTCCTGCCTCAGGCAGCCCTCGGTCGGCCGGATTCCAAAGTCTGGGTCCGGCGTCGGCTGGTGTCGCCTCCTCTCTGACGTCAGAACGTCTGGAGTATAAAGGCATCGGCCGACGCCATCTTCTTCAGTGTTTCTTGCCCCAGATGCCCTCCTAGGAAGGCTAAATTTTGTGAATGGATAAAGAATTCCAGACATGCACAACAGTAATAAACAGATGCACCATAGAGATACCCCCAGCTAATAGGAATAGGGGGAGTGGACCCATAAAGAAGGTTGCAGAGGGGTAGGAGGGTGGGAGAATCCGACTGCAGTTGCATATCTATCGGACATCTACATTTATGGTAGGTACAAAACTGTACTATGTCCTTCAAGAATGCAACTGCAGTCATAACATATGGGTTGAATACCATAGCCAAGCTGGGGGTGGTTGGAACTAAGAAGGTGATGGTGCAGCTAAAATGCCCTGCAGGACTGCTGAAGCAAAGCCTGCTCAGGATCTGGAGTATAAAGGCAGGTTGTAGTGCTTGGTAAATGTATGCGCGGAGCTCCATGTAGCAGCCTCTAGAATGTCCTTTGTAGCCACTCCTCTTAGGAAAGCTGTGGATGTGGCTATACTTCTGGTGGAGTGTGGCCTAATATTGGCTGGCACACCTTTTCCATGAAAGGAATAACAGAATCTGATGCAGTGTCCAATCCATTTGGAAATTGTTTGTTTGGAGATTGCTTTTCCTTGTACTCCAGCAGCATAGGCTACAAGCAGTTGGTCAGACTTTCTGGTGGCCTTAGTTCTGTCCAAGTAGTAGCGTAGTTGCCTGTGTATGTCCAAAGTATGCAGCAGTGCTTCCCCCCTGTTTTGAGGATTGGGGAAGAAAGTAGGCAGGTGAATGGCTTGATTTAGAGACACCCTGGAAATTACTTTTGGCATGAATGAAGGCTTGGTTCTTAGAGAGACTCTGTCCTGATGAAAATTGAGAAAAGGAGGTACTGCCATGAGTGCCTGTATCTCAGAGACTCTTCTTGCTGATGTGATTGCCAATAAGAAAACCGTTTCCCATGAGAGAAATTGCATTTCTGAAGTTGCTGCTGGTTCAAAGGGAGGAAGAGTTAATTTTTCCAAGACGAAGTTGAGGTCCCATGCAGGTACTGGCGGTTTCCTGGGAGGTTTGATATTCCTTATCCCCCTTAGGAACTGTCTTAGCAAAGGATGTGAAAACACAGGTGGATCACAATTGTATTTTGCTGAGATTGCTGAGGCATGAATCTTTATGGAAGAATATGAGAGACCAGTATGAAACATTTCTGCCAAGTATTCCAATATCTGAGGTATACTCAATACTGTTGTATCCTGACCCCTGCTAGCATTCCAGATGATGAATCTCTTCCACTTGGCTGAATAGGTTTTTCTGGTGGAAGGTCTGCGTGCTTCCAGTAAGATCTCTTGAACTTTTTTGGAAAGAGAGATATTGGAAGGAGTTATGGTAACCTCCAGGCTGTCAGATGCAATGTTTTCAGATTTTGATGAACCGTCCTGTAATTGTGTTGTGTTAGAAGCAGAGGCCAAAGGGGCAGAGGCCACGGTTTGGTCCGAGTTATGCTCAACAGCAATGGGTACCAGTGCTGCCTTGGCCAGTCTGGAGCTATCAAAATGCCTGTTGGTTGTTCTGCTTTGATCTTCAGTATCACCTTGGTCAGCAGTGGTAGAGGAGGGAATGCATAAATTGTTAGGGACTTCCAGCTGAAGGAGAGAGCATCTGTTTTTCAGGCTAGAGGATGGTGGGTCCTTGCACAGAACTTTTCCAGGTGATGATTCATGTGAGAAGCAAAGAGATCTATGTCCGGTCTTCCCCATGTCCTTGTTATTTGTGAGAAAATGTGAGGATGCAGCATCCATTCGTGTGGATCCAAGAAATTTCTGCTCAGCTTGTCCGCCAGTACATTGTCCTTGCCTGGCACAAACTGGGATTGCAGATGTATCTTCAGACTTAGGGATTTTTCCCAGAGAATCATTGTTAGTCTGCAGAGGGGATAAGAATGAGTGCCTCCCTGCTTGCTTATATACCACATAACAGTGGTGTTGTCTGTCCTTATTAGCAAATGTCCTTGTTGAAGTGATTTTTCAAAAGTCTCGATTGCATGTATCACTGCCAACATCTCTTTTTGGTTTATGTGCAGATGCCTTTCCCTTGGTGTCCATTGACCTTGAATGCATCTGTCCTCCATGTGCGCCCCCCATCCATGGTCTGAGGCGTCTGTTGTAATCATTTGACCTGCTTGAGGTTTGTTGAAAGACATGCCTTTGTTTAACTGACTTGCTTGAGCCCACCACAAAAATTCCCTTTGCAGACATGGAATGAGTGGGATTACGTCCTCTAGGCTTTGGCTGTGTTGGGACCATAAGCTTTTTAAGTACCATTGCAGCTTTCTCATATGAAGTCTTGCCAAAGTTATCAGAAGAATGCAAGATGCCATGAACCCCAGGGCCTGCAGGATTTTCCTTGCAGTCAGCTGGGAGAGCTTTGCTAGGCCTTTGAAGTACTCTGGTAACTGCTGTTGTTTTTCCTCTGTGAGATAAGCCATCTGTGTTTTTGTGTCCAGTTTGGCTCCTAGGAAAATAATCTGTTGGGATGGCAGAAGTCTTGATTTCTGAATGTTGACTGTGTATCCCAAGGCCTGTAGTAATTGAATGACATAGTCCAAGTTTGCTATCAAGGTTTGCTTGTTGTCTGCTTGTATGAGGCAGTCGTCCAGGTAAGGGTATATTTGAATCCCCTGGAGTCTGCAGTGTGCCACTACTGATGCCAGGCATTCTGTGAACACTCTGGGTGCAGTAGATAGGCCAAACGGCAATGCTGAGAATTGATAATGCTCTGTCCCTGCAAAAAATCTGAGGTATCTTCTGCAGCTTTGTCTGATTGGGACATGCAGGTATGCCTCCTTGAGGTCCAGAGTGACCAGCCAAGACCCCTTGCCCAGCATGGGAAGGAGTTGCTGCAACGTCAGCATTTTGAACTTTGGCACAATGAGATAAGTATTTAGAGTAGACAAGTCCAGTATAGGTCTCCATTTGTTTTCCTTTCTTGGAACAAGGAACAGTCTTGAATAAAATCCCTGGCCTTGTTCGTGTGGAGGGACCTTTTCTATTGCTTTTATATTTAACAGCTTTGAAACTTGAATGAGTGCCTCTGCCCTTTGATGAAGTGGCAGGTTTGGCATGCCTTGTCTTATTGGTAAAGTATGGAAGTGGAATCTGTAACCTTTGTCTATCAAATCCAGAATCCAGTTGTCCTTGGTTAAGATGTGCCAGTTTTTTGAGACTAAGGATAATTTTCCGCCCAAAGGTGCTTCTCTTTGAGCCTTTGTAGATGGTATGAAAGTCAAGTCATTGTGGTTGTCCTTGTGGTGCAGCTGGACTGCCTGCGCCACTTCTTTGATTTGGTGGTTGCCATTGGCGGCCCCTGTAGGAGCCTCAGTATTGCCCTCTACCTCGGGCACGCCTGTTTTTTCCCCTTTGAAACTTGTCAGTGTCTGGAAAGGACCAATTCTTTGAGGGCCAATTCCTGCTGAATCTGGGTGGCTGAACCTGGAGGAAATCTTTGACTGTCTGTACTGATTTAGCTTTTTCCTCAATGGACTTCAACACATCTTGTGCATTAGCACCAAAAAGCTTCTGTTTTTCCAGAGGTGCATCAAGTAACTTTACTTTAACATGGTCTGGTAGTGGCTGTTCTTTTAACCAAGCATGTCTACGTATAACAGCCCCAGTCATAGCTGCCCTACATGAAGCCTCCAATGCATCATAGCCACACTGAAGAAAATGATTGCTAACCTGCTGGGTGTTATGTACTAGATCCTGCAATGCCTTTCTATCAATAGGCTCAGGAGAGGCTAGCTTTTTCTGTAAATCATCCAGTAAAAAATCCTGGTACTGAAACATATGAAAAAGGCAGTTAAGTGACCGTATGGCCAGGGTGGTAGAGGTATAAACCTTTTTTACCCCATCTCTCCAGGGACCTAGCTTCCCTATCCGCTGGCAGTGGATTCTTGGCTGTGGAAGTAGCCACTCCCTTGGGGCCCTGTGAAATAGTTTCTAGATCCACAGAATGGGCCTTAAAGAGATGTTTGTGGGTGTCAGGGACCCTATAATATCTGTCTGGCTTGACAGGAGCAGGAGGGAGAGAATCAGGGTTAGCACTGGAGTCGGAGAAAACATCATCCAGGACATCCATAACAGGAGGGATAGCTAAAGGTCTGTGTTGGGGAAGCTTGAGGAAGGTACGTAGCCTTTTTCTGGAATCAGAGAATTCCTGACCCTGCCATTTAAAATGCTCCCTCAGAGTGTAGGACTTCACCGAACGAAAAATCCTCTGGAGGAGAGGCAGAGGGAATTGATTCCTCAGCATCAGAGTCCTCACAGGCCTGGAAGGATTCTTCTTGGGTATCTGAAAGCTCAGAATCCCCAGAGGCTTCATCTGAAGAGAGGTTGTCGGCCTGCTCAGTTCTGGGCCTTTTCTCTGCAGGCGGCTGAGAACCTCTGTCTGGATGAGGCTGAGACCCCCTGATAAGAGAAATAAGATCTGCAGCAAGAGACATGATCTGTTTATCAGAAGAAGGGGCCTGGGAAGTAGGTTTAGGATGGGCCTTGGCCTGGCTGGCGGCCTTAGCACGTGCAAAGGCCTTGATGGACATGGATACAGGAGGCCTAGCTGCCCCACGTGCAGGAGTAACCTTGTCCACAGGAATGGTGTCGGGTAGATCCAGAACTTCGGTTTCTGGAGGAAAGTCAACAACCGGCACCGGTGTAGACTCAGAGACCGAAGGACGAGTTAACGCTGTGTCGTTGGCTTGGAGCGGTTGAATTTCCGCTTCCGAAGGGACCGAAGCACTCGCGGAGGGTTTAGGAGGAGTATCGGTGGAGGACGCGGGCCGAGGATGTCGGTCCTGGTCCTTTCGTTTTTTGGAAGATTGAGTAGTCGGTTGTTCCGACGGCATGATATAAGTGAAAGATTCGCCAAAAAAGTCTTCGGCAAATTCTGCCCGGCGCCTGAGAGTGCACTTATTAAAGCAAGCACAGGCCGAGACGTCATGGTCTGGGCCCAGGCAAGGTAGGCAATAAGAATGGAAGTCCTTATGAGGTATTTGTTTACCACAAGACAAACAATTATTAACTTTCTCAATTTGTTCCGACATCGGCTGAGGCAAGAAAAAATGTTCCCCAACGGGGTACTTAGCTTTTAGATGACTTCGGTACTGAAAACACAGGAGCTGACCGACCGGCACTTGCGAACTGCTTCTGCTTTGGGCACCGCGCGGCAAGAAAGACTGAAGAAGATGGCGTCGGCCGATGCCTTTATACTCCAAACGTTCTGACGTCGGAGAGGAGGCAACACCAGCCGACGCCGGACCCAGTCTTTGGAATCCAGCCGACCGAGGGCTGCCTGAGGCAGGACAACCCATATGTTATGACTGCAGTTGCATTCTTGAAGGACATCTGGAGCAAGGCACTTTGTGAAATCCCTGGGTGCAGTAGACAAGCCAAAGGGCAGTGCAGAGAACTGATAATGTGTGTAGCCTGCTTTGAAGCGTAGGTATCTTCTGCAAGATTCCCTGATTGGGATGTGCAGGTATGCTTCTTTTAAATTTAGTGTTGCCAACCAGGCATCTTTGCCTAGCATAGGAAGAATTGGTGAAGAGTCAGCATCTTGAATTTTGGAATCTCCAGAAAGGTGTTTAGAGTAGACAGGTCCAGGATTGGATGCCATGATTTGTATTTTCTGGGTACCAGGAAAAGTCTGGAGTAGAAACCTTGCCCCTTTTCCTCTTCTGGTACCAGTTGAATAGCCCCCATGCTTAAGAGAGAAAGGACTTGTTTTTGAGCCTCTGCCCACTGATTTGGGGGCAGGTCAGGCCACCCATTTGGTGTTGGCAACGTGAGGAAATGAAATCTGTATCCCTGGGATACGATATTTAAAACCCATTTGTCCTGGGTTATGAGTTCCCAGTTCTTTGCATGAAGAGCAATCATCCCCCCCCCCCAAAGGGGCGGTCAGAAGATAAGTGCTTGGAAATTTTAAAAGGAAGTCATTGAGACTGTTTGCCATAGGGGGGGGTGTATCTTATTTCCAGATTTGGAAGTGGAGGCCCCCCACTGCTTAGTTCTGAGAGTCCCCTGGGACTGAAATCTGGGTTTTTTGCTGTGTCTGGGTTTGGCTTGAGAAGACCTGGAAAGGACCAATTCTTAGAAGGCTAGTGCCTACTAAATCTAGGAGGTTACACTTGTAAAAATTATTTAACAGTTTGCATAGATTTAGCTTTATCTTCCATCTTTTTAAGAAATTCTTCAGCTTTGTTGCCAAACAGGTGGTCCTGATTTAAAGGAGCATCCAACAACTGAGCTTTAACATGATCTGGCAAAGCTTGCTCCTTAAGCCAAGCATGCCTTCTAAGCACAGACCCAGTAACAGCAGCCCTGCAAGAGGCCTCTAAAGAAACAAAACCACATTGAAAAGTATGCTTTCCAACTTGTTCAGCAGAATGCATTAAGTCCTGTAAATTTTTATTTTCCACACAGTCAGTAAGTAGGTAAGGACAAATCCAGGTCATCAGAAGAGTCAGAAGAAACAGAATCCTGATCAGAAAATTCATTATCAAGCTCAGCCCTGGGCCTCTTGGGGGGGGGGGGGGTTGACTACCACTGATTAGAGTTATTAGATCTTCAGCCATTTTTATCATTTGTTTTTTAGGCACAGGGGCCTGAGCATGTGGCCTGGGCATCGTTTTTGTAGACATGGATACAGATTTAGGCCTTAGTATTGAAGGAGATGTCAATTTAATATGCAAGTCCATAGGCCTGAATACACCCTCAGAAGCCGGTGCCTGCACAGTGGCTCCGGACCCATCCAAGGTAGAGACATCCATGGGTTCCACAGTTGAAGTATATCAGCATACAGGACTCCAAGTGGGTCTCAGTAGAGGTCTGCGAATCAGAAGAAGTGGGCATCAGGGGCTGTGAAAGCGCCTCACTGAGTACCAGCGAATTGGCGACTGGCTTAGGAGAAGCGTCAGCAGTTTTGGACCTTGGCGGCCTGTCTCTGTCTTTATCTTTGCGTTTTTTTTTTTTTTGGATTCCCGGTAGTCGGATGGCTAACCGATGATATTTCTGGATAATTAACCCGAGAACCGAAATATTTAGAGGCAAAAATATACAGACAACGGATAGTGCGCTGATTAAATAAAGTACAAAACCAACAGCAAGGTATGTCGTGGTCAGGGCCTAGGCATGGAATACAGTACAAATTACAATCTTTATGAGGTATTTGCTTTCCACAAGTAATACAATTATTAACTTTTACTGACATCGGTAAGGAGCAAGAAAAAGTTTCCCCAACCGGGTACTTAGCTTTAAGTTGAAGACTTCGGTTCTGAAACTCGAAAATGAAAATTTCAGAAGTCAGCCGACCGGCACTTGCGAACTACTTCTGCTTCGGGCACCGCACAGCAAGAAAGACAGATGTAATGGTGTCGGCTACATGTTTTATAGTCCTGACGTCATGGAAGAAGGGACAGCAACTGACGCAGGACCCAAGACTTTGTTAATCAGGCCGACTGAGGGCAACCTGCAAGAAGAATACCCGAATGCAATGACTGCAACAGTGAAATACGAAGAACATCAGATAATGCATAGATCCTGCCCTGAAATGCAGATGCTTCCTGCATGACTCCCTTATGGGGATGTGCAGATAGGCTTCTTTTAAGTCTAGGATGACTAACCAGACATCCTTGGCTAGCATAGGAAGAAGCTGTTGCAGGATAAGCATTTTGAATTTTGTTACCACCAGGAAGGTGTTGAGTATTGAAAGATCTAGGATTGGGCACCAAGAGCCCTCTTTCCCAACTACCAGGAAAAGTCTGGAGTAGAATCCTTGACCCCTCTGTTCTACTGGAACCGGCTGAATAGCTTTGATATTGATCTGGGAAAGTACTTGGCTTTGAGCTTCTGCCCACTGGTTTGGAGGAAGGTCTGGAAACCCGCTTTGGGTTGGCAGTGAGTGGAAATAAAATTTGTACCCCTGAGATACAATGCTGAGAACCCATTGGTCCTGTGTGATGGACATTCAGTTTCTTGCATGAAAGGCTAGTTTTCTTCCTAGGGGCACAAGCAATTGGACAGGGCTGGGGAGTGGAGTAAAGAAGTCATTGTGAGTTTTTTCCATAAGGAGGTGGATTACCACTCCCTGCTTTAGGGGTGGGGGCACTCCATTGTTTAGCTCTCTGCATACCCTGAGACTGTAGTCTGGGTGGTCCGATACCCCTGGGTCTGGTTTGAGAAGGCCTGGAGGGGGCTGGAAAGGAGCAGTGCTTGGAAGGGCAATGCCTACCAAATCTAGGGGGTTGCACTTGTAGGAATTCTTTAACAGTCTGCATAGACCTAGGTTTTTCTTCCATCTTTTTAAGAACCTCTTCTGCTTTGGTGCAAAACAAACTGTCCTTGTTCAAAGGAGCGTCTAGTAACTTTGATTTGACATGGTCTGGCAAGGTCTGCTCCTTGAGCCAAGCATGTCTTCTCAGTACAGATCCAGTGACTACTGTCCGGCAAGATGCTTCTAGGGCATCAAAGCCACACTTCAAAGTATGCTTGCTGATCTGGCTTGCAGAGTGCATAAGCTCCTACAATTCTTTACTTTCTGCACAGTCTGTAAAGGTTGCCACTTTTTAATCAGTTCCATAATATGTTGCTAGTACTTCAGCATGTGAAACTGACAATTCAATGCCCTAATAGCCAGAGTTGCAGAGATATATACCTTCTTACCCCATATGTCCAAAGTTCTGGAATCCCTGTCCGAAGGGGTGGGATTCTTGGCTGTAGTTGCCTTGATACTTTTAGGTCCCTGGGAAATGATTTCTGGGTCAGCAGTAGGATTCTTGAAAAGAAATTTGTGTGTCAGGTACTCTGTAGTACATGTCTGGTTTCCTAGGGGCAGGAGGTAAAGTGTCAGGAGTAAGACTGGATTCCATAAAAACATCAACAACAACATCCAGGACAGGGAGTATTGCTAAAGGCCTGTGCTGAGGCAACTCTAGGAATTCTCTGAGTCTCTTTTTAGACTGAGGATAGTCTTGGCATTCCCAGTGGAAATGCTCTCTTAATGTATGCAAGGTTTCACCAAGAGAAAAATTCTCTGGAGGAGAAGCTGAGGGAATGGATTCCTCTGCATCTGAATCCTCATAAGCAGATAACGGCATGTCTTCATAATCAGAAACCTCAGAGTCATTGGACTTCTGGTTTGTAGAAGCTGTAGGGGACTGGTCTCTTTTTCTCTTAGCAAGGGAAGGTAGACTTCCACTAATCAGCATAATAAGGTCTTCTTCCATTCTAAGCATTTGTTTTTGTGGCATGGGAGCAGGTGCATGCGCTTTGGTCGTCGGTTTTCTAGGCATAGTCCGAACTCTGGGCCTGAGAAACTTGGCAGTTTTAGCCAACAATGAAGTTGTCTGTTTAATACGAACATTGGTAAGTCGAAATACACCCTCAGAAGCCAGTGCCTGCACAGCGAGACTCTGGACCCATCCAAGGTAGAGACATCCGCAGGTTCCATAGTCGAAGAAGAATCTCGTGGCATACCGGACTCTGAATGGGTCTCAGTAGAGGCCTGCAAATTCATTCAAGCGGGCATCATGGGCTGCGAAAGCGCCTGAGTACCAGCGGACTGGCAACTAGCTTAACGGAAGCATCGTTGGCAGCTTTGAACCTATGTGGTCTGTCTCTATCTTTATCCTTACGTTTTTTCGGAATATCAGTGGTCTGATGGCTTACCAAAGCCATTTCAGAATACAGAGATCAAGAGCGAAAGAATTTAGCGACAAAGAGAGCCCAACACCAAATGGTTCGGGCGTTAAACAAGGCACAAACCGACAGCGAGGTACATCGTGGTCTGGGCCTAAACAGGTGACACACTAAGAATGAAAATCGCTGTGAGGTATTTGCTTTCCCCAGGCAAGACAATTGTTAACTTTTTCTGCCATCGATTAGAGCAAGAAAAAAGGATCCCCAATGGGGTATTTAGCTTTAGAAGACTTCAGGATTACTCAATTCGTAAACAAAAATTCAGGTAGTGCCCGACTGGCACTTATGAACTGCTTCTGCTTCGGGCTCCTCGGCAAGAAAGGCTGGGGTAATGGTGTCGGCTGCCTGTTTTTATACCCTTGACGAAGTGACATCAGTTCTGGAGCAACAGCATACAAAGCAGAAATACTAAGTCTCTGGTATTCGGGCCGACTGGGGGCTACCTGCAGGCAAACAACCCAAGTGTGATGACTGCAACAGTGAAACACTAAGAGCATCTGCTTCTGTTACGGGCTCCACGGCAAGAAAGACTGATATAACGGCATCAGCTGCCTTGCTTTATAGCACTGATGATCTGACATCAGACTACAGTAGACAACAGCGGACACAGAAAAACTGACTGGTATTTGGGCCAGCCGAGGGCTACCACAGCAGGGATAACCCCCACAGGTGATGACTGCAACAGTGAAACACGAAGAACATCAGAGAATTCTAAGGGGTGCTGGTGTTGCTTCCAAACTGATTTTAGATACCACTACCATTTTCTCATGTGGAGTTTGGCTAAGGGGAGCATTGGAATGGTGGATATCATGAGGACCAAGACCCTGAGGAACTCTGTGGCTGTTAGGTGGCAAACCACCAGAATGTTTTTGAAGAGGTGAGGTCCCATACCTTTTGTGGGGGAAGGGAGATCCTAATATGATCTGTTTGTATCCTGCATTCCAGGAAAACTTGATCCTGCCAAGGGGTAAGAACTGATTTTTTAAAGTTTATGGTGAACCCCAGATTTTGAAGGAGATTGATGGTGAAGGCAATATTTTGTTCCAACTACTCTGTAGAGCGAGCTAGAAGGAGAAGATCGTCCAGATTTGGAAAGATGTGTATTCCCTGGACTCTGCAGTGGGCAATCATGGAAGCACAGCATTTGGTGAAGACTTGAGTGTGGAAGAAAGCCCAAAGGGCAAGGTACAGGACTGAAAATGCCATGATGATACAGAGAAGGACAAAAATGTCCTGTAGTTGAGATGGATGGGAATCTGCAGATATGCATCTCTGATATCCAGGGCAATCATGAATGCTTGGGGAAGAATGACAGGGAATACAGTCTGCAGTGTCAGCATGTGAAAAGTGGGTACTTTTAGGAAGGTACTGTGATGGGACAGGTTGGGGATGGGTTTCCAGAGACCCTCCTTCCTGGGCACCAGGAACAACCTGGAATAAAATCCTTTGCCTATTTGGTTTTTGGGACACACTGAATGGTCCTTTAGTTTAGCAATTCTACCATAACGTCTAGAAGAAAGGCAAGATGTTCCTTGGAGGTGAGGGATGCCTCTGAAGGAGGGTAGCTGATCTCACCATGAAGTGCCCTTTTTGTATACTGCAGAGGACCCAGGCATCTTGAGTTATGTTTTCCAAGGCTGGCAGGGATAGGGGTAGGTGCTGGGAAAGTGGGATGTGGGTAAGAGGGGAAAGCAGTCAAAAAGAGGACAGCTTAATCACGAAAAAACGGCAAGCCTCCAGAGGCCAAAAAGCTCCACAAAAAAAGGTGAATGGATAACTCCTTCTTATCTTAATGTAGGTTTATTATAGAAACAAAACACAGCCAATGTTTTCACCACTGTCAAAGCAGTAGCTTCTTCAGAGATGCAATACAAAAAAGGCGCCACAATTTTTAAATGTTTGCTGAAATACGCCCACTAAGTGCATCACACTGCTCCTTAAAAAGGCAGTATTAACATATAAACAATCGAATAGTGTCTTCTCACTTATATTACTGCTGGGAAAGTGGGATGTGGGTAAGAGGGGAAAGCAGTCAAAAAGAGGACAGCTTATCTGGAAAGGGCCACTTAGAAGGTGGGGATGCCAGTGGGGCGCTAGGCTGTTGTGGTCTCCTGTCACTCTTTTTTGTTCTGGGTTGGGTACAACGAAAATGTCTAGCACAATTGCAGACTTTGCAGGGTATTTTCTTTAGAAATTGGGAAACAAAAATATGATGTGAAGTTGTTCAAACTCGACTTCATTCTTACTGATTGGTTCGGAGCTGACCATTGGCTCAGAGTCGGCCAATTTGCCAAGCTCGAGGTCTCAAACAGCTCGAGGCCAAAGCCCTATCCCACAATGCACCACTACATTCCCCAGATCTAGTTTGCTGCTGCAACTGATTGGGTGTTCTCTGCAGCTCTTGGCCATTGGAGAGATATGTTTACAATTTTCTTTCAAAAATTTTCTAATTTCCACTTTTATTGGATAGTTAGGTCTCAATAGTATTGTGCTTTGTTCTGGTTATCCGCTTTTCGGATTTAAATCCTTGTTTGGAAAGCTTTCTCTCTCTCTCTAGTTTTGGGCTTGGCCCTGTTTATTCAAGTTAGCCATTTGGCTTTATTGCTCTATCCCAAGCTGAATTAGGCTTTTGCAGTTTTCTGCAATTTTCTGTTTGTTAGCCGGTTAGGCTCTTTGCTGTTTTTTTGTTTTCCTTAGCCTGTTAGGCTTTTTCTATTATAGTTTTAGAAGTTTCATAGCTGCCTTTGTACAATTTTAGCTGGTTAGGCTCAGTTTTTCTTTGGACAAGTTGTTGTACTTGGGTGTCTTACAATGTCTGAAAAGGCTAAATCAGGTTTCAAGAGATGCCCCAAATGTAGTCAGAAAATGTCGATTACAGATGGCCATTTTACATGTGTGTACTGCTTGGGTGAAGTACATTTACAGGAGGTTTGTTCCATTTGTCATGGGGTCAGCTCTAAAGTGTTAGCTGAAAGGAAGCGTAAGCTAGTGGAGCGGATTTAATTAAGTCTGCTTTCCAATCAGACTTGGATTCTGCTCCATGTCAACCAAAACCCCCTTCTCCAGCCTCTTCATCTAGTTCAGCTCCAAAGGG
Organism: Protopterus annectens; assembly: GCF_019279795.1. Classification (NCBI taxonomy): domain Eukaryota; kingdom Metazoa; phylum Chordata; order Ceratodontiformes; family Protopteridae; genus Protopterus; species Protopterus annectens. The sequence goes on from NC_056725.1 coordinate 1,138,736,076, forward strand.
CTCTTCGGTTCCGAAAACTTCTAAAAAGACTATGGTCTCGGCTTCAGTGCCATCTGAACCAACCGTTCAGGTTGCTGGTAGGAGCCGGTCCCCAGTCTTGGAACCGGTATCTCCTACTTTGAGGTCCCCAATTCTGGGTTCACTGGCTCCATCGGTGGTCTCCTCTCAGGCTTCCAGACTTTCCGATTCGGACATGGACCGAGTGGTGCGGAGACATTTACAGGATCCAGCACTTGCTAAAATTCTATTGGTTTTGACTCTAGCAGCTTTGGAACCATCAAAGTCCTCCCCTGTTGTTGTTGCTCCTCCTCCAACTCGAATTGAGACATCGGAGCCGGAGGAGGCCAGTCAGTCATTGGTGGAACCGTCGGTACAGACACTCACTTCTGACCTGTCAGTACCGACCACCGATATCCTCTGCTCTGTCAGTGGAATTTGGGAGCAGATATTCTCCTGTCGGTATCGGAGGGATGTTGAACCGATACGTCTGTTCTGACTCTTCCTCGTGGGGCTTCAACACGGATGAGTGTTCTACTGCAGGAGGAGTCTTCAGTCTCTTCAGACCCAGGTGCTTCCTTGTATTGGAGCCGTGGGGCCTTCGATGCCATAAGGAGGGCTTTGTCCCCCCCCGGACTTCCACAACCTCTGATATGGCAACCTCCTCCCAAAAGGCGCCTGCTTCTTCTCCGCTACCACAGGTTCACTGTAAGCATAGGTACCCAGAGCCTCAGAATGCCCCCTTGGGGGAACCCTGCTCTTCAGAGACCTCCCCAAAGATTCCCACTGAGGAGGTTCCTCGGAAGAGATCATGTAAGAGGAGACATCTAGATTCCCCTCAAGAATCCATTAAATTACGTAGAACACCGATTTGGAGGAATCGGAACTGTCCCCAAGGTCCCCCTCGGAGGATATTTCCTTTGGGGATATCCTTGAGACCCTTAAGCAGAGAGGAGACTGGCAGCCCCTAAACCCTACCAAGGACGAATCGGTGCTCCTGAAGGCTTTCGGGTCCCGACCCTCCACCTCTTGGGTGTCTCCGCCCTTCGATGAGTTGATGGATCTTTTGTCTCGAAGGGCGTGTGAGTCACCAGATTCTATGAAGCATGTTGCTAGAAGGCCCAACAAGTACATTTCAGCACCCCAAGTTAAGTCCTTCTTATCTAAATCCATACCTGTTGATGCAATGGTGGTGGCGGCAGCCACTAAAAAAGAGATGTTGGAGACTTCTACGTCTGTCCATCCTCCTAATAGAGAGTCTAGGATAATGGACAGATACAGGAAGCGCATGTTCAGTTCTACGATCTTTGCCCTTCGGTCATTGAACTACCTAACCCACTTCACAAGACTTCAGAGAGATTTCCACAAGGAGCTTGGAGATGCTCTTCAGGGTGCAGTAGCCGACTCTGTGGCAGACAAGATGCAGTCTCAGCTTGCCACCCTCAACTACATTGTAAACTCTTCCATGCCCTTCATGTCTTATGCAGCTGATGGAACGAGTAGGGCTGCGGGTATAGGAATTGCTTTGCGAAGACATTCCTGGATGCGCTTATGCTCTTTGGCAGAACCTTTTAAGTCATCGTTTGCGAATGCCCCCTTCGATGGTTCCTCCTTATTTGGACCAAATGTTAGAGAGACCCTCACCAGATGTGAGCAAGATGGTAAGACTCTATCTGCCGTTGGAGTCAGCTTTTCTACCCCTACTAGACATCCCAAAGGTCAACGGGGTGGGAAAATGTGGTTTCGTAAGACCCAAGGAGCCTTTCTGAACTCACAAGCTGAAGCCTCCTCCAGGGGCAGAGGGGGAGGCAATGGTGGAAGACGACACCCAAGTGGCAGAGGGGGTCCACAGAACCAGGGTGACAGGGATCAGTTCCTTGGGAAACCCTATCAGCACTCCTGAAAGGAGGCCAGACTGTCCTGCTCTGGAGGCAGTCGGGGACGTATGTCTTTGCACCTAGGTGCCTGGCTAAATAACTCAGAAGACAGATGGGTACAAAATGTTATATCCAGAGGATATTCCATTCCCTTCTCTCACAGCCCAGACCAACAAAAGGAATCCCAGACGTTCCACCCAGTCTACGGGATGTAGCATCAGTAGAGGTCCAGAAACTATTGTAAAAAAAAGAGTCATTCAGCCAGTCCCAGCAGACCAGAAAGGATCTGGAACTTACTCAAGGTTCTTTTTGGTACCAAAGACGACAAGAGGACTGAAGACCTATTCTGGACCTCAGCAGACTGAACAAATATGTGATGAAGACGAAGTTCCAGATGGTCACGCTTCAGTCCATTCTCCCGTTCTTAGGAAAGGACAAATGGATGTGCTCTATAGATCTCCAGGATGTGTACTACCATATCAAAATGGCCAGGCCATCCAGGGATCATCTGCGCTTCCAGCTGGGAGCCAGTCACTTCCAGTTTCAGGCCCTGACCTTTGGTCTCACAACACCCCCCCCGAGTGTTCACCAAATGCATGGCAGTGGTCATAGCTCACTTGAGGCATTCAGGAATCCGGGTGTTTCCTTACTTGGACGACTGGCTCCTTACCCCCCCCCCCCACCAGGCATCATCTTATTTGGGTAAGGACGCTACCATAGATCTATGCTTACAGCTGGTTATTACGATAAATTCAGAAGTCTGCTTTATTGCCATTGCAGCGTACAGTCTTTTTTGCAATACCTCTTGCGAGATCTCACATGCGCATTCTTCAGTGGCAGCTATTCACACAGTGGACATTTCAGGACTTATCGATGAATCACCCAGTTCTGATTATAAATTCTTGCAAGGACGACCTTCGGTGGTGGCTAATGTCAGCGATGGTGACTATGGGCTGTCCATTTGTTCTCCCCACTCCAGTTGCAACAGTAACCACGGATGCCTCCCTGATAGGGTGGGGGGGGGGCACTATCAGGGACGGACAGCCCAAGATACTTGGCATGCTCATGAGGCTCATTTGCACATAAACATCCTGGAGATGACAGCGGTTCTTTTAGCACTGCAGGCCTTTCAAGACTCTTTTCCCCTAGGCACGATTGCAATCCAGTCGGACATGTCTGTAGTCTGGTACATAAACAAACAAGGAGGAAATAAATCGTACTCCCTGTGTCGAGAGGCTCTAAGATTATGGAAATGGGCAGAGTTCACCCAGCGTTTTCTGACAGCAACACACATTCCGGGGAAATCCAATGTAATAGCGGACAGACTCAGCAGAGCTATTTGGCTACCTCATGAGTGGTCTTCTCAAGAACGAAACAGCAGAAATTATTTTCCGCAGATTGGGCCAGCCTTGCTGCAACCTTTTTGCCACCCCCCTCCACAAACACCAAGTGCAGCAACTACTTTGCCCTGATCCCTCAACAGGGACAATCCCCGAGGGACGCACTCATCCATGATTGGTCTCCGGGATTTCTATATGCTCTTCCTCCCTTTCCACGGATTCCCAAAGTATTGCAGAAAGCCAGTTTTCTGGACAGGACACATCTTAATTGCCCCATATTGGCCTTGTCAAATTTGGTTATCCTTCCTGAAGCCTCATCTGCTAGAGAAGCCTTGGATCCTGGACCCAGTGCCGGATCTGTTGACCCACTTGTCAGGAGCTCTTCATCCCTTTCTTCAGTCCATCAAACTGACAGCTTGGCTGCTCTAATTCCAGAATTAATCAGAAGAAGCACGGCATATCCTATTGTCGTCTCACAAATCTTCAACTAAGAAACTTTACCTCAGTAAATGGAAAAGGTTTTCTGTCTGGGCACAGCAGAATAAAATTGAACCTTTCCTGGCGTCCATCTCAGATATATTGGAATTCCTAACAAAACTGTTCAGTGAAGGAGCTGCAGCAGCAACCATTCGAGTCCAACTGGACGCTATTTCTAATTTTCATTTAGGTGCATCCAAAAATGGTATCATGTCTCATAAGCTGGCTATGGCTTTTTTGTAAGGTATGATGCACTTAAAACCACCGATCAGATCTACTACTACTACTCCCTGGAACTTAAATCTAATCCTGTCCAAAATTATTCTTCCGCCCTTTGAACCTGCCTCTTCTTGTGAGCTGAGGTATCTTTCTTGGAAGACCATTTTCCTGGTGGCTATTACATTAGCATGCAGAATTTCGGAATTGCAAGCCCTTTCCATTAAGCCACCTTACCTAATATTTCATAAAGATAGGGTTTCCCCGGAGGTTGAATCCATTGTTCCTACCAAAAGTATGTTCAGAATTCACACTAAATCAAACAATTGAGTTACCTGTTTTCTTTCCTAATCATTCAAACCAGTTGAAATCTATGCTTCACAAACTTGACGTCCATGGACAACTTTGCTTCTATTTGGAAAGGACAAAAGATCTCAGAAGAGCTGATCAGCCGTTTGTCTCCTTCTCGGAGTCTAAAAAAGGTGCACCTGTCTCCAGAAAGTACAGTTTTGTACCTACCATAAATGTAGATGTCCGAACTGGATAGCATCTGCAGTCCAAGTTCTGTAGGTTGCTCCGTCGTCAGGCAGCCGTCATATGGCGAATTCAAAGTCCGGTCCGGTTCCGCTGATGTCGCTGCATTCCGGCTGAATCTCTCTGTTGTAGATAAGGTAACTGAGATCCGGGCCCTGGAGGTAGAAATAGATCTGGCTGTACCTAGATCAGTTTTCTCGCTTCGGCCTGGTTGAAAAGGATTTTGGTTAGCGAAACCCTGTTTGGTGGCGAGTGTCGCTTCTTTTGTCGGCCTTTTTGGCAATTTTGGTGTGGGAACAGGAGGGGACATTGGCACCACAGCAAAAGTGAGGAAAAAATTGTTCTCAAACTCCACCGTAAGTCAGTGGTAAAGTTTTGAAGGAAGCACAGGCAAACAGGCTAGGGGCCTCGTGGGCTGGGCTACATTAAGCTGAGCAATGGAAAGTTTCTCGGTTTATTGCTTATTTATTTACTTGTTTGTTAACTAATTCTGTTTCGGCGAGAACCCGGAAGTGAGGTCAACGGCGGTTCTGCTTTTTACTTAGAAGTCTAGTGCTCGGTCGGCGACGCCAAGAAAAACCAAGTCAAACTGACCGACTGTTCTGCAAACAGCTTCTGGCGCGCCTGGCGTTCGTCGGGAAGAAGGCTTACAGGCCGAACAGGCTGCTTGCCTTTATACCTGAAACCAACAGAGATGACGGATCCTGACGACAGGACAACCCAGCTGTTATGACTGCAGATGCATCCATGAAGGACATCTACCTTGTCGAAATGGCTCTCTGATTGTATTTTCTTTATCTACAATAAAGCGGGTATTGCATTACATAACAAAGTCAAGGCTCATTCTACAAGTGTGGTTTCTACTTCTGCAGCCTTCTTGATCAGGTTACCTATTGATTCAATTTGTGCAGCTGCCACCTGGTCAAATCTACATACCTTTATATCTCATTACAAAGTGGACAAGGCCTCTAGGGACAGAGCTTCATTTGGCTCTGTTGTCCTGAAACAGGTACTCCCGTGAACCACCCAAGATTATGGTGCTGGGGACGCTACCCATCAGTAAGAATGAAGGTGAGATTGAACAACTTCACATTAAGAAGTTATATACTTACCATAATGTTCCATGTGAGGAGTTGTTCTCACCTTCATTATTACTACCCCCCCCCCCATCTACCCCCTTCCTATGTCTGGAAGTTCGAAAGATACCATTGTGGTCTTGGTTTTCCTGAGGAGTTTCCTTTCACACTGGACTGTATGATTTCCTTGAAATCTGGGGTAGGTTTTATAATAGTTGGCACCAAACAAGATCTGGGCAATGTAGTGGTGCATTGTGGGATAGGACTTTGGCCTCAAGGTGAGACCTCGAGCTTTGCAAATTGGCTGACTCGGAGCCGATCATCAGCTCCGAACCCATCAGTAATAATGAAGGTGAGAAGAACAACTCACATGGAATGTTATGGTAAGTACATAACTTCTTATTTTAATTCCTTACCCTTTCCTACACAGATTTGAACTGGTTAGCAACTGCAGGTCCAAGCAAGGCAGAATTGTCCACAGGAGCAAACATGAGTTTAGCTTTTATGTCCTCAGGTAAGAGCTGAAACCTTAGCCAAGAAAATCATCTTATTACTGATCCAGAGAAAGCTGCTCTGGCAGAAACCTCTGCAGCACCACAGCTGCATTCTATGGAGTGACGTACTACTTGAGAAGAAGCACCAAGCAATGTCAGACTCTGGTAGGCCTGCAATAACCTGAGAAAGTTGAGACAGAAGTTCCAAAACGAATGTAGTCATATGTGTTTGATGATCTGTGGCCCTGAATGCCAAAGAAGCAGAAGTATATACTTTTTTGCCTAGTCTATACAGGATCCTGCAATCCCTATCAGATAAGACAGTAGTGGAGGGTAGCAATTTTAATGGCTTATCAGAAGTCACAGACATTACAGAAGGATCTGCAGAAGGACATCGGTGGAGAAAGTACAGTTGTGTACACCTACCATAAATGTAGATGTTTGACTGTATACACTGTTGCAGTCATCACACTTGGGTTATCTGCCTAAACCTTTCAGAGAATCTGACCAGCTGCTAGTCAGCTTTGCTACAGGGGCAGAGGGCAGGGCCATTTCAAAGCAAACTATTTCCAAATGGATAGCACACTGCATCCATTTCTGCTATAAACACCATGGAAAACCTACCCCACAGGGGATCAGAACGCATTCCACTAGGGCTACCTCAACCTCTACAGCATTTCTCAAGGGAGGCCCTACCATGGACATGTTGGAAGCTGCAACCTGGAGTTCTGTACACACCTTCACCAAGCATTACCACTTACCTATCCTTTCTAAATCCGGAGCTGGATTTGCCACAGCAGTCTTACAAGGCATGCTAGCCAGCCCTAATACTTCTTGATTGCCTCCACCCTGCCTCAGCTTTGGGAATCAACCCAAGTGTGATGACTGCAACAGTGAAACACGAAAAACATAGTACAATTGTGTACACATACCATAAATGCAGATGTTCAAGTGTATTCACTGTTGCAGTCCTGGTTACCCTCCCTCCAGCCCCCTGACTTCTATACTTTCTGCCTAGCTTCCTTTCTGGCCATATCTTATGGCAATGCTATTTAATTTTTACTGGAGGTGTTCCACACCATGTAATTGCTTCCTATTTTGGGGACTCCTGACATCTTGGGCAAGAAAAACTGATGTAATGGCAACAGCTGCATGTTTTATACCCCTGACGACCTGACGTCATGGAAGAGGCAACAGCATCCAATGCAGAAATCCCAAGACTCTGGTATTCGAGCCGACTGAGGGCTACCTGCAGGCAGATAACCGAAGTGTGATGACTACAACAGTGAAACATGAAGAACATCTTGCAATCCTCTGGGACTTGTAGAAGTGGACTGTTTTCTTGGTGGGCAGGTGACTGGGAATCTGGTGCCTGAAAAACAAGCGAAGGCACTTATAAAGGCAGGTAATACAGGACAGACAGCTGATGGACTAGGTGATTCCACCTATAACAGGTCATAATATATTTTTTGAACTTCAAATACTTTTATCCCATTTAAAGTGGTCTCTCATCTTAGCTAGGGTCTCTCCAAAGGACAGGTCTTCCATTGGTGAGTCTTACCACTTGATTCCTCTTCAGGGGAGGCATACTCCAAGGGGGAAGGGATCTGGGAAGAGTAGGCCAGGAACTCACCCCTAGAAGCTGCCTCTTCCTCAGATGTATCCTCTTCCCTAGTTCTTTTAAGTGGCGAGACAGTACTGGGTGGGTGGGGGGCTGTAAAGCCTGGAGAAGGCCTACGTGACGCAAGGTCATTGAAAATGCCCTGAGTGAATTACTGCCAAATCGCTAGCAGGCTCCTTTGGAGGAGACAAATGCTTGTTTTTTGTTTCTTTTTCCCATGAAGGTTTGCTTTATATAGGGTTGGAGAGCCCAACATAGGCCTTCATTCAATCAGGTCGGAGTCTACCTCTTCCCTGACAAGGACCTGTGGAATCCCCTTAGGGTCTCCAGTAGTCACAACTAGTGGTTCCCCTCAGACATCCAAAACATATGCCTGCTTGACCTCTACGGATGTGCTAATGCTCGGATCCATGGTGGCCCATACGTCATGCTTGGCTGGCAAATCTGGGCTGTGAACCGGGCATGTATCCAGACTCTCCACTGCCTCAAGACAGATATCAGTATCTAGAGGAGCAGCAGAAGGTTCAGGCCCTTTGTTTTCTTGGCCTTCCGCTTCAAAGCGGACTCTGCTTCAGGCTCCGGGGATCTCTCCATTGAGATTTTTGCTAGCAGCTTTAGGCGCCAATTCTCAAGGTAGATGGCAAGGGAGGTAATCCACTCCTTAAGGTCTTTGGAACAAATGTCTGATAAACACAGCAATTTTTGTGGTCTTGGTTTGGGCCTAAGCAGAACAGGGACTGGAGGTGGCTGTGTGTAATTTGTTATCCACATTGGCACTTGCCCCTCTTAGAGGACATGAACCCTAATCAAAGACAGTAGCAAAAGTCAAAAAAATTCCCCAACAGGGCAGCTATCTGAATTTAGAAAAATCATAAATGACGGAGTCAGACCATATAGTGGAATCTAGTGTTTGGATCTGGCGGCAGAGAAGTTCTGAGGATGGTGCGCGTCTACGTCACTTTTATGGCTGAAATCCGATTGCACTTGAGAAGTCTGTTTCACTGAGTGCAACCTATGAAAATGGGAAACTGTTTAAGGTATTGGTTTACAAATCTGTCTACTGCAATTGCAACACCGACAGTGAGAAAGTAAGGAGTTTTCCACGTGTTGACTTTACTGACTCTGCAACCTGCCTTAAGGTCAGCAGGCAAGTGAAAACATTTCAACCAAATGTTAAATAGCAAAATGTACAACGTGCAATTCATTGTACAGCAGTAATGCAAACCTATGCATTCTGAATGCAATCTAACCTTTTTTGCTAGTTACTTTTATCCAACAGGCTAGTAAGCAAACTATAGGACTGATCAAATCATTAACAGCACTTGTTTCCAAAACCCACTGGCGTCAGATATATATTTTTTTAATTATGACTTTAAATAAGAACTTCTCTGATGCCCTTGCTATAAATTCTTACATTATCCAGCATTAAAATCAGAAAGCAACCAACTAGCTTAGGGAGGCACTCTAGGTGTAGGATGTGAAAGATTTTTTTTAAATGCATGGAATGGGGTCAGGGAGCAGGCATCACTAGCATAAAGCAAAAGCAAGTAATGCTTTATTTTCTTTTGATTTTTTTTTTCTCTACGTATACATAAATGATTACTCTAGTTGTCACCCCTCCTTACAAACTGGTACCAAGGGCAGCTGTCTCCTTTGTCCTGGCTTTCCTAAGGCTATGTTCTGAATAACAGAGGATGTGCTTACTGCCTGCATAGGAAAGGGGTAGGAAGGTATTTGCCATTTTAACACCATACTCACCCTCTGTAGGGCAAACACACTACCTGTTCTCCAATTGCATACCCTTGTGGTGATGATGCTCCAACCTATGTCTGTAGCTGTGTGGTGGACCCTCCTGTTCAACCCCATCTATGCAGATCTCCACAACCACCATCTTCCTGGTTGCAAGACAGAGATGACATATTGACACTTGAGCAAGTTTTTTCACATCATCTCCTCACTGTAACTATAAAATCAATGCCAGATTAGATCTTTGATTGCAACCTGAAAGCCACAAAACACACTGAATACTTAAATATATAAATGCAAGACTTGCTAACGATGATACCAAGGATAAAGTCAAGATTCAAACTGTACGAGTGGCAAAAAAGAAATTGAAGGTTTGGGGAGACAAGCATGCTGATAAATCCACTGCACTATGCCACAACACACATCAGAAAGGGAGCACATCACTGAGGGTTTTTGATTCTAAATCCGGTAGATCCACAGCAACAAGAAACGTGAAGTGATACACATATAAAATGCTATAAAGAACATACAAAATCCATTAGCCAGGAACAAGTGAACAGCACAACTGAAGATAAACGTGTTCTATTTATTTGCACATATACATACAATATAAAACACTGAGCATTTATTCATTGATTCTTTCTTGTACAAAATGTAACTGATATATATACCTGTTGAATATTAAATTATGGTCAATTCTGATTTAAAAAATATACCTGCAGAAAAGCATTTGAAACTTTTGAATTTAAACAATGATAGAAAAAAATGAACATAATATATTATTGCCTTTTACAGTTTAATTCATATCCATTTCATAGACATTAAGTTGGCAGAGGTCAGTGCTCAAAAGTGTCACTGACTTTTTTCAGGATGTTCACATTTCAGCCATTCTTCAAAACCACCTGGAAAATGCTGAGCCCTAAAACCACAATAACATAATTAAAATTCAGGGACAAACTGGAAAGACATACTACTGTTCTAAGTTACAATGAAATAAAACAGTGAGCATAGTAAGAAAAGTTGCTTAGCATTAAAACATATAATTACTGGTTCAAGGCTGCAGCTGAGAACAGTTTCTTAAGTTCAGCATTCTGTAAGAGAAGTCCTCAAATTTATGGTGCACCACAGGGATCAACACTTTCCTCTCATTATGTATGTTTGTTTTTGTCTGTATTCACGTTTGGTGGCACTCTACAACATTTGAAAAGTGATTAACTTCTACTGAGAAAAAATGGTGCCCTTTGCTTTTTTATATTACTTAAAATCCAAATAAACAGGCAAAAATAATTTAATATTCTCTGATTTCTGGGGGCCCAGGTTGTGGGTGAAAGTGTCTTCAAAAGCAGCTCATGTAATGCACCACTACATACAGGCAAACACAAAAAACAAACAAAAACAGAGAAAACAAGATCCATTAACATACTTTCCTACATACCCATACAAATAAACGCCTTAACTTTTCCTCCTTCAATGTAATCTCGTGCCAGAAATTCAATCATCACATGCACCTAACTTGTAAAACACATAAGCTCATGATTATTGTGTACCTTGCAAACATGCTCTTCGAAAAGCAATCTCTTTTTAAAAGCAACTTCTAAACTACTAACATTTTATGAGCAGGTGCACTCTGGACTAAATGGCAATTTCTCCCAAGTATCAAGGCACATTTAATTCCAAAATGAGTTTTGAAAAGCAAACATATCTCTGAAACTGTTGACATTATTCTAAAGGAGAGAAGTTTATCATTTTTACAAGTCTAAATAAAAAGCATAACTGTAGTTGGATCAAGTGAGCATGTGATCCTGCTTTAAGCTGGAATATAACTGGCTGGGTAGTTATGTCAAGTCGCACTATATTCAACAGTTGCACCCTAGAAAAACCTAAAAGGTATGAAGTTGTGCAAGGTGACTAACAGCCTGGATGCAATTTTTATTCAACTATGAAATTTGATGGGAATGTTTGACATTTACATGAAAAGACTACAACTGCATATTATTGAGAAAGCTGGCTACATGCATGGTCAACAAGAAGCGATGGAGACAGTTATGTAGTAAATGCTGAAGATTAAGAAAAAGGCAACAGTGACTGTAAAAAGATGTGAACAATCTCACTGTACTCAGATAAAGCATACAAACATAACTTTAGATTATGGGTTGCTTTGAAAGCTGAGCAAAAGTGATTTATGGGGTTACAAGCAATTTAGAATGGACTGTTTTTTGCTAAAGACTCTCTGGGTGTTGTGTCAGCAAACCATCTGCCAAAGTGAGATCTGGTGTGATAAATCTAAGCCAATACTGAGGTTGTGACTTGTTATGAGAAAGAAAAAATAGTGTGGGAGTCATGGCAACCAGATAGAATGTACAGCCTTGTAAGAGCTTAACGTACTAAAATATATTTTAGTAGATCTTGTTGCAGTAGCCCTTACCAATAGGACTTTAGCTGCACAAGGCTTGACATCTGGTCAGACATCCAGAGGGCAGCACCCTTCGAAACTACTTGAATTTCTACTATTACAATAAACTCTTCTACAACTGGAATATGCTCTTCGTATAGATCACAGTTGCAGTGGTCCTTACTACTGGGTTGATTCCCAAACCTTAAGAGTCTGAGGGATGGAGAAACTGTCAAGCCTGGGCTGCTACAAGCACTGCAAAATGGCAGATGCAAACCCAGCCCTAAAACTGGAAGCAACACAGAAACTGTTAAAATGAGTTTTGAAAAGCATCCATATCTGTTATGCAGACGACTTTTATAAAAATCATAACTCACCTTTTTTTTTAAAATTAAGTTAAAAAAACAGAATAAATAAAAACTGCAGCTGGACTGGGGGAGCATCTGCATTGTACTTGGAAAATATATGGACTGATGACCAAGTTGTTACCTATAGAATAGCCTATGCATTACCCCATCCCACAAAAAAGCCACAATAGTTTTTCTACCCCTAGTGCTGGGGATTCTCTCAGTCCCTTCTGACATCTTTCCAAGATGACAGTAAAGAACAAAACACAATGTCAGTCACTTAGAGAAGACCTGCTTAGCATCTGAATTTCCCTTCTTCCAGGAGCTAAAGGACACAAATAACTGACCTGATATTCTGAACATCTTTGTTTTATCAATGCAGTATGTCAACTGTCTGTGTACATCTAAGGAATGAAAAATTCTTTCCCACTTTGTTTGCTGATTAGGGAAGATAACCATGAATCTTACAGTCTGGTAGAAGGAGAAGTTGATCAATATTTTTGGCACAAATGTGAGGTTGGTTCTAATACTGACCCTATCCTTATGCAAGACTAAAAAAGTCAGTCCATATAAGCACCTGTAATTCTCAAATCTTCCAAGCTGAGGTGATGTCCAAAAGTAAAACTGCTTTCCACATTAGAAAGATAAGGGGAGAGAAAGGGGCAGCAGGTTCAAAACAGGTCTGGTTAGCTTTTCCACGGCACAGATTAAGCTTCATGAAGGAACAATGGCTTTTATTGGTGGTCTTAGATGAAGGATTCCCTTCAGGGAATGTTTAACAAGCTGCAAGTATGCTACAGGCATGCAGGCTGAGATGACAGAGAGATGTGCCTTTATGGAGGTATATTCCAGGTCTTAACTGAGCAGCTCAACTCATGTATTGCAAAACCATGTACACTGGTTGCTGTGCTACACTCCAGATAACTCCTTTGGCAGCAGAGCGAAGCCTCTTCCATTTGATAAGTTTCCGTATGGCAGGCTTCAAATCTTCCTTAAGTATGGTCAGCATATCCTTGGACAAATGAAGAGTTAAAGGTAAAAGACTTGAATCATTTAGGCAGTTAGCTGCAATGTCTTTCAGTTGGGATGCATCAAGCTCTACTGTCCTGAGTTAAGAGATCCAATTGCAGAGGCACCACATGAGATTTTAGCCTGAACATCTAAATGTTGAATGAGGATCATGCTGTCTGAGCCAAAAGTTTATTTAGATTATCTTTGGCCCCTGCTTCCTTGATTTCAGCCTAGGAAGGAGGAGGGGATTAGAGGGAACAATTCAGAAATAGACCTGTCCATCTGAAGAAGGCATCCACTGCCAAAGCTTATATATGTAGCGTATGCAGCAGAATATCCTCACCCTTTTGCTGCTCAGACAGGCAAAAAGTTCAAAGACACCCACATGAAAAATATGCAGAAAAACAGCCCTGTACATCCATTCATAACAATCTGTAGCTGATCCACTTAAGCAAACTACATCCTAGGAGATGGAATGTAGACTGTCCTCAGTCATCTGGGATTAAAGCATCATCTCCTAGGCATTTATGGTCATTCTAAATCAGGATCTCTTACATTTATGTGCTTCTTTTTTTGAGCTGCATCCCAATACATCCAGCAGTTTGAGGTCTCCTAGATGTGCCTGCAATCTAGGCCTGAAGCATCAGTGGTTTCTATCAGATTGTGAGGATCTTATTTGATAAACATCCCTTGGTTCAGTCTGATCTGTTTGGGCTAAAATTCTAGCCCTTTGAGACAGACTGTGATATAGGAACCATAATCTAAAGATGCTTTTTCCAGGTATTTGTACTTCTTAGGAACCACTGGAATTTTCCCATGTGCAATCGAGCTAATAAAGTGTGGAAACTGCAAACCCCAGTGCCCTTAGGATTTCCCTCTCTGTTAACCACCATTTGTAGAGTCATCTGTTGGAAATGGTGACCTAGAGATTCCACCTTCTGTGTGTGTGTCTGTGCATGAGTGGTGGAGGTAAGCAGTTAATTTCCAATTCCAAATCCAGTAAGGATCTAGGGAGACTACAGTTTTGGAAAGTCTCAGATATGACTTGAGGATGTTGAAGGAAACCCCAGCTTTTGAAAGCAGTCACTGGTTAATTGTACTGTTGACACTACCTCTTCCTGGGATAGTGCCCAAATATGGTAGTTATCCAAGTGTGGGCAAATATGAAAGTCCTTGGTTTTGCACTAAGCAATTCCTGCAGATAGGCATTTTGTAAAAAAGTCTAATGCAAAAGCCAACCCAAAAGTCAAAAAGGTAACCTGATAGTAGAAGCACTCCTTCCAAATCTTAGAAAGTACCTGTGAGTATGTGAAGACTTGCATCCTTAAGATCCAGGGGGAACCATCAGGGCTTAAGGGAATGGGGCTGATAAGAGCTTGCAATGGCAGCATTTTGAAATTCGGTACTTAACCTTAGCAAGTCCATGATGGGCCTCCAGAGGCCCTGCTTTCTAGGCACTATGAAAGATCAAGTAGAAGCCTCTGTGATGATCCTGTTTCGTTTCAGGTCACACAATCACAGATGGAGAGTTTTAGGGGAAGAGGTTCCATGTAGTCACATCTGCTCCCCAGGGAGGTACAAGGCCACGATGTCCCCCTCAGGCTTTATCCTTCAAGTTTCACTGCCTTCTTAGTTCCTTGCCTGCAATAGTAGGACTTGGACCTAGATGAGTAATTCCCACAATACCTATGCATTGGGGAAGTGAAAAAGGAATTTCACTGATTGCAAAGCTTGTTTGAACCGAGCTGAACTCAGGTGGGCTACCAGCCAAAACTCTGAGCTGAGATTCCAGGCAACTCAAGGCTTCTAAGCTTCCCAAAATCTGTAGGTTGTCTGTTTTTTTTTTTTTTTTTTTGCTTAATTATACTACTTACTGCACTTTTTATTGCATTCTGCTTATTTAACACTGTAAAGTAAACTGCACTGTTTGTACTGCATTTCTCTGCCTTACTGCACCTGTTAAATAGTATTTTGTTGCTGTTTTCACTATTTGCAAAGCTTTATTTTTTTTTGCTAATTTCACTGAATGCAAAATAACTGTTGCTACTTTTCATTTTGCTAAGCATATGTTCTGTTTTCCTGCCAAGTGGTGTTTTAAATAACTGATTTGTTTGCTATTTAAAACATTTTTAGTGTCTCCTTGCTAACATTTTTTGGTGTCTCACTGCTATTTTTTTCTTCTGCTTAAATAAGTTTTAGTGTTTTCTGCCTAAATTAGTGTAGCTAGCAGCTGTAGCATGGTCCACATACAAATGTGCTGCATCTGGGTTTGTTTGTATTGGCTGTTGTACTCTGAGAACATTTTCCAAGCCATTTTTGATTAGAAGGGGCCCTTCTGCACCCTTGTGAGAGAAGTGTGCTGATTGGAACCTGTCTGGTGGAGGGTGATTAGCCTAGGATTGCAGTAAGCATCCTCATTGGCTCTTTAGAACTTTTTTTTTTTTTTTTTTTTTTTTTTTAAGATTTTAGCTTCAGGTATTTAAGCCCCATGTTTGAGCAGGTTTCTGCTTGTCTGCACATCGCACAGCACCACACAATGCAGTGCAATTGTACACCATAGATGGACAGATAATTTGGCAATGTTCGATAAAGCTGTAGTACATTAGTGTAGCCCTCATCTTTAGTACTTTTCCGATCAAAGACATGTTGCTAGTAAACTGTGACCTATTAAATCACCATCCAAAAACCCCATCAGAAACACCCATCTAAACAGCACCTCCTAGATTAATCCTGAAAACACCCCCACTGTGATAACAGTTCTTCAAGCCTAGCATTATGGACAGTTGGACCACCCCTGTTTCTCCTGCCGGCCTTATTAACTTGGATCTCCTGAGGCAGTGTAACAACTGCCTCATGTACACTGACAACCCTCTACTAATAATTCACTCTAGTGCAAGGGATGTACCTAAACCAAGAATTTTAAATCCCTGCTCTCTAGCACTCAAAACAGTCCTACAGAAGAGGCTGTCAACTCACCCACCACTAATCATGCACATAGAACCACTACTCATACAGTACAGTTGTGTGCACTTACCATAAATGTAGATGTTCGAGTGTATTCACTGTTGCAGTCATTACATTCGGGTAATCTGCTGGCAGGTTGCCCTCAGTCGGCCTGATTAACAAAGTCTTGGGTCCTGTGTCGGTTGCTGTCCCTTCTTTCATGACGTCAGGTCGTCAGGGGTACAAAACATACAGCCGACGCCATTTAATCAGTTTTTCTTGCCCCAGATGTCAGGTGCCCCCCAAATGGGGAGCAAAATATAAATATATATATAAATATCTAAGTATGTAATTTAGAACACAACAAATATACCTCCAAACAAAAGCAAATACACCAAAAAGGCTTTTGAGCATAGTAACAGAAAGAAGAGATAGAGTAAAAGAAAAAACAGGGGGCGGGTGGGTAACCAGGACTGCAAAAGTGAATACTAACATCTACATTTATGGTAAGTGCACACAACTGTACTACGTTCTTCGTGTCTCACTGTTGCATTCATTACATTTGGGTAGAATCCCAAAGCTATGGTTGGGAGGATGGAATTATACAGCATTAGGAGCAGCTATAAGGCCCTGCAGGACAGCAGTGGCAAAACCTGCTCTGGATTAAGAGAAGAGATGTAAATGGTAATGCTTGGTGAACGTATGGACTGAGCTCCAGGTAGCAGCTTCTAGAATGTCTCTGGGAGGAACCCCTCTGAGAAAGGCTGCAGAAGTAGATGCAGCCTTGGTGGAATGGGATCTAATCCCCTTGGGAACAAGTTTACCATGGTGCATGTAGCAGAAACGAATGCAATGGCTTATCCATTTTGAAATAGTCTGCTTTGAAATCGCCTTTCCCTCTGTCCTTGCAGCAAATGCCACCAGTAATTGCTCAGATTTTCTTAGAGATTTTGTCCTGTTTAAGTAGAATCTTAGTTGTCTGTGTACATCCAATGAATGCAGAATCTGCTCACCCTTGTTCTGTGGATTTGGGAAAAAAGTTGGCAGATGAATGGTCTGATTAAGAGCCACACTAGACACCACTTTAGGCATAAAGGATGGATTGGTTCCGAGTGACACCCTGTCTGGGTAAAAGATAATAAAAGGCTCCACTGCCATGAGAGCCTGTAGTTCTGAAATCCTTCTAGCTGAAGTGACTGCTAAAAGAAAAGCTGTCTTCCAAGAGAGAAATGTTATGTCTGCAGTAGCAGCTGGCTCAAAAGGAGGTAGGGTGAGCTTTTCCAACACAAAATTGAGGTCCCATGCAGGAGTTGGTGCTCTCCTGGGAGGTCTTAAATTCTTGGCCCCTCTTAGATACTGCTTTAGCAGGGGATGAGAGAAGAGGGGAGGTTCTGTGTTGTAATGAGCTGAAATAGCAGAGGCATGGATTTTTATGGAAGAGAAAGATAGGCCTTTGTGAAGAACTTTTAGTTATGTACTCACCATAACTTCAGATGTTTGGGATCCATCTCGCCTACATTCTGACTGATGGGTTCGGAGCCGATCCCTCGGCTCCGACTCGGCACGCTTATGCCAAAGAGCGAAGTCTCTTACTGGCTGAGCTTACCATATCCCAGGATGCACCACTACCAGTCCCCCAGATCTAGTTTGTCCATACATGCACACCTGCTTATATAACATAGTCAGATGAAACAAGATAAACAGTAGAACTCAAAACCGCTCAATCTCTTCTGATCTCCAAGGCAGGGGAAGGAGGGTGGAATGTGCGAGATGGATCCCAAACATCTGAAGTTATGGTGAGTACATAACTAAAAGATGTTATGTGATCCTATCTCGCCTACATTCTGACTGATGGGACAGCGTCCTAGCACCTGAATCCTGGGTGGCTCACTGGAAAACACTCCTGAGTACCGTGGAACCAAATGAAGCTCGCCTTTAGATGCCACATCCAATTTGTAGTGGGAAATGAAAGTGCGGATTGGACCAAGTAGCCGCAGCACAGATTTCGATATAGCGAGCTTGGAATGAAAAGCTATAGAAGTAGCCATAGCTCTGGTAGAATGAGCCTTGATAGATGTTGTAAGTTGCTTATTCAAGAAGAATAAGCCTGAGTTATGCAATCTCTGATCCATTTTGAGATAGTAGCTTTTGTGATGGTTTGGCCCAGTTTATTATCTGAGAAGGACACAAACAACTGGTCTGACTTACGAAGTTGCTGAGTCCTGTCTAAATAGAAGCGTAATTGCCTGTGAACATCCAATTTATGAAGAGTGTATTCTGCTTCATTGGAGAATTTTGGGAAGAAAACTGGTAGCTCTAGAGATTGTTGGAGGCAGAAACTAGAACAGACCTTTGGGACAAAGGATGGATTAGGCCTAAGTGATACTCTATCCTTGTGGAAAATCAAGCACGGTGGCTTAATAGACAGGGCTTGAAGCTCTGAAACTCTTCTTGCAAGTAATTGCAACTAAGAAGGCAGTTTTCCAAGACAGATATTTTAACTCGCATGTAGCAGCTGGTTCGAAGGGGAGATGTTAATGCGAAGCACCAAATCAAGATCCCACAGAGGTGCAGGATGAAAAATTGGTGGTCTTAATAGGCTCGCACCTTTAATGAAAGTTTTGCATAGTCTGCTGCTCATCAAAGGAGGATCCATGGATTCGTGGAATTTAGAGATAGCCGCTAGTTGGACTTTAATAGTTGAGACAGAAGATCCCTGATTAAACAGGGATGTTAAGAATTTCAAGACCTCTGGGACAGGAGCAGTGATAGGGTCTAAGCCCTTGAGTTGAGCCCAGATAGCAAACCTCTTCCACTTACTAAGGTACAATTTGTTAGTGGTGGGTTTGTGGGCAAGATAAAATGTGAACAACTTCGGGTCTAGTGTGTGCCTTCTAACTAAAGTCGGAAGTGGAGGAGCCAAGCTGTCAATTTCAAAGATTGAAGGGACTGATGCGATGTCCCGACTGATGGATTAGCAAGTCCGAATCAGGTCTAAAGTCCACGGATCGTCCACTGCATGCTTCTTCAGGTAGGGAAACCATACCTGACGAGGCCAGTAGGGCAATCAGTATCATTGAAGACCCCAGTTGAGAAGCTTTTGAATAACTCTGGGAAGAAGCGGAATTGGAGGAAAGGCATAAAGTAGCCCTGTTGGCCAAGGTTGTGCTAGAGCATCCATGGCTGGTACTCCCTGATGTGGGATCAAGGAGAAGAACCTTTGGCACTTGGTGTTTAGTGGAGTTGCAAATAGGTCGCAGCACGCGCCCCCATCTCCTGAAAACCTGAGCTGCTACTGTGTGGTTTAGAGACCACTCGTGAGGAGAGAGAATTGTCCTGCTCAATTTGTCTGCCAATATATTTGACTTTCCGGGATGTGGGTCGCTACCAAGAAGCGGTTGGTAGCTACAGCCCATTCCCACACTCTCATGGCCTCTCTGCAAAGGGGTATGATCTGGTCCCTCCTTGTTTGTTCAGATACCAAACCACCGACATGTTGTCTGTGTGGATGGCGATGATGCCCTGAGGAAGAAACTTGTGTAAGGCTTGTAGGGATAGAAGTACAGCCCTCATCTCCAACACATTGATGTGGAGAAGAGCTCGCCTGGAAGCCAGGAGCCCTGAACTAGCCTGCCCAGACAATGCCCCCACCCTATCTGGGAGGCATCTGTCGTCAGGGTAACCACTGGAGAGGGAAGAACAAAGGGTTTCCTTGATCCAAATTGGATGTCTGAAGCCACCAGCGAAGGTCCCTTTTGCATATTTCCGTAATCATGATGTGATGATTGAGGGAAGATCCTGAAAGGACCATTGCGTTGACAATAGCCACTGAAGAATCCTCATGTGCAATCTTGCCAGAGGAACTAAAAGAACCGTGGCAGACATTGAGCCTAGAACTTGTAGAACCATCCTGGCTGGGGCTTTGGATCTCGAGATTAGAGCTTGAACTTGGCCCTGTAAAGTTTGGATCCTTTCGCAGGAAGAAAGACGCGCATCAATCTTGAGTCTATCTCTGCTCCTATGAACCTTATGCGTTGAGAGGGCAGCAAGACAGACTTTGACCAATTGAATGTAATCCCCAGGGTAACACCCAGGGAGATGGTGGCTTTGAGGTTGTCCATTAGTAGATGCCTGGTGGTTGCAGTCAGGAGCCAGTCGTCCAGATAGGGAAACACTTGGAATCCAAGACTTCTCAGGTGAGCCGTCACTACTGCCAAACACTTGGTGAACACCCTGGGGCTGTGGTGAGGCCAAAGGGCAGAGCGCAAAATTGGTAATGACTGACTCCCAGGCTGAAGCGCAGATACCTCCTGGACGCCTGATGTATCGGTATGTGATAATAGGCGCCCTTGAGGTCTATGGAGCACAGCCAAACACCCTGCAACAACAGTGGGAGAATGGATTGTAACGTGACCATTCGAATTTGGATTTCGTGACGGATTGGTTCAGTCTGCTGAGATCCAATATTGGTCTCAGGTCCCCTGTCTTTTTTGGCACTAAAAAGAACCTGGAGTAATTTCCTGATCCGATCTGGTCTGTGGGGACCGGTTGGATGACTCCTTTTCTAGCAGCTTTAAAGCTTCTCAGGGTGCCATTTCCCTTTGACTGGGTGGTGGGTCCCGGATTCTTTTGGACGGTGGCGGCTAGTATGTGAATCGGATGGTGTGACCACCGCAATGATCTGAAGCACCCATCTGTCCTGAGTGATTGACTCCCAGGCTTTTAGGTGCTTGGCAACGACACCCGACTGGCTCGAGCAGCACAGCCGGGCAATCCCTCATGACGTGTGGGAGGCTGAAGAGCGACGAAAGGACTCGGGGTCTCCAGAATTGCGGGGCCCTCTGCCGCCTCTGGGACGGCGTCTCCCTGAAAAATTTCCCCGTCCTCTGCCTCTGGAAGGGGAATCTTCCTGCTGTTGAGAGAAAAACTTTCGAGATTTGGAACCACATTTTCCCTCCTTTAGCCTTGGGGTAAGGCCGAAAGGGAGTGGAATAACGGGCACCTACGGCAGATAAAGTTTTTCCCTCTTGCTCACAGTGGGTAAGGGTGTCTTTAACCTTGGGTCCAAACAAGGAGGACCCATCAAAGGGGCGTCGGCGAAGGAAGACTTGAAGGCCTCCGAACTGACACAAGCGGAGCCAGGCTTGTCTCCGTGAGCCACGCCTGTGCTCCGTTTTACCTCCGCCTTCGCCGCATAGGAAATGAGCCTCATGGACGAGTTAGAAATTGACGTAGTATAGCCAACTGAGAGCTAACCGACTGGGCTAGCTGCTCAGGTAGGTTACCCGAGGGAATCTGACAACTCCTTGACCAGATCCTCTGAAGCCTGGTAAAATGTGCCAAATAATTCAGAGACCTTAACGTAAAGGCCGCTGAAGTCAGGGTGCGCTTCCGCACCTGTCCATACTCCTAGACTCCTTATTAGGAGGATGGACGGACGCTGAAGCCTCTGCCACGCCCTGTGTGTAGCAGATGCCACCACCATGGCATCTACAGCCACGCCTTTAGTAAGGAACTCCTTCTCGGGGAGCAGACAAAAATTTATTTGGAGAAGGGACTGGTTCCACGGTATCTGGATGTTCCCCCCTTCGACAAACTAAATCCAGAAGCTCGTCGCTGAGACACCCAGGAGGCGGAGGGCTGAGCCCCAAAGGCCTTGAGGAGCACTGACTCGTCAGCAGAGGGGGTTTGGATATCCAGCCGCCCTCGTTGTTTGAGGATCTCTAAGATGTCTGCAAATGAGACATCATCCGAGGACGACTGGGACCCCTCTGCATCATCCAGATCAGTGTCTGAAGTAATAGACTCGGGAGTCCACGTGCTTCCTCTTGTACGATCTCTTCCTTGGGGTTCCTCCGAAGACAGCTCAGAAGAACCCTCAGGAGGAGGGAACCCCACTGGGGTAACCTCAGGCCCCGGGCTCCGCTGACTACGGACAGGGGAACTGCCAAAGACCCAGTCTCCACGCCTAGGGAAGGTGCCGGTAAAGCCGGGAGATGGCGAAGAGGACTTGGCCAAGGCACTCCTCATGGCTCTGAAAGCCAGACCCCAGAATCCTGGGAGTGTCCGGTCCCCGGAGCAGTGATAGCCGACGGAAGTCCCGCAGTCAAGCACCGAGGGAGGCTCGGAACCAAAGCATAGGTCCCAAACATCACCCCGGTCCAGCCGAAGACGTACAGACAAACTCGGACCAAGGCCGGGTTGGAGTAAGGGTCGGAGCCGACCCTGAGATCTCCACCGGCTCCAACAGCACCTGCTCCGGAGCCGAAGCAGTCGGAGGAGGAATGGCAATGGGTGGGCCAAGGTCATCGGCTCGAAGCCAACTGGGTCGGAACCGAAACAAATTTTTGGAAGACTGGGGACTGGAACAGTCTTTGGAGCACCCTGTCTATATCAGAATCTGACATCCTCAAGACCGAGAGGAAACAGAACGGGTCGGCGGCCTCTCCAACGGCCCCAAAGGGCTAGGGGACGGCGAGGCGACTCGATGAGTATCGGCCGAGGAATACACACACCAGATTCCATCGGTGCGAGGTGGACTTGGCGCCGAGGAGGAAGTGTCTGAGCGGCGACCCTTGTCGGCTCCGAGCAGTGGAGCCGGCGAAGGTGACCCGCCTCGATGCCCCAGCCATCGGCTCCGGCCAGAGGAGTCGACACTGGTGGCATCGAGGCAGACGTCCGACCTCGGCAAGTCCTTGGCCGGAAGGAGAGGCCTGCCTTTGTTTCTTGGCGATCGGATCCGGCCCCTTTTCTTTTGGCCGGAGAAGGAGAGGATGCCAAAGCTTCTTGAAAGAAGGTTTAATTAATCCCTTAAGAATTAATTTATTTTTCCTCTCCTGGAGGACCCTTGAGGAAAAAGCGTGACATACACTACATGATTCCTGTAAATGTTTTGCCCCTAAGCAATACACACAGAGCGAGTGATCGTCCGTGATGGACATTTTGAAGCTACATTTTACACATTTCTTAAAGCCGAAGGCCTAGGATTCTGAGACATTATAAAAAATTTCAGAAAACTAACTGGAAGAAACACTGGTGACACACCTAGAATAGGCTTACAGTTATCACTGCAATACTCTGTAGTCAAAACACAGCACAAACTCTGTAAATTGGAATAATTTCTCTCTGCTAGTTCTTCTTTAAAGAAGAGAAATATAAATGATCGAAACAGAACCAAGTCACCTACAAATAAAAGACCGGAAAGGCCTTTCCAGACAAGAGGTACTCCTAGTCCACACTCACAACACAAGAATTCACCAAGTGAATTTTGTCAAACGCACTCCAAACACAAGAATAGCTGTTAAAACAGCTTTTTGTTGAGAATGAAGAAAATCCTGACAGAAAAACTAGTGAAATAATCACTACTTAACTCAGCCAGCTCGAGACCACGTCTTCACTTGTTAGCGGCAAACGAGATCTGAGGGACTGGTAGTGGTGCATCCTGGGATATGGTAAGCTCAGCCAGTAAGAGACTTCGCTCTTTGGCATAAAGCTGATGCAGTCGAGCGAGGGATCGGCTCCGAACCCATCAGTCAGAATGTAGGCGAGATAGGATCACATAACATTCTCAGTTAAATATTGCAGAATCTGTGGAATATTGGGCATTGCTGTGATTATTCCTTGTGCTTTGTTTCAAGCACAGAATCTTTTCCATTTATCAGCATAAGATTTTCTAGTACTAGGCCTTCTAGCCTCCAAAATGACATCCATCACAAGTTTGCTGAGAGATGTAACTGGTGAAATTAGTTGATTAGTCATGCTGCAAGATTCAGAGTTTGGAGCAGAGTGTGCAGAATTTGATAAACTGATAGTTTTGGGATGAGGCTAAAAGGTCTATGTTTGGGCTCCCCCATTTGCCTGTCAGCATGCTGAAGATTTGTGGACCCAGTTTCTAATTGTGCGGGTTCATAAGATTTCTGCTTAGTTCGTCTGCCAGTGTATTTTGCTTTCCTGGCAGGAATTGAGCTTGTAGATTTATTTGATAAGTCAAGGCAGTGCTCCACAAAGCCATGGATAGTCTGCAAAGGGGGTAGGAATTGGCAACCCCCTGCTTGTTTATGTACCACATGACTGTGGTGTTGTCTTGTCTTTATCAGTAGTTGTCCTGGATGAAGATAGTCCTTGAAGGCTGTCAGAGAATTCTGTACAGCTAGCATCTCTTTCTGGTTGATATGTAGGTGCATATGATTTGGGCTCCATTTGCCCTGAATGCATCTCCCTGCCAGGTGGGTCCCCCAAGCATAGTCTGATGCGTCTGTAGTTAGGGTTTGGGTGGCAGGGGGTGGAATGAATGACAGTCCCTTGTTTTGGTGACGGGCATCTGCGCACCATAGGAACTCTTGTTGCAGGCAAGGATCGATAGGAATCATGGTCTCCAGGCTGTGACGATGTTGACTCCATAAGCTTTTTAGGTACCATTGAAGTTTCTTCATATGCAGTCTTGCATACGGAATTATTAGAATGCAGGAAGCCAAGAACCCCAAGGCCTGCAGAATTTGTCTTGCAGATAGCTGTTTTTCTGTGGCCACTTGTTTGAAGTAAGTCATTAATTGAATTTGTTTTTCTGGTGTAAGGTAAGTCATCTGGGCAGTTGTATTCAAGCTTGCATCCAGGAATGCAATTATTTGAGAGGGTACCAGTTGTGATTTCTTTTCGTTTATGGTGTACCCTAGACAAATTAGAAGTCTTTTCACAAACGCCTAATGTTTTAGAAGAGTGTCCTTGTTTTCTGCCTGAATTAGACAATCGTCCAGGTAAGGATAAATTTGAATGTTTCTTTGTCTGCAATATGCAATTACTGGTGCCCGGCACTTTGTGAAGACCCTGGGCGCAGTAGATAAGCCAAAGGGCAGTGCAGATAACTGGTAATGCAAATAGCCTGCTTTGAAGTGGAGGTATCTTCTGCAAGATTCCCTGACTGGGATATGCAGGAAAGCCTCTTTTAAGTCTAGAGTTACCAGCCAGGCATCCTTGCCTAGCATAGGCAGTAACTGTTGTAGAGTCAGCATCTTGAATTTTGGAATGTCCAGAAATGTGTTTAGAATGGATAAATCCAGAATTGGATGCCATGATTTGTCTTTTCTGGGTAACAGGAAAAGTCTTGAATAAAAATCTTGTCCCTTTTCTGGTACTGGTTGAATAGCCCCCATATTCATGAGGGACAACTTGTTTCTGGGCCTCTGCCCACTGATTAGGAGGCAGATCTGGCCATCTGTTTGGGATTGGCAACATGTAAAAATGAAATCTGCATCCCTGGGAGACTATATTTAAAACCCACTTGTCCTGGGTAATTAGTTGCCATATTCTTGCATGAAGTGCCAGTTTTCCCCCAAGGGGGCGGTCAAAAGATAAGTGCTTGGTGATTGCAGAGGAAAGTCATTGAGACTGTTTACCGTAGGAAGGTGCCTTGTTACTTCCAGATTTGGAGGTGGAGGCACCCCATTGTTTTGTTCTATAAGTTCCTTGTGATTAAAACCTGGAGCCTTTGGAGTGTCTGGGTTTGACCTGAGTGGCTCTGGTGGATACTGGAAACGACCAATTCTTAGTAGGCCAGTGCCTACTGAACCTGGATGGCTGCACTTGTAGGAAATCTTTTACAGTTTGCATAGATTTAGCTTTATCTTCCATCTTTTTCAAAACTTCTTCTGCCTTATTACCAAACAGACTATCCTGTTGTAAAGGAGCATCCAACAATTTTACTTTAACATGATCAGGCAGATTTTCCTCCTTCAGAAGCATGCCTTCTTATCACAGATCCAGTTACAGCGGCCCTGCAAGAGGCCTCCAAGGAATCACAATCACATTGCAAAGTATGCTTTCCAACTTGTTCAGCTGAATGCAATAAATCCTGCAACTCTATTTTCCACACAATCAGAAATCAACATCAGTTTCTGTTTAAGTAAGCCCATGACATGCTGCTGATATTTAAGCATATGAAATTGACAGTTTAAAGCCCTGATTGTCAAGGTTGCAGACGTGTAAACCTTTTTACCCCATCTATCCAGCGCCCTGGCGTCTCTATCAGAAGAGGTAGGAGTTTTAGCAGTAGAAGCCTTAACGCCCTTGGGACCCTTAGAAATGGTTTCAGCATCAGCAGTGGGGTTTTTAAAGAGGAATTTGTGGGAGTCAGGAACCCTGTAATATCTGTCTGGCTTACTAGGAGCAGGAGGCAGGGAATCAGGAGCCATGCTGGATTCTGAGAAAACATCATCAACAATGTCTAGAACAGGAGGTATAGCCAAAGGCCTATGCTGAGGAAGAAGAAGGAAATCCCTAAGCCTCTTTTTAGATTCTGAGAAATCTTGACTCTCCCAGTGAAAGTGTTCCCTTAAGGTATGCAGTTTCTCCAAAAGAAAAATCCTCAGGAGGAGAAGCAGAAGAGATGGAATCTTCTGCATCAGAGTCCTCATAAGGCAGAATAGATCATTCCTGATCAGAAGAGGGATCAGAAGAAATAGAAACCTGATCTGATGATTCATAGTCAGTGCCTTGCCTAGGCCTCTTAGCAGGAGGGGGATGGGAACCCCTGATCAAGGTAATTAAATCCTCAGCCATTTTGATCATTTGTTTTTTAGGCATAGGGGCCTGTGCACATGGCCCGAGTGTCAGTTTTTTTAGACATAAAAGTCAATTTTGGCCTAGGTTTTGATGATGGCGTGGGTTTAATATACAAATCTTTAGGCCTGAAAACACCTCAGAAGCCGGTGCCTGCTCAGCGGCTCCGGATCAATCTAAGGTAGAGACAGCCGCGGTTTCAATACTTAAAGTATCTCGTGGCATACCGGACTCCGAATGGATCTCAGTAGAGGCCTGAGAATCAAAAGTAGTGGGTATCGGGGGCTGCGAAAGTGCCTGAGTACTGGCGAACCGGCGACTGGCTTAGGAGAAGCTTCGTCATCGGTTTTGGACCTCGACGGTCTGTCTCTATCTTTTTCTTTGTGTTTTTTTTTTGTATTACGGTAGTTGGTTTGCTAACCAATGACATTTCTGGATAGTTAAATCTTGAGCCAAAATATTTTGAAGCAAAAATATACCGACGCTTAATAGTGCGTTGATTAAATTTAGTACAAAACCGACAGCAAGGCACGTTGTGGTCAGGGCCTAGGCAAGGAATACAGTACAAATGAAAATCCTTATGAGGTATTTGCTTCCCACAAGTAATACAATTATTAACTTTTACTGACATCGGTAAGGAGCAAGAAAAAGTTTCCCCAACGTGGTACTTAGCTTTACGTTGAAGACTTCGGTTCTGAAACTCGAAAATGAAAATTTCAGGAGTCGGCCGACCGGTACTTGCTAACTGCTTCTGCTTTGGGCACCGCGCGGCAAGAAAGACGGATTAAAATGGCATCGGCTGCATGTTTTATACCCCTGACAACCTGACATCATGGAAGAAGGGACAGCAACCAACCCAGGACCCAAGAATTTGTTAATCAGGCCAACTGAGGGCAACCTGCCAGCAGATTACCCGAATGTAATAACTGCAACAGTGGAACATGAAGAACATACATAGTTATTCATCCAAAACATAAATCAACATACACAGAGGTTCTCTCAAAAGACTTACCAAAACACCACAGACCTCCAAAACACAAGACTGCGAAAAACATGGTTCTCACAGCACCCAAGACAACACCGGTGTCTCACCTACCAAGTCCTTAAGGCATAACACCCAAACCTAATTTTCTCATCATTGGAAACTCCACAGTTAGACACAAGGACATCCTGCTCACCAGGTTAGATAAGGAGAAAGTGTAACAGTCAAAAATAGCCTCCTGCACGGGGAATGTTGCATGGCAACCTGAAGCAAAAGCATGCACACCACAAAACGAAGCCAGCAACCAAATGTAGATACGATAAAATCCTTTATTAATGGATTGGTAATAGTAACATCAAAATGACTCAGACCGGTTTCGGCTGGCAAAAAGCACAGCCTTCTTCAGTGACAAAAAACACAAATCAACTGATGTTACTTAAATAGTACCATGAACTCATCCCATTGGTTCACTTAAAATTGCTCATTTAGTCCAGGTGATAAAAGAGCACCTAGTTTAGTAATCCATTTCTTTTCTTTAGTATCTAACATTGAGTGCCATCCTGTTTTATTAAATTTAATACCCTTAACCAAATCGATCACAATAAAAGAAAATTTAGCAGTATGATGTTTCAGAGTGTGTTTATACAAAGCATTATTAATTTTCTTGTTTTTAATATTGCTCACATGTTCAGAAATGTGTAGTCTTAAAGGACGAGATGTCTGGCCAACATAAAAAGAGCCACAAATACATGTGGCCAAATAAACAAGCCATTCACTGCTACAATTTGCAAAGAATGGAATGTCAGAAACCCTTGAGCAGTTCCTGCTAGTGAATTCTTTAGATTTGGTAATTTTGTCACAGCTACTGCAATGACCACAGGGGAAACACCCAACTAGAGGTTCCCCAGTCATGGTAGTTTGTGAAAAAGTACAGTTTTGTACCTACCATAAATGTAGATGTTCGAGTGTTCACCCTGCTGCAGTCATCACACTTGGGGTTATCCTGCCGTCAGGCAGTCCCGCAGTCGGCCGGATTTCCAAAGTCTTGGTCCGACGTCGGTTGCTGTCGCCTCATCCCTGATGTCAGTGCGCCAGGGGTACATATACTGCAACCAACGCCATTTTCTTCAGTTTTTCTTGCCCCAGATGTCAGCTGCCCCCAAAAAGGTGATCAAAATTAGTACCAAATGGTGTGAACACTGTTCAAACACAAAATCCTTTCAGCTATAAGCAAATACATCAGTAAGGCATAGCAGAGATGTAGCCAAAAGATCAGTGGGGTTGGAGGGAGGGTAACCTGGACTGCAGCAGGGTGAACACTCGAACATCTACATTTACGGTAGGTACAAAACTGTACTATGTTCATCGTGTTACCCTGCTGCAGTCATCACACTTGGGTTGAGTCCCAAAGCTAAGGCAGGGTGGAGGTGTCATAGAGGGTTAGTGGAGGCAATGAGGCCCTGCAGAACTGCAGTGGCGAAGCCTGCCCTGGACTTAGAATAAAGAGGTAGGTGATAGTGTTTGGTGAAGGTGTGTACTGAACTCCAAGTTGCAGCGTCTAAAATTTCCTTGGTAGAGACCCCTCTGAGAAAGGCTGTAGAGGTAGCTGTTGCCCTGGTAGAGTGGGATCTAATGGTAGTAGGAACTGGTTTCCCATGATGGGTATAACAGAACCGTATGCAATGGCCTATCCATTTAGAAATTATTTGTTTGGATATAGCCCTCCCTTGAGAAGCTGTAGCATAGGATACAAAGAGCTGGTCAGTTTTTCTGAAAGCCTTAGTTTTGTCCAAGTAGTAACGAAGCTGCCTGTGAATGTCCAAGGAATGCAAGAGTCTCTCACCTTTGTTCTGTGGATTGGGAAAGAAAGTGGGTATGTGGATGGTTTGATTTAAAGCCTCACTGGAAACCACCTTAGGCATGAAGGAAGGATTAGTTCGTAGAGAAACTCTGTCTTGATGAAAAATGAGGAAAGGTTCTACTGCCATTAGTGCCTGTAATTCTGAGACTCTCCTAGCAGAAGTTATTGCTAGGAGCAGGGCAGTCTTCCAAGATAGGAACTGAAGGTCTGCAGAGAAAGCTGGTTCAAAGGGAGGTAAAGTTAGTTTTTCCAGAACAAAGTTGCGGTCCCATGTTGGTGTAGGAGCTCTTCTAGGTGGTCTAATGTTTTTTGCCCCTCTGAGGAACTGCTTTAGAAGAGGATGTGAAAATAAAGGTGGATTTGTGTCGTAGTGAGCTGAAATAGCTGAAGCATGGATTTTAATTGAGGAGAAGGAAAGTCTTTTGTGCAACATCTCTGCTAAATACTGCAGAATGTGAGGCATATGAGGCTGAGTTGTGTCTTGGCCTTTAGCTTGGTTCCAGGCAGAAAACCTTTTCCATTTGTCCGAGTAAGCCTTCCTGGTGCTTGGCCTCCTGGCTTCCAGAATAACATCCAGAACTGCTTGTGAAAGAGGGGCTGGTTGGATGTTTAAAAGATTCGCCATGCAGCCAGGTTTAAGGTTTTTAGCTGGCTGTGTAGAATCTGTTTGTTTTGCTGCATGAGCAATTGAGGTATTTGAGGCAATATCCATGGTGGGCTGTGAGCCATATTCTTCAATAGTGGGTACCAGTGCTGGCGTGGCCAGTCTGGGGCTATGAGAATCAGTCGAGGTTTCTCCTTTTTGACCTTCAAAAGAACCATTGTGAGAAGAGGTAATGGAGGAAAGGCATATGCTGTCAGGTTTTTCCATCTGAAGGAGTGAGCGTCCACTTTCCAAGCTTGATGGTGGAATGTCCTTGTACAAAATTTTGTCAGTTGGTAGTTTTGAGGACTGGCAAACAGGTCTATATTTGGTAGGCCCCATTTTTGAGTTATCATTGTAAATATTTGTGGGTCTAGCTTCCACTCGTGGGGATCTTTGATGTTTCTGCTTAGGTCGTCTGCCAATGTGTTTTTCTGTCCTGGCAGGAATTGATCTTGTAACTGGACTTGGTAGGCCAGAGCTGTGTTCCATAAGATTATTGCTTGCCTGCAAAAGGGTAGGAATGTGTGCCCCCTTGTTTGTTTATGTACCACATAACTGTGGTGTTGTCCGTCTTTATTGCAAGTTGTCCTGGATGTAGAAGATCCTTGAAAGCTGTCAGAGCTTTCTGTACAGCTAGCATCTCTTTTTGATTTATGTGCAGTTTTCTTTGTTCTGCAGTCCATAGGCCTTGAATGCATTGCCCTGCCATGTGTGCCCCCCAGGCATAGTCTGAAGCGTCTGTTGTGATAGTTTGCCTGGCTGGGGGCAAGGTGAAAGGCTGACCCTTGTTGAGGTGACATGCCTGTGCCCACCATAGAAATTCCTGTTGAAGGCAGGGAATGAGAGATATCACTGTGCCCACTGCAATTTCCTCACATGCAGTTTTGCAAATGGTATTATCAGAATGCAAGATGCCTTGAAGCCCAAAGCCTGCAGAATTTTTCTTGCAGTTAATTGGGTCTTTGTTGCCATTGTCTTGAAATATTGAGTCAGCTGTAGTTGCTTGTCTGGTGTAAGATAAGCCTTCTGGGCCGTTGTATCCAAGCTGGCACCCAGAAATGTCATTTTTTGTGAGGGTACTAGTTTTGACTTCTTTTCGTTTACTGTGTACCCCAGACAATTTAGTAGATGCTTCACAAAAGCCAGATGATGTAAGAGAATGACTTTTCTTTCTGCTTGGATGAGGCAGTTGTCCAGGTATGGATATATTTGAATTCCTCTTTGTCTGCAGTATGTAATTACTGGTGCCAGGCATTTTGTGAAAACTCTGGGCGCAGTAGATAAGCCAAAGGGCAGTGCAGAGAATTGGTAGTGGGTTGAACCTGCAATGAAACGGAGGTATCTTCTGCAACTTTGTCTGATAGGGACATGCAGGTATGCCTCCTTGAGGTCCAATGTTACCAGCCATGCTTCCTTGCCCAACATGGGAAGTAGCTGCTGTAGTGTTAGCATCTTGAATTTTGGGACTTGTAGGCAAGTGTTTAGAATTGAAAGATCCAGAATTGGTCTCCAAGCATTGTCCTTTCTGGGTACTAGAAAGAGCCTTGAGTAAAATCCTTGGCCTTGCTCTTGAATCGGTACCCGTTGAATGGCTCTCATGGCCATGAGAGCTGCAATTTGTTTTTGAGCCTCTGCCCTTTGATTTAGTGGCAGGTTTGGCATTCCACTTTTCATTGGCAAGGTGTAGAAGTGGAATCTGTATCCTCGTAAAATGTCTAGGACCCATTTGTCCTTTGTGACCATGTGCCAGTTGTCTGCAAAAAGCGCTAATTTCCCCCCCAAGGGGGCTAACAAAAGAGTTTTGTTTGGCCAGTCGAGGTGCAAGTCATTGAGTTTGCCTTTTGGTGGGTTGAGACCTGTCATCTCTTCCTTTCTGGATTAGAGTGCCCCATTGGCGAGGTTTATACTGGGCTTGTGGTTGTCCTCTGCCCCTTGTGCGCCTGTATTTACCCCTTTGAGGTCCGTCAGTGGCTGGAAAGGACCAATTTTTTGTTGGCCAGTTTCTGCTGAAGCGAGGGGGTTGTACCTGTAGGAAATCTTAGACTGTCTGCATTGATTTCGCCTTATCTTCCATTTTCTTTAGCACTTCTTCTGCTTTAACTCCAAAAAGAACATCCTGCTGTAAGGGTGCATCCAGTAGTTTTGCTTTGACACTAGCAGGTAGACTTTGTTCCTTTAACCAGGCATGCCTACGTATAACTGATTCAGTGACAGCTGCTCTGCAGGAGGCCTCCAAAGAATCAAACCCACATTGTAAGGTATGTTTGCCCACCTGCTCGGTGGCGTGCAATAAATCCTGTACTTCTTTCAATTCAGATTGTTGGGGAAGGGAGGTAATCTTTTGTTTTAACTGAGAGATTAGAAACTGCTGATACTTGACCATATGAAATTGACAATTTAGTGCTCTCATAGCTAATGTGGCTGAGGTGTAAACCTTTTTCCCCCACCTGTCTAGTGCTCTTGAGTCCCTCTCAGAAGGTACTGGGTTTTTAGCCATGGAAGCCTTAGCCCCCTTGGGACCCTGGGAGATAGTCTCTGGGTCAGCTACTGGGCTTTTGTAAAGAAATTTGTGGGAATCAGGTACTCTGTAGTATCTGTCAGGCTTAGCCGGAGCTGGAGGTAGAGAGTCTGGGTTGAAACTGGATTCTAAATAGACATCATCCACAATGTCCAAAACAGGTGGGATGGCTAGAGGTCTGTGTTGGGGGAGTAAAAGAAACTCTCTGAGCCTTTTCTTGGAATCAGAAATCCTGACCTTCCCAGTGGAAATGTTCCCTCATAGTGTGTAAAGTTTCCCCAAAAGAGTAGTCTTCAGGAGGGGAAGCTGAGGGAATAGAGTCCTCAGCATCAGAATCTTCATAAGGAGAGTAGGAATAGTCTTGGTCTTCAGAGGAATCCGAAGAAATAGACAGTTACTCAGAAGAAGCCGAATCTTCCTCTTGTCTAGGCCTTATGTCAGGAGGAGGCTGTGAACCCCTGATAAGAGAAATCAAATCTTCAGCCATTTTGAGCATGTTTCTTAGGCATAGGGCCTTGAACAGGAGACTGAAGTGTAGTCTTTTTAGCTTTAGAAGGAGTCTTAGACTTAGAAAATGTTTTGACTGTCGTCTGTCTGAAAACGCCCTCAGAAACCGATGGCGTTTCCGAAGCACCGACATCCTTAGAAGGTATATTGTCGGAAGGGCCTGAAGTAAAAGGCTGCGTCGGCCTAGTACATTCCGTCAGAATATCCGTAGTGGTCTCGGGTTCCAGGACTGCGGTAGTCAGGGGCTGCGTCGGATCATCATTGATAACCGGAGAACCGGAGACTGGATCAACAGAGGCCTCGGAATCGGGTTTAGGCCTTGGCTGTCGGTCCTTGTCCCTGCGTTTTTTGTGCACACCGGTAGTCGGTAGCTCCGACAGCATGTTATAGTTAAATTTTCTACCAAAAAAGTGTTGTGCGAAATCAAATCGCCTTTTAATAGTACTCTTATTAAACCTAGTACAAAAACGACAAGAAGTGACGTCGTGATCAGGGCCTAGGCAAGGTATGCAATAAGAATAAAAATCCTTATGAGGTATTTGCTTCCCACAAGAAATACAATTGTTAACTTTTTCTGACATCGGTCTGAGGCAAGAAAAGTTCCCCAACGGGGTACTTAGCTTTATAGAAGACTTTGGTTTGAAATTCGAATTCAATAATCTCAGGGGTCGGCCGACCGGCACTTGCGAACTGCTTCTGCTTCGGGCACCGCGCGGCAAGAAAGACTGGAGAAAATGGCGTCGGTTGCAGTATATGTACCACTGGCACACTGACGTCAGGGATGAGGCGACAGCAACCGACGTCGGACCAAGACTTTGGAAATCCGGCCGACTGCGGGACCGCCTGACGACAGGATAACCCCAAGTGTGATGACTGCAGCAGGGTAACACGATGAACATCTGTACATTACTCGCATGATGTGTGTGTTTGTAATGATTAAAACATATTGCTAAATTCTTTCCTTTACAGAATGAGAATGAACAGCTATCCGGTAATATGTCTGATAATTCTGGTAGACTTAAAATATTCCAATTCTTCTGGACACTATTGATTAGTACATCTGAATTCCTAGCATATGTTGTTAAGAACCTGATCGGCTGTGTGGTCCTCTGATCCCTAAGCTTATAGGTTAACAAGTCCTGCCTAGATAAGGTATTAGCCCAATTGCTGGCCCGCAGAACATGTCCCATAGAATATCCCCTTGCTCGAAATCTGTTAGTTAGATCACATCTGTGTTCTTGAAAGGTATCCTCCTTGGAACAGATGCGCCTCACACGTATAAACTGTGATTTGGGTATATTTTTGGCAATATGTGGAGGATGAAAGCTGGATGCGTGAAGGACCATGTTGTATTCAGGATAATTCCTGAAAACCTGTGTGCTTAGAGTATCATCGGATTGTCTTGTTATTAACACATCAAGAAAAGTTATTGTGTCAAGATGATAATTGACAGTGAACTTTAAACCCCATATGTTGTCATTTAGATAAGAGACGAATTCAGTTAAATATTCTACATCGGCCCTCCACACCATCCAGCAATCATCCA
This sequence comes from Protopterus annectens, assembly GCF_019279795.1. NCBI lineage: Eukaryota > Metazoa > Chordata > Ceratodontiformes > Protopteridae > Protopterus > Protopterus annectens. Next base: position 1,138,770,761 of record NC_056725.1, read on the forward strand.
AGTAACGTCTCCAGATATCAATTTCTGGAAGGTAGATATTATGGCTACTGTTGTAAATTATATGTTCTTCAATATATGCCATGAAAAGGTCAGCATAAATGAGAGCAAAAGATGCTCCCATTGCTGTCCCTTTAATCTGCCAAAAACAGATATCTTGATAAAAAAAGACGTTGTTGGTAAGGACATGCTCTGCAAGGCCAACAAGAAAGGAATTAAAATCTGGTTCATATAGATGGGCTTTGTTAAGCCAATGAGTCAAGGCTTCCAAACCCACCTCATGCGGAATATTAGTATACAGAGAACTTACATCAAGTGTACACATCAGCCAACCAGGTTCCAACTGTGTATCAGATATAATGTGTAAGAATTCAGTTGTATCTTGTAAGCGAGACCGGACATGCGGCAATAAAGGCTTAAGATGTCTAGTCAAAAACAAGGATAGTGGTTCTGTAAGATAACCCTGACCAGAAACAATAGGTCTGCCTGGGGGGTGTACAGGATCCTTGTGGATTTTTGGAAGAAAATAAATATATTGATTAATAGGATCCCGGATGGTAAGTTGTTGAAATACAGAAGTGGTTATGAGGCCAGTATCTCTGGCATCAATAAGAAACTCATCAATCTGTTTCTTGAATCTGTGTGTTGGATTTAGACACATTTCAGCATAGTAACGTCTATCAGATAGTTGTCTCCTGGCCTCCTTGTCATAATCCGACCAATTCATAACCACAACTGCGCCACCTTTATCTGCTGAAATAATAACTATATCCTCGTTTTGTTGTAGTTCAGAAATAGCCTGTTTTTCACTGGATGACAAATTGTTGGGTTTTGTAAGTTCTCTGTATACTAATATTCTGCATGAGGTGGGTTTGGAAGCCTTGACTCATTGGCTTAAGAAAGCCCATCTATATGAACCAGATTTTAATTCCTTTTTTGTTGGCCTTGCAGAGCATGCCCTTACCAGCAACGTCTTTTTTATCAAGATATCTGTTTTTGGCATATTAAAGGGACAGCAATGGCAGCATCTTTTGCTCCCAATTATGCTGACCTTGTCATGGCATATACTGAAAAATTAGAAGTTATGTACCTACCATAACGTTCCATGTTAGTTGTCTTCTCTCGCCTTCTTTCTTGCTGGATGGGTTCGGAGCCGATCCTCGGCTCCGACTCGGCACTTGCTTTAGCTCGAGAACTCCTTTTACCAGCTCGAGGCAACCCTATATCCCATGATGCAAGGCGGAACTACCTCAGATCTCGTTTGGCAGCTAACTTACCCTGCTAAAGACTATCCTAACAGAATTAGGAACAATGGTTCCTAAAAAAAATCCTCATAACAACGTACCGGAGGAAACAATCTAATAGGAGCTCTCCAAGATCTGTCCAGGCCAGGGGGAAGGAGGGAGGAAGAAAGAAGGCGAGAGAAGACAACTAACATGGAACGTTATGGTAGGTACATAACTTCTAAATGTTAAGTTGTCAATCTCGCCTTCATTCTTGCTGGATGGGACCGCGTCCCTAGCACCTGTATCCCGGGTGGCTCAATGGAACAGACTCTTGAGAACTGTGGAACCAAAACTGGCCCTATCTCTGGAGGCCAAATCCAACTTGTAATGAGAGACAAAGGTATGAGGCGTGGCCCAAGTAGCCACTACACAAATGGTATCAATGGGTAGTCTATCCTGAAAAGCTGCAGAAGTGGATAGACTCCTGGTCGAGTGTGCTTTTGGCTTAGAAGATAGTTGTTTGCCTCTGAGAGAGTACACATAGGAAATGGTGGAAGTCAACCATCTGGATAAGGTCACTTTAGAAACTGGAAGACCTATCCTGTTTTCTGCATAGGAAACAAACAATTGGTCCGATTTTCTAATTTGTTTAGTTCTATGCAAGTAGTACCTGAGCTGACGATGGACATCCAAAAAATGCAGTTTCTGTTCAGCTCTGTCGGAATAGTTAGGGAAAAAACTGGTAGATCTATAGATTGGTTAATATTGGTTTGAGATACAACCTTGGGGAGAAAGGAAGGGTTAGTTCTTAACGATACCCTGTCCTTATGAAAACCAAATAAGGTGAGCGAATGCAGAGAGCTTGAATCTCGGAAACCCTTCTTGCAGAAGTGACAGTCAGTAAAATATAGTTTTCCACGTCAATAACTTCAAAAAAAAAGAAGCAGACGGTTCAAGGAGGTAGTATCAAGGATGCCAACATTAAGTTTAGATCCCATTGCGGAGGAGGATGCTTTATAGGTGGTTTTAGGAGAAAAACTCCTCTCAAAAAGGCCTTGCATAATCTATGAGACATAATGTTATTGTCATGCAAGCCAACATGATACTTGGAAATAGCAGCCAGTTGTACTTTGACTGTAGATGATGAGGATCCTGAATGAAAAACCTCCGCCAGGAAATCTAAAACAGAATGTATGGGAGCAGTAAAAGGATCAATATTTCTGGAGTTTGCCCAAATCGAAAAACGTCGCCACTTGCTAGCATAAATAGTCCTAGTGGACAACTTCAAAGAAGACACTAAAATGTCTCTGACTGAGTCAGAAATCATTGGTAGCCTGGCTAGGGAAGGAAGTGGAGCAACCAAGCAGTGAGGTTGAGAGAATGAATGGCCCGGTGCTGCTGACCCGACTGGTGGATCAAAAGATCCGGAACTGGGTCCAGATGCCAGGGCTGCACCAGAAGGTGACGATGCAGAGACGGAAACCAAACTTGTCCAGGCCAATATGGAGCAATGAGGATCAATTTGGCTCTCAAAACGGTGGCTTTCTGAATGACTTGTGGAATCAAGGGAAAGGGAGGAAAAGCATAAAGAAGTCCCCGAGGCCAATCCAGGGTTAGAGAGTCTCTCAGGGGTTGAGCTGGAAGAGGAAATAGAGTGAAATAGTCTGGGCACTTGTTGTTTTGAGGGTAGCAAAAGATCGCAACAAGGAGTGCCCCACTTCAGAAAAATCTGATCCACTACAGATTGATTGAGAGACCACTCGTGAGGCATCAGAATAGATCTGCTCAGCCTGTCCGCCAATAGGTTGGACCTGCCGGGGATGTGCGTTGCTATCAGAAACCGCTGAGAAGAGATCGCCCATTGCCAAAGTCTGAGAGCTTCTCGACATAACGGATAGGACCTGGTTCCGCCCTGTTTGTTGATGTACCAGACCACGGACATGTTGTCCGTTTGTACTGCAATAGTCCCCGTGGGAAGAAAGTCATAGAGGGCTTGCAACGTTAAAAGCACTGCTCTCATCTCCAGAACATTTATGTGCAGATGGTATTCTATGGGTTGCCACGTCCCGTGGACCATCCTGCCCTGATAATGCCCCCACCCGAGCAGAGAGGCATCCGTAGTGACTGTGGCAACTGGAGGAGGGGGAATAAAGGGTCGGCCCTGATGAAGAAGAGGGGAAGATATCCACCAGCCCAGATGAGCCCTGCACGACTGTGTGACTAAGATTTCGTGTCTCATCGGAAGATTGTGGTACGACCACTGCGTGAATAACATCCACTGCAGGAGACGCATGTGGAAGCGAGCCAGTGGTAGAAGAACAATGGCCGCAGCCATAAGACCTAGAACCTTCAGGACAAATCTGGCTTTGATCTTGTTGCTTTGTAACAGAAGCCGAACAAATTTTTGGATGTCCAGAATTCTTTGATCTGTTAGTCTGGCTAACATTTTGACGGTGTTTAATTCTGCGCCTATAAAGGTGATAGATTGGCAAGGCAGCAGAGAAGATTTTTCAAAATTTACTGAAATTCCCAATTTCCTGCAAAGCTGTAGGGTGTAGTCTCTGGACTGAAGAAGCTGACACTTGGTGGTGGCGGAGAGGAGCCAGTCGTCCAAATAAGGAAACACCTGGAATCCTAGACGTCTCAGGTGAGCTGTGACCACTGCCATGCATTTGGTAAACACTCTGGGGGCTGAAGTGAGGCCAAAGGGCAGTGCTCTGAATTGGTAATGACTGGTCCCTAGCCGAAAGCGGAGAAACCTTCTGGAGCGTCTGTGAATCTTTATGTGATAGTACGCATCCTGAAGGTCTATAGAGCACATCCAGTTGTCCTTGCCCAGAAAGGGCAGAATGGACTGAAGCGTGACCATCCGGAATCTTGCCTTCTTGACAAATCTGTTCAGATTGCTCAGGTCTAATATTGGTCTCCAATCTCCCGTCCTTTTGGGGACCAAAAAGAATCTTGAGTAGACGCCGGATCCTACTTGGTCTGTCGGCACTGTCTGGATGGCTCTTTTTTCTAGGAGTTTTGAAACCTCCTGTTCTGCCAAATCCCTTTGACCGGGTGAAATGTCTGGAAGGGATTGTAGAGGTACGGGAAACCTTCAAGGGGATCTTGTAACCCTCGGATATAATCGACTGTACCCACTTCTCTTGGGATAGGGATTGCCAGGCTACTGGGTACAGTGAAATCCTTCCCCCGACTGCCTCCAAGGGTGGACAGCCGGGCAACACCTCAGGGATGCTGAAAAGGCTTCTCAGGAAGAGACTCCCTGTTGCCCTGGTTCTGAGGACCCCCCCTGCCTCTAGGGCGGCGTCTATTATTGTTACCCCCTCTGCCTCTGGGGGTAAATTGACCACGTGTGTCCGGTGTACCTCCTTGGGCTTTACGGAACCACATCTTCCCCCCCTTCTGACCCTTGGGATATGGTCTAGAAGGAGTGGAAAATTGGACTCCAACGGCAGAAAGAGTTTTACCATCCTGCTCACACCTGGTCAAGGTATCCTTCACCTGAGGTCCAAACAAAGCTGAACCATCAAAGGGGGTATTAGTGAAGGACGCCTTAAAGGGGTCTGCAAAATTACACAGCCGCATCCAGGCTTGGCGTCTAAGAGCAACTCCTGTGCCTGCGGCCCTGCTCGCTCCATCGGCCGCATAAGATATGAGCCGCATGGAGGAGTTAGATATGGAATTCAGGATAGCAAGCTGTGAGGCAATCTTTTCCTGAGCCCCAGCAGCAGAAGGATCCTGGACTACTTCACCCAGTTCTTTGAGAATATCTCGTTGAAGCCTGGTGAAGTGACAAAGATAATTCAGCGAACGCATAGCAAAGGTCGCTGAAGAAAACATCCGCTTTCCATACCTGTCCATGGTCCTAGAATCCTTGTTAGGAGGAATGGACAGGTACTGAAGGATCCGCCAGTTCCTTCTTAGTGGCCGCCACCACCATAGCATCCACAGAGACACCTTTGGAAAGGAACTGTTTATCCGAAGGGGCCGTAATGAATTTGGATGGTCTTCTGGGGACAGGTTCCACAGAATCTGGAGCCACGCCTTCCGAGCCACTACCTGCATAAGTGGGTCGAAGGCGGAGACACCCAGGAGGTGGAGGGTCGGGATCCAAAGCCTCCAGGTATACCGACTCATCCTCGGAGGGGTCAATGGAGGGCCAATTCCCCTCTGTTTGAGGAGCTCAAGGATGTCTGAAAAGGAGACATCCTCAGAGGGGACCGTGGGGAACCCTCCGACTCATCTAAGTCGGTATCAGATGTAGTAGACTCAGGGAGTCTGTGTGTTTCCTCTTACACGTCCTCTTCCGAGGGAGTTCCCCTGCAGGATCAGGAGAAACCTCGGAAGAGGAGGAAATTCCCAGTGGGGAAACCTGGGGCGATGGATCCCTGGGCCTGTGAGCAAGAGGTTGGCAAGAGGCATCTGCAGGCACTGAAGAGGGAGGAGCTAGAGGGATGGACCGTTGACCAGGCTCAGAGGCCAGGACACTCCTCATCACCTCAAAGGCTCCTCTCCCCGGGAGGCCGGAACACACCCGTTCCGAAGAAACCAGAATGGCCGGCTCCAAAGAGAGAGAAGGCTCCGAGGCCGATGTCGGCGCTGAGCTTACCAAAGCCGAAGCCCCGAGAGGGAGAGCGGGGTCGGACAAGGGTCCGATGCCACTAGCCCCCTCGGAGCCGACAGTGGAAACCCGACGACCGGATCCCTCCAAGGAAGGTCTCAAGGAGGAGATCGGAGCCGAGGACGACGGAGCCGAAGGATGTATCGGCCCCGGCATCGAAACAGTCGCTGTCCCGAGAAGCTCCGGCTCCGAACTCCGGCATGGAGTCGGAGGAGGAAGTTCAAGGATTGGGGCTATAGCCGAAGTCTGTTGAGACGGGCTATGGAGCATTTGGGCCAGTGCCTGAGACTTCAACAGCCTGCTTACCACCCTCTCTAAATCGTGGTCAGACAGCCTGGAAGATCTCAAAGATCGGCTCCGATGGCTCCGCTCCGACAAAAGAGGAGACCCCGGAGCCGAGTGGATACTCAGTATAGAAGGGGACCGAGATCTCTTACGGGTCGAAGCCATCGGAGCCGAAGTCCCTTGAACTCCAGATGGAGCCGAGGATATCTCGGCTCCGATGCTGGATAAAATGTCGGCTCCAGCCGGAGCCGACAAGGCCACAGTAGTCAGGGTAATGGAGCCGGTCGGCACCGAACCCACTACTTGAACAGAAGATGTATCGGCTCCAGCCGGAGCCGATGTCGGCTCCGATGGAGCCGGAGCCACCGGAGGAGGCTTGGACACTGTAGCCTGAGCCTTCGGTGGCTTAGGAGGTTTTCCTGGCCCTGATTTAGGAGGAGAACCTTCTGGCTTAAGTAAGCCTCGGAGGATGAGCTTATTCCTCCTTTCCTGCAGGACTCTCTGGCTAAAAGCATGACACAAAGCACAGGAGTCCTGCAGGTGCAAAGGCCCCAGGCAATAAACACAAGAAGTGTGACCATCTGTCAGAGACATTTTCTGACAGCACTGGTCACACTTCTTGAAGCCTGAGACCTTGCCTTCCTTTGACATCCTAGGAGGATGGAAACACAAACAATCCCAACAAACACACAAATTAATCCCTTACACAAACACACAGGAAGGGAATAACCAATGGGGAATTAGGCCTGACTAAAAACTTTAGATTAAAGATTATAAAAAGTTTGAAAACAAGGGAATAGGGTGGGCTGTAACTAACTACAGACTAAACTAACACTAAAAAGGGAAAAATAAACCCCTAACTAATCTTTTTCTTATTTCACAAAGAAAAAACTTACCTCAGCTGGCAAAGGAGACCTCTTTCGCTAAGCGGCAAACGAGATCTGAGGTAGTTCCGGCTTGCATCATGGGATATAGGGTTGCCTCGAGCTGGTAAAAGGAGTTCTCGAGCTAAAGCAAGTGCCGAGTCGGAGCCGAGGATCGGCTCCGAACCCATCCAGCAAGAATGAAGGCGAGATTGACAACTTAACATCATATAATTTACAACAGTAGCCATAATATCTACCTTCCAGAAACTGATATCTGGAGACGTTACTTGGATGATTGCTGGATGGTGTGGAGGGCCAATGTAGAATATTTAACTGAATTTGTCTCATATCTAAATGACAACATATGGGATTTACAGTTCACTGTCAATTATCATCTTGACACAATAACTTTTCTTGATGTGTTAATAACAAGACAATCCGATGATACTCTAAGCACACAGGTTTTCAGGAAATATCCTGTCTACAACACGGTCCTTCATGCATCCAGCTTTCATCCTTCACAGACTGCCAAAAATATACCCAAATCACAGTTTATACGTGTGAGGCGCATCTGTTCCAAGGAGGATACCTTTCAAGAACACAGATGTGATCCAACTAACAGATTTTGAGCAAGGGGATATTCTATGGGACATGTTCTGCAGACCAGCAGTTGGGTTAATACCTTATCTAGGCAGGACTTGTTAACCTATAAGCTTAGGGATCAGAGGACCACACAGCCGATCAGGTTCTTAATAACATATGCTAGGAATTCAGATATACTAATCAATAGTGTCCAGAGGAATTGGAATATTTTATTAAGTCTACCAGAATTATCAGACATATTACCGGATAGATGTTCATTCTCATTCCATAAAGGAAAGAATTTAGCATCATGTTTTAATCATTACAAACACACATATCATGCGAGTAATGTACAGTTTTCACAAACTACCATGACTGGGGAACATCTAGTTGGGTGCTTCCCCTGTGGTCATTGCAGTAACTGTGACAAAATTACCAAATCTAAAGAATTCACTAGCAGGAATTGCTCAAGGGTTTATGACATTCCATTCTTTGCAAATTGTAGCAGTGAATGGCTTGTTTATTTGGCCACATGTATTTGTCGCTCTTTTTATGTTGACCAGACATCTCGTCCTTTAAGACTACACATTTCTGAACATGTGAGCAATATTAAAAACAAGAAAATCAATAATGCTTTGTATAAACACACTCTGAAACATCATACTGCTAAATTTTCTTTTATTGTGATTGATTTGGTTAAGGGTATTAAATTTAATAAAACAGGATGGCACTCAATATTAGATACTAAAGAAAAGAAATGGATTACTAAACTAGGTGCTCTTTTATCACCTGGACTAAATGAGCAATTTTAAGTGAACCAATGGGATGAGTTCATGATACTATTTAAGTAACATCAGTTGACTTGTGTTTTTTGTCACTGAAGAAGGCTGTGCTTTTTGCCAGCCGAAACCGGTCTGAGTCATTTTGATGTTACTATTACCAATCCATTAATAAAGGATTTTATCGGATCTACATTTGGTTGCTGGCTTCGTTTTGTGGTGTAGATAAGGAGAAAGTCAAGGTCAGCCGCTTGTCTGGTGCCAGGACTCATCAGATGACGCATGTACTCGGGTCTCTCGGCAACAGCAACCACTACGACTCTGTCACAGCTCATGTTGGAGTGAATGACCTGAGGCATACCTCACTGGACTACATGAAGACAGACAAGCTTGAGCACTGTGTCAGAGGCAGGTATGCCTCTAGCCATGAGATTATATTGCCCAAACCTAGAAAGATGCTACAGTATAAACAAAAAAATGATAAATTTCAATAACTGGTTTAGTTTTTGATGTAATTTCAAAGGGATCTAGTTTCTGTCAGCCTGGGATGACATGGTCAACAAGCCTCGCTGCTTTCCAGAGATTGCACCTTGCACCACTATGCTTTTGGCTGCTGGCAAAGGCTCTTGCCTTCCCCATAGTGCCTTTTTTAGGCAAGGTCTCAAAAACAAAACTGTTGACGTGAAATTTGCCAATCATAACAAAATAAGGGTTATGCCGCTAAACGCTAGGAGCTTAAACCAAAAAGTGCATACCCTGGAAGCACTCCTATCACTGGAGGATCTAGATGTCTGTGCAGTCACAAAAACCTGGTTCAAGGCCTCAGAGTAACTCAGCCTTGCAAGGTACAATGCCTTCCACACCTCCAGATCATGAAATGAACGATCGAGAACCAAAGGAGGTGGTGTTTCTATCTATATTAGAGATAAATTCACCTCCTGACTAGTTAGAACAACTCCATGGAGTTACTTCATGTTCAGATTACTGTGGGAAAGGACCCCTATTCAAGTCATAGCTAGTTATAGATCCCTCTCTATGGATCATGATGCGCGCAAGACTTATTTGACCAAACTGGAGTCAATCCAAACATTGCAAAACACTGTGGTCATGGGAGATTTCAATTATCCCACCATCAACTGGGAAACTTACTCTAGCCCTAACTCACTAGCGCAAAAGTTCCTTGACTTTCTCAACTCAAATGCCCTGGAACAAATTGTTCAAATCCCAACAAGAAGAACAAATGTACTAGATCTGGTCCTTACTAAAATGACAGACAGATGCATCACCTTGACTGTCAAAGCCTCATTAGTTATATCTGACCACAAATCAGTCACTTTCGGACTTGTACTAACACCAGAACTCACAAACTGTGAAGTCAGACTAAAAAACTTCAACAAGGCAAACTACACTTTCCTATGGGAAGGTATAAATGCTTTCCAGGCCCCACTCCCAGCTGGAAGTGGTAACTACACCAAAGCCCTGTACAATATAGGTGTATACACTCGCCTGTTCCAGACAGCATCAAAGCCATAACCCCAGGTAAAAACAAGTCGCCTTGGTGGACATCCAGCATCGACAAAGTTTACAACAAAAGCAAAAAGTTGCTGTCTAGGAAAACCAGGGCCCCAACAATAGAAAAGCACCTTCCTCAGCCGCAATAGGTAAATAAGATAACCTGTCAAATCCTCCAAGGGTAACTCTGAGAAAAACTTAGTAATCACAGCCAAGAATAAAAGTACAGTTGTGTACACTTACCATAAATGTAGATGTTCGAGTGTATTCACTGTTGCAGTCATTACATTTGGGTAATCATGCCGGCAGGCTGCCCCTCAGTCGGCCTGAATAACAAAGTCTTGGGTCCTACATCGGTTGCTGTCTCCTCTTCCATGACGTCAGGTTGTCAGGGGTATAAAACATGCAGCCGACGCCATTTTAATCAGTTTTTTTCTTGCCCCAGATGTCAGGTGCCCCCCCCCCCCCAAAATGGGGAGCAGAAATATATATATATATAAAAAAACTGTAAATACATAAATGCACTTTAGAAACATAAAATTTACCTTAAACTAAAAGCAAATAAACCACAAAGGCTTTTGAGTATAGTGAAGGAAAGAAAAGGTATAGAATGGGGATGGCGGGTGGGTAACCCAGACTGCAACAGTGAATACAATCGAACATCTACATTTATGGTAATTGTACACAACTGTACTATGTTCTTTGTGTTTCGCTGTTGCAGTCATCACATTTGGGTAGAATCCCAAAGCTAAGGATGGGCAGATGGACCTAAACAGCATTAGGGGCAGCTATAAGGCCCTGCAGGACTGCAGTTGCAAAGCCTGCCCTGGATTTAGAGAACAGAGGTAAATGGTAATGCTTTGTGAACGTATGAACAGAGCTCCAAGTAGCAGCTTCTAGAATGTCTTTGGTTGGGAGCCCTCTGAGAAAAGCTGCTGAAGTAGAGGCAGCCCTGGTGGAACGGGATCTGATCCCCCTTGGGCACAGGTTTACCATGGTACAAACAGCAGAAACGAATGCAGTGGCTGATCCATTTAGAGATAGTCTGCTTTGATATGGCCTTCCCCTCTGATCCTGCAGCAAAAGCTACTAGTAGTTGCTCAGATGTTCTCAGAGATTTTGTCCTGTTTAAGTAGAATCTTAGTTGTCTGTGTACATCCAATGAATGCAGAATCCGCTCCCCCATGTTTTGCAGATTTGGGAAAAAGGTTGGCAGGTGAATGGACTGGTAAACAGCCACACTGGATACCACCTTAGGCATAAAAGAAGGATTGGTCTTGAGGGCCACCCTGTCTGGGTAAAATATAATGAAAGGCTCCACTGCCATGAGAGCCTGTAGTTCTGAAACCCTTCTTGCTGAAGTGACTGCCAAAAGAAAAGCTGTCTTCCAAGATAGAAATTTTATATCTGCAGTAGCTGCTGGTTCAAAAGGAGGCAAGGTGAGTTTTTCCAGCACAAAATTGAGGTACCATGCAGGAGTAGGTGCTCTCCTGGGAGGCCTTAAATTTTTGGCCCCTCAGATACTGTTTAAGCAGTGGATGAGAAAAGAGGGGAGGCTCTGTGTTGTAATGAGCAGAAATGGCAGAGGCATGGATTTTTATTGAAGAAAAAGATAGGCCCTTGTCAAGCATCTCAGTTAAGTATTGTAAAATCTGAGGCATATTGGGCTTTGCTGTGTCTATTCCTTGTGCTTGGTTCCAAGCACAGAATCTCTTCCATTTATCAGCATAAGATTTTCTAGTACTAGGCCTTCTGGCTTCCAAAATGACATTCATCACAGGTTTACTGAGAGATGTGGTTTGAATAATTAGTTGATTAGCCATGCTGCAAGATTCAGAGTTTGGAGCTGCGTGTGCATAATTTGATAGTTCTGCTGAGACAGTAGATGAGGTGTTTGAGGCAAACACTATGGAGGAAGGTGTGATATATTCCTTAGAAGCGGGTATCAGTGCTGGCGAGGCCAGTCCGGAGCAATTACGATAATTTTTGTTTTTTTTCTGTCTGACTTTTAGTAAGACCTTGGATAGTAAAGGCAGAGGGGGAAAGGCATAGACTGATAGGTTTTTCCAGCTGAAGCATAGAGCATCCACTTTCCATGCTTTTTTGTGATGAGTTCTTGTGCAGAATTTGTCCAACTGGTAGTTTGGGGAGAGGCAAATAGATCTATGTCTGGGCTCCCAGATTTCTGTGTTATCATGCTGAAGATTTGTGGATCCAGTTTCCATTTGTGCGGGTCCATAAGATTTCTGCTTAAGTCGTCTGCCAGAGTAGTTAGCTTTCCTGGCAGGAACTGAGCTTGAAGGTGTATTTGGTAAGTCAAGGCTGTGTTCCACAAGGCCATGGCTAGTCTTCAAGGATGGTAGGAATGTGTACTCCCCTGCTTGTTTATGTACCACATCACTGTGGTGTTGTCTTGTCTTTATCAGTAGTTGTCCTGGATGAAGTAAGTCCTTGAAGGCTGTCAGAGCATTCTGGACAGCTAGCATTTCTTTCTGGTTGACATGCAGATGCATTTGGTTTGGGCTCCATTTGTCCTGAATGCATCTCCCTGCCAGGTGGGCCCCCCAATCATAGTCTGATGCGTCTGTAGTTAGGGTTTGGGTGGCAGGTGGGACAGTGAATGATAGTCCCTTGTTTTGGTGACATGTCCCTGCCCACCAAAAAAACTCGTTGTAGGCAGGGAATGAGAGGAATCATTGTTTCCAGGCTGTGACAATGTCGACTCCATAAACTTTTTAGGTACCACTGAAGTTTCCTCATATGCAGTTTCGCATATGGAATTAGTAGAATGCAGGATGCCATGAACCCCAAAGCCTGCAGAATTTGTCTTGCAGCTAACTGGGTTTTTGTTACCATTTGTTTGAAGTATGTTGTCAATTGCCTTTGTTTGTCTGGCGTGAGGTAAGCCATCTGGACAGTTGTATTCAAGTTTGCACCCAGGAATGTAATTATTTGAGAGTACCAGTTGTGATTTCTTTTCATTTATGGTGTATCCTAGGCATGCTAGAAGCCTTTTTAAACACGCCAGATGTTGAAGAAGAGTGTCCTTATCCTCTGCTTGAATGAGACAATCGTCTAGATAAGGATGAATTTGAATGTTTCTTTGTCTGCAGAATGCAATTACTGGTGCCAGGCACTTTGTAAAGACCATGGGCGCACTAGATAAGCCAAAGGGCAGTGCAGAGAATTGGGAATGCAAAAAACCTGCTTTGAAGTGGAGGTATCTTCTGCATGATTCCCTTATTGGGATATGTAGCTACGCCTCTTAAGTCTAAAGTTACTAACCAAGCATTCTTGCCTAGCATAGGCAGTAGCAGTTGTAAAGTCAGCATTTTGAATTTTGGAATGTCAAGGAACGTGTTCAGAATCATTAAGTCCAGTATTGGATGCCATGAATTGTCTTTTCTGGATACCAGGAAAAGTCTTGAATAAAATCCTTGTCCTTTTTCCTTTTCTGGTACTGGTTGAATAGCCCCCATATCCATGAGGGACATAACTTGTTTCTGGGCCTCTGCCCACTGGTTTGGTGGCAGATCCGGCCATCCATTTGGAATTGACAAAGTGTGGAAATGAAATCTGTACCCCTGGGATACTATGTTTAATACCCACTTGTCCTGGGTGATTAACTGCCAATTTTGAGCATGAGGTGCTAGCTTTCCCGCAAAGGGGGCTGCCAAAAGATAAGTGCTTGGAGATGATAAAGGGAAGTCACTGAGACTGCTTACTGTAGGGCTGTGCTTTGTTTCCTCCAGATTTGGAGGTGGCGGCACCCCATTGCTTTGACCTGTAAGAACCCTGTGATTGACAGCTGGAGCCTTTTGAGTGCCTGGGTTTGCCATGAGTGGCTCTGTTGGACACAGGAAAGGACCAATTTTTAGTAGGCCAGTGCCTACTGAACCTGGGTGGCTGCACTTGCAAGAAATCTTTCACAGTTTGCATAGATTTAGCTTTGTCTTCCATTTTCTTTAGAACCTCTTCTGCCTTATTACCAGAGTATCATGCTGCAAAGAGGCACCCAACAATTTAGCTTTAACATGATCAGGTAGATTTTGCTCCTTGAGCCAGGCATGCCTTCTAATCACAGATCCAGTAACGGCGGCCCTACAAGAGGCCTCCAAGGAATCAAAACCAATTTGCAAAGTATGCTTTCCAACCTGTTCTGCTGAGTGCAATAAATCATGTAACTCTATTTTCCACACAATCAGAGATCATCATTATTTTCTGTTTCAGTAAGCCCATAACATGCTGTTGATATTTAAGCATATGAAACTGGCAGTTTAAAGCCCTAACTGCCAAGGTTGCAGACGTATAAACCTTCTTACCCCATCTATCCAGCACCCTGGAATCTCTATCAGTAGGGGTAGGATTTCTGGCTGTAGAAGCCTTAACACCCTTGGGACCCTGAGAAATAGTCTCTGGATCAGCAGCAGGATTTTTGAAAAGACATTTGTGGGAATCAGGATCCCTGTAATATCTGTCTGGCTTTCTAGGGCAGGGAATCAGGAGCCATGCTTGATTCCGAGAACAATCATCAACAATGTCTAATACAGGAGGTATTGTCAAAGGCCTATGCTGAGGAAGAAGAAGGAAATCCCTAAGCCTCTTTTTTGATTCAGAGAAGTCCTGACTCTCCCAGTGAAAATGTTCCCATAAAGTATGCAAAGTCTCTCCAAAAGAGTAATCCTCAGGAGGAAATGCAGATGGGATGGATTCCTCTGCATCAGAATCTTCATAGGGTGGAATAGAAAATTCCTGATCAGAAGAAATAGAAACCTGATCTGAAGATACATAATCAGTGCCTTACCTAGGCCTCTTAGCGGGGAGGGGGTGGTTGGGGTTGGAAACCTCTGATCAAGGTAATTAAATCCTCAGCCATTTTGATAATCTGTTTTTAGGCATAGGGGCCTGAGCACTTGGCTCATGCATCGGTTTTTTAGACATAAAAGTTGTTTTTGACCTTGTTTTTGTTGTTGGCATCGGTTTAATGTAAAAATGTTGAGGCCTGAAAATACCCTCAGAAGGTGCCTGCTCAGTGGCTCTGGACTCATCCAAGGGAGACACATCCGCGGGTTCAATACTTTGCAAATCTCGCGGCATACCGGACTCCGAATGTGTCTCAGTAGAGGCCTGCAACTCAAAAGCAGTGGGTATCAGGTGCTACGAAAGCGCCTCACTGAGTACCGGAGACTGGCTTAGGAGAAGGTTCATCTGTTTTGGACCTCGACGGTCCGTCTCTTTTTCCTTGCGTTTTTTGTGAACTCCGGTAGTCTGATTGCTAACAGACGACATTTCAGGGAAGTTAAATCTTGAACCAAAATATTTAGAAGCAAAAATATACTGATGCTTAATAGTGCGTTGGTTAAATTTAGCACAAAACCGACAGCAAGGCACGTTGTGATCAGGGCCTAGGAAGGAATACAGTACAAATGAAAATCCTTATGAGGTATTTGCTTCCCACAAGTAATGCAATTATTAATTTACTGACATCGGTAAGGAGCAAGAAAAAGTTTCCCCAACGGGGTACTTAGCTTTAGTTTGAAGACTTCGGTTCTGAAACTCGAAAACGAAAATTTCAGGAGTCGGTCGACCGGCACTTGCGAACTGCTTCTGCTTTGGGCACCGCGCGGCAAGAAAGACGGATTAAAATGGTGTCGGCTGCATGTTTTATACCCCTGACGACCTGATGTCATGGAAAAGGAGACAGCAACCGACGCAGGACCCAAGACTTTGTTATTCAGGCCGACTTAGGGCAACCTGCCAGAAGATTACCCAAATGTAATGACTGCAACAGTGAAACACGAAGAACATGGACATTTGTATGGGAAGTCATCTCAACCTGTGCATGTTTCTTACGCCTTTGATTTGCCAGGTATAATTTTAAGGTAGAGAACCATTGTCAAAGGGTCTTGGGGACAAGGGACTGGCAGATAAATAGTCTCTGTAGTTATGACAGACAAACACTTATTACCACTGTAAGGAATTTGCCTCCTATAAGCACATTTTCCCCTCTTAGGTAACATGAGACAAAATACTCTCAAACTAGAAGGAAAATGAAGGGTCCCCAATGGGGATACTTATCTAATGGTTAGGGTGTTTACCTTACAGACACAGGGTTTGATTCTTACATGGAGTAATTAGCTAGGATTAAAATGGCCAACAAGGGCAGTTAGCCTAGTACTAATACATTAACTTATGAAAACAAAATGGATAGCTTGGCTGGCAGACCAAAAGTTCAAACGAGTTCAGTGTTTGGGCTGGTGTCAAGAAAGTTCCAAGGCAATTTGTGCCCATACATTCCTCATGTACTCCTTAACCTCTCCTGTACTTGGGTATGGAGAAAGAGAAAGGTACACAGACTGATATTCTGACCAGATGGATGGTTATCTTTGGCAGATATCCCAAAAGTCAGTAATACTGCAACACTGATCCAAGGAAGGATATACAATGAGCACAGCAAAGAATTTTGAATTGTATACAATGCGCTTCCAACAAGCCACATCACAGACTGTTCTTCAGTGATCATGTTTTCACAGGGGGCCTACCCCTAACCCACGCCACTCCAACAAAATATAGCCCCCTTTCTCTCAGCATTCCTGATGAATAACTGTGAAGAAAGTGAAAAACAAAATGATCACAGTAATACATTTCAATCTATTACTCACAGATACATACACTTTCCCAACAAGACACATCAATGGTCATTCAAGAGGGATTACATAACTACTACATGCTTTCACACATAGCTCACATACATGCATACATACATAGCCTGCCATTCTAAGCAAGCCATATCAGTAATCATTTCACTGTGATCACATTACCAGCCTATACTTTCATAAACTGACTGCCTCCAAAAGACAAACACTTTATGTAATCACCTCTGATGTGTGATTATGAAAGTGAATAGCCACAGTAATTTATTTCAACTTAATGTCATTCATAAAAAAAAACTTTTAGAATCATAAAAGCACTAAAGAATACATTAAATAAACCTTACTATGTATGTTTACCTGACATATCCCAAATTCACAGCAAGGTCTAGAGCTCTTTTGCTTCGTACTCCAGCCAAGCAAGAAAATATGATTGAATCAGACTTTACGGGCAGCTCTGCACCATACACTTCTCTGAAAATCTCTGGCTTCATTTGTAGAGCCTTCTCAATCTGGTCCACTTCAGAAAAAAAGAAACATTCAGTTACTGATTTTGTGTCAAATACTTGCAGCTAAGAAATGCCTGTCTGCAGTTAGTGTTGAGTTGAAATAAGGAGTTATGTAATCACAATAATGCTCCATCTGAGTTGTTGCCTCTCATTTGTTCTTCAGTCTGTGGGTTCGGATCCAAGGATCGGATTCGACTCTGCCAAATACTAAAGCTCTAGGATCCAAAATCTGAGCTCCCCCCCTACCCATAATGCTCCATTCCCCCTCATCCCTTCAGATCGTGTTTGCAGCACAAAATATGCATTATCTTACCATATAAATAAATGTACACACACACACACACATATATATATATATATATATATATATATATATATATATATATATATATATATATATATATATGTACACACACACACACACACACACACACACACACACACACACACACACACACACACACACACACACACACTGGATATAAAAGTGTACACACCCCTGTTAAAATGCAAGATTTTTGTAATATAAAAAAATGAGACCACAATAAATCATCAACTTTCCCACCTTTAATGTGACCTATAACCTGTACAATTCATTTGAAAAACAAATCTGTTAGGGGAAAAAATAAAATATATATGTATGCGCGCGTGTGTATATATAATAAAATTAAAAAACAAATACAATAAGCTGGTTGTAAGTGTGCACACCCTTAAATTAATACTTTGCTGAAGCACCTTTTGATTCAATTACAGCATTCAGTCTTCTTGGGTACACACCTGCCAACAATTAAAGAGACTCTGACTAACCCTAAATAAAGTTCAGCTTTCCTAGTAGGATTTTCCTGACATTTACTCAGTTGCCTGCTACATGAAAAGACATAGTTCGCAGAGGGCTTACAAAGCATCAAGGGGACCTCAATGTTGAAAGGTATCAGTCAGGAGAACGGTACAAAAATTTTTCCACAGCATTGGATATACCATGGAACACAGTCAAGACAGTCATCAAAGTGGAGAAAATATGGGACAAAAGTGACGTTGCAAAGAACTGGACGTCCCTCCAAAACTGATTAAAAGACGAGACAAAAACTGGTCAGGGGAGGTTTGCAAGAGACCCACAGCAACACTGAAGAAGCTGCAGGAATTTCTGGCAAGTACTGGTTGTGTACTACATGTGACAACAAATCTTGCGTATTCTCCAATTTCTGGACTATGGGGTAGGGTTGCAAGACGGAAGCCTTTTCTTACACAGAAAAACATCCAGGCCAGGCTAAAATTTGAAAACCAATACCATCAAGTCTCCCAAAAGCATGTGGGAAAATGTTTTATGGTCTGATGAGACCAAGGTTGAACTTTCTAGCCACAATTCCAATAGGTACGTGTGGCGCAAAAACAACACTTCACATCACCAAAACAACACCATCCCCAGGGTAAAGCATGGTGGTGACAGTATCATGCTTTGGGGTTGATTTTCTTTAGCTGGAACTGGGGCTTTAGTCAAGGTGCGGGGAATTATGAACAGTTCGAAATACCAGTCACTTTTGGCCCAAAACCTTCAGGTGTCTGCTAGAAAGCGGAAGATGAAGGGAAATTTCACCTTTCAACATGACAATGACCCCAAGCATACATCCTACCCAAGAAGACTGAATGCTGTAATTAAATCAAAAGGTACTTCAACAAGTATTAGTTTAAGGTTGTGCACACTTATGCAACCAGCTTATTGTATGTTTTCTATTTTTTATATTTTTCCCCCTAACAGATTTGATTGCTTTTCAATTGAATTGTACAGGTTATAGGTCACATTAAAGGCGAGAAAAGTTTTGAAATGATTTATTGTGGTGCCATTTTTTTATATCACAAAAATCTGGCATTTTAACAGGGGTGTGTACGCTTTTTATATCCACTGTACATATACAAACAAAAAGGCAGAGGAAGCCAGAAAGGAGTACTTCAGGAGCTCAAATAGGAAGGAAGTATTTATATACATATCCGCTAGGTCCTACAAGAAAGGTAGGGGGGATGGAGGGAGGGAAGGTTGAAGAACAAATTAGAGGTAACAACTCAGATGGAACATTATGGTGAGTATATAACTTCTTTATCTGAAGTCATTGGCTTCATTTGTTCATCAACATGTGGGACAGAATCCCCAGCTACAGAAAAAATTTGGGAGGCCCTCATGGAAGGATATTCCAGAGCACAGCAGAACCAAAAAACACCCTGTTCCTGGAAATAATGACCAGCTTGTAATGAGATATAAAGGTATTGGGGTTTGACCAAGTAGCAGCTCCACAATTCTCATCAATGAGAAGTTTAGACTAAAAGGCTGAGGAAGTGGACACAGACCTACTGGAATGGGCTCTAATCTGACAAGGTAAAGGAATGCCCGTTGTAGAACACACAAGTGCAATGCAGCCAGTGATCCAGATGGCCAGGGTCACCTTGGAAAATGGTTTTCCCAATTTGGCCTTCAAAAAGGAAACAAAAAGCTGATCAGACTTTCTGAAAAAAGAAGTTATGTACCTACCATAACGTTCCATGTTAGTTGCCTTCTTTCTTGCTGGTTGGGGATCGGAGTCGATCCTCGGCTCCAACTCAGCCATCTTCTATAGCTCGAGAGTTGTTTACTGGCTCGAGGCTACCACTTATCCCATGATGCCTACCGATAGCTACCCAGATCTCGCTTGAAATAGCTAACCCCAGACATAGCCAGAGAATAAACCTGTCCAAACATATAGGTTGAGTATACCTGTCATACTCTCTATGTCAGTAGAGGAAACAAACCAGAGAACACTCAGCCAGTGAAACCAGAACTCCTCTCGGTCCAATAGGACAGGGGGATGGAGAGTGGGATGCAAGAAAGAAGGTGAGATGAAGACAACTAAAGTACAGTTTTGTACCTACCACAAATGTAGATGTTCGAGTGTAAACACTGCTGCAGTCATTACACTTGGGTTATCCTGCCGTCAGGTGGTTCCTCAGTCGGCCTGAGTTCCAAAGTCTTGGTCCGGCGTCGGTTACGGTCACCTCCTCCCTGACATCAGTGCGACAGAGGTATACAAGATGCAGCCAACGCCATTTTGTTCAGTTTTTCTTGCCCCAGACGTCAGGTGCCCCCAAATAGGTAGGCAATTCAAATTGCTAATAAAACATACATTAGAAAAGCAAACAACAACTTTCAGTTACCAGAAAATACTCCCCATAGGTAGTAAAGGGTAGGAGGCATAAGTACGTACCAGCAAGTAAGAGGGGAAGGAGGGAGGGTAACCTGGACTGCAGCAGTGTTTACACTCTTAACGTCTACATTTATGGTAGGTACAAAACTGTACTATGTTCATCGTGTTACACTGCTGCAGTCATTACACTTGGGTGGAATCCCAAAGCTGAGGTAGGGCGGCTGGTTCTATAAGGTATTAGGGGTGGCTATAAGGCCCTGCAGCACAGCAGTGGAGAAGCCAGCTCTGGATTTGGAGTATAAAGGCAAATGGTAATGCTTGGTGAAGGTATGCACAGAACTCCATGTTGCTGCTTCCAAAATATCCTTGGTAGGTACTCCTCTGAGGTAGGCAGTTGAAGTGGCTGTTGCCCTGGTGGAGTGAGATCTAATGCTGCTAGGTACAAGTTTTCCATGGTGAGTATAGCAGAAACGTATACAATGTCCTATCCATTTTGAGATAGTCTGTTTTGAAATGGCTTTTCCCTGTGCTCCTGCAGCATATGCTACCAATAATTGCTCAGATTTTCTGAAAGCTTTGGTTTTGTTCAAGTAGAAGCGTAACTGCCTGTGAATGCCCAAAGAATGTAGTAGTCTCTCTCCTTTGTTCTGTGGTTTTGGATAGAAGGTTGGCAAGTGAATAGTTTGGTTTAGAGCCACACTTGATACCACCTTTGGCATAAATGTAGGGTTAGTTCTTAAAGACACCCTGTCCTGGTGGAAAATGAGGAAAGGTTCCACTGACATTAGTGCCTGTAATTCTGAAACTCTTCGTGCTGATGTTATTGCCAGTAGCAGAGCAGTTTTCCAAGAGAGGTATTTTAATTCTGCTGTGTTTGCTGGCTCAAAAGGAGGTAAAGTTAATTTTTCCAAAACAAAGTTGAGGTCCCAGGTTGGGGTAGGTGCTCTGCGGGGCGGTCTTATGTTTTTAGCCCCTCTGAGGTACTGTTTGAGCAAAGGATTAGAAAAAAATGATGGATCCGTGTTGTAATGAGCAGAAATGGCTGAGGCGTGGATCTTGATGGATGAGAAGGACAGGCCCTTGTCTGGCATCTCAGTCAAATATTGAAGTATCTGAGGAATGTTTGGGACAAGAGGGTCAAGGCTGTGCGCCTGGTTCCAGGCACAGAATGTCTTCCATTTATCGGAGTAGGCTTTCCTGGTGCTAGGCCTTCTGGCCTCCAGAATGACATCCATAACAGCTTTGGAGACAGGCACTGCTTGCTTGACTAAGGAATTCTCCATGCAGCTAGGTTTAAGGTCTTTAGCTGGCTGTGAAGTATCTGATTGTTGTGCCGTGTCAGCAAATATGGGATTTGAGGCAAAATCCAGCGTGGTTCTTGTGCTAAGTTCTTTAAGAATGGGTACCAGTGCTGGCGTGGCCAGTCTGGTGCAATCAGGATCATCTTTGGCTCTTCTTGCCTGGCTTTTACGAGTACCTTTGGAAGGAGAGGTAAAGGAGGGAAAGCGTATACTTGCAGGTTTTCCCAGCTGAATGAGAGGGCATCCACTTTCCATGCTTGTGGATGGTAAATCCTTGTGCAGTATTTCTGTAGCTGGCAGTTCACTGGAGATGCAAACAGATCTATGTCCGGGCTCCACCATTTTTGTGTTATCATTCCGAATATTTGTGGATTCAATTCCCATTCGTGGGGATCCATGATGTGTCTGCTTAGGTCGTCTGCCAGTGTGTTTTTCTCTCCTGGCAGGAATTGTGCTTGCAGATGAACTTTGTAGTCTAGAGCTGTGTTCCACAAGGTCATGGCTTGTCTGCAGAGGGGGTAGGGGTGTGTGCCTCCTTGCATGTACCACATAACTGTGGTGTTGTCTGTCTTTAGTAGTAGTTGTCCTGGATGCAGCAGGTCCTTGAAAGCTATAAGTGCATTTTGTACAGCTAGCATCTCTTTTTGATTGATGTGAAGATGCCTTTGCTCTGTGGGCCACTCGCCCTGAATACATTTTCCTGCCATATGTGCTCCCCAGGCGTAATCCGATGCATCTGTTGTCTGTGTTTGCCTGGCTGTGGGTTGAATAAAAGGCTGTCCCTTGTTGACGTGACAAGCTTGAGCCCACCATCGAAACTCCTGTTGAAGGCAAGGAATGTGGCCCAGGCCGGTATGACCCTGACCTTGAGTAGCATCTTACCCTCACCAAGAATGATGCCACAATATGAAGACAAGATGATCAATTTCAACAATTGGCTTAATTATTGGTGTCATTCAAAGGGGATCCAATGCCTGTCAGCCTGGGATGACATGCTCGACAAGCCACGATGCTTTGCTAGGGACGGCCTGCACCTGTCACCCCTGGGCTTTTGGATATTGGCAAAGGCTCTTGCTACCCCCATAGTGCCTTTTTTAGGCAAGGCTCAAAAGACAAACCCACCTCCATAGGTATCACAATGGATAAGAAACTAAGAGTAATGCTACTCATCGCCAGAAGTCTAAACCTCAAGATGCACGCACTCGAAACTCTCCTTAGCATGGAGAAAATCGATCTCTGTGCAGTAAAAGAAACCTGGTTCAAGGCTCCCGAGGGCACCCCAGCACTACCAGGTTATACCTCATACCATGCTTTTCGGCCCCAAAACTTGGACCGACCCACAAGAGGGGGAGTATCAATATTCGTCAAAGATACCCACACCTCCAGGTTGGTGGCACAGCACGAAGCATCAGAGACTATCCATGTGCAACTAACAGTGGGTAAAACTGCCTTCCAGTTTATAGCCTGCTACAGACCACCCTCCCTAACCCAGGAACCCCACTCGGCCTTCATGAGAACACTGGAAAATATGAAGGTCTCTCCAAACACCATTATATTGGGCGACTTCAACTACCCAAACATAGACTGGGAGCATTACTCTAGCTCCAACACCCTAGCCCAAAGGTTCCTAGAATTTATAAACTCAAATGCTATGGAACAACTTGTTACCACTCCCACAAGAATACTGGACCTGATCATCACCAACATGGGGACTCTATGCTCCAGACCAGAAGTTTATCCCTCACTGGTAAGATCAGACCATAAACTAATCTCACTGGATGTTCACATCCAGACACCACCCCCTGCCCAGAAAACCACAGTGAAAAACTTCTCTAAAGCAAATTTTAAACTCCTCAAATCTGAGGTGGAATCCTGAAAAGCCCCGGGGCCTGTGGAAAATACGGCCCAGACCGCAGAATCCTTTATAAACGCATTCTATGAACACCTTCAGGAATGCATGGATCATGCGATCCCAAATAAAACCAAGACCCAATCCTCCAAAGGCAGATGTCCTGTCTGGTGGACCCCAGCCATAAACAAGCTATACAATAGAAGGAGGAAGCTACTAAATGATAGAGCAAAATTCCAAAAAGGGAAGGCATCTCTGATCAGTATTAGCAAAAAACTATGGGCACTCATAAAATAGTCTAAGGCCAGCTTCGAGAGAAAAATTGCACAGTACACTAAGGATAATCACAAGGCTTTCTTTAGTTATGTTAGGAACCTGGGTGGTAATTCCCAGATATGCTCAGAATTAGTCCAAAATGACAAAAAATACACCGAACCCACAGACATTGCCAACATCCTAGCTGACAGGTTCAGCAAACCCCCCAAAGGGCAAATATCTATTCCAGCAGAGTGCTGCCCCCCTGACATCTCGGATGCTCAGGTAAGAGAAGCCCTCTCCAAAGCAAAAAACACAGCATCAATGGGACCAGACGGTGTCCCGGGCTGCGTCCTACATGAACTCCAAGAAGAGCTAAACCCAAACATAAAACTACTGTTCAATCTCAGCCTTACTACAGGATATGTACCCAAAGAGTGGCGTACAGCAACTGTGGTCCCTCTCCACAAAGGTGGTGCGGATCCTGGAAACTATCGCCCCATAAGTCTGACTAGCTTGGTCTGCAAAGCTATGGAAAGGATAATCATGGACCTCATAAATAAAGATATTGGGGACCTACAGACACTGGATCCTACCCAGTTCGGCTTTGTTAAGGGCAGATCCTGCCTCTTAAACCTGGTTGATTTCTTTGAAACAGTCACCAAGGCCATTGACGAGGGGAAGGTGGTCCACACAGCCTACCTGGACCTCGCAAAAGCCTTCGATACAATACCCCACTCGGGCATTATAGATAAGCTCACCAGCTTAAATATAAACCCCTATGTCACTAGATGGGTTGCAAACTGGCTCAAGGACAGAACCCACATGGTTAGAATTGCTGGAGCCATGTCAGACTCCAAACCAGTTACAAGTGGCGTCCCACAAGGCTCAGTCCTGGGACCTCTCTTGTTCAGTATATATTTCTCGGAGGTACAGGCCAACACGGAAGGACTGTGGCTGACCAAGTTCGCAGATGACTGCAAACTGGGCCATAATCGACTCTCCAGCCGCACAAGCATCCTCCAATAGGGCCTCATAGAAACAGACAACTGGTGCCAGAGCCATGGCCTCAAGCTAAACGCCAAAAGTGTATAGTCATCCCCTTTGGCAAAAACAAAGTGCCCACAAATTACCACATAGGTGGTAATCCATTAAGTACAGAAGAAGTAATTAGGGACCTGGGGACCCAAGTTGATAGCAATCTCTCATTTGACAACCACGTGGCCAAAGTGGTTAGAAAAACATTTTATATAGCCCACCTAATCATGAAGGGATTCACATCTAGATCAGGGACGCCATCGTGCCTCTTTACTCATCCCTCATCAGGCCCATAATTGAGTACAATGCCCCTTTTGGGATGTACCTTACCAGACACCTGCAGCAACTGGAAAGACCCCAAAAGTACCTCACCAAGAGGATCAAAGGGCTCAAACAGATGCCATATGCTGCCCGGTTAAAGAAACTCCAGCTCTACTCAGTGGCATACCACCTGTTCAGAGGCGATCTGTGCCTGACGTATAAAGCCATGTCCAACCCGGAATTAATGGACATGCTGCACCTCAGAAAATCCAAATCCTATCGAGCTACACGCTCGAGAGACTTGAACCTCAGCACTGAAATAAATAGGACATGCTGGAGGGACAGATTCATAACCCAGAGGCTCCCTTCACTCTGGAATAAAATCCCAGTCCAGGTTAGGCAGAGTCCCTCATTGACTCTCTTCAAGAGGAATCTTGATGAGTGGATGGGAGATCGTAGGTTTACCCCGGGTATGACTTCTGTGTCACTGTTAGACAGAGGCACAGTATACTAACCTCAAAAAAGGGGCATAGCAAAATTAATTTAAAATGGGTGGCGAAAGCCAAACACATTCTGGCTAGGCTTATAAATGCCCTAGGGCAGATAGCCTAGTATGAACCTATGAACTGTTTCCAAACTTTGACAGTGTTGAGAACATACACTCTTTAGGTACCATTGTAGTTTCCTCATATGCAGTCTGGCATATGGAATTAGTAGTATGCAAGATGCCATGTAGCCCAAGGCCTGCAGAATTTTTCTTGCAGGGAGTTGGGTCTTTGTTGCCATCAATTGAAAGTATTGAGTCAGTTGTCCTTGTTTGTCTGGCGTGAGATAAGCCATCTGGGCCGTTGTGTTCAAGCTGGCACCCAGGAATATTATCTGTTGTGAGGGCACTAGTTTTGATTTCTTTTCGTTTACTGTGTACCCCAGGCAACTTAATAATTTTTTTACGAACGCCACATGCATTAGAAGAATGTCTTTGCTCTCTGCTTGAATCAGGCAGTCGTCCAGGTATGGGTAAATTTTAATTCCTTTTTGCCTGCAAAATGCAATTACTGGTGCCAGGCACTTTGTGAAGACCCTGGGCGCAGTAGATAAGCCAAAGGGCAGTGCAGAGAATTGATAGTGCATTGAACCAGCTAGAAATCTGAGGTATCTTCTGTAATTTTGTCTGATAGGGACATGCAAGTATGCCTCCTTGAGGTCCAAAGTCAAAAGCCAAGCTTTCTTGCCCAGCATGGGAAGAAGCTGCTGTAGTGTCAACATTCTGAATTTCGGAACATCCAAGTAAGTGTTTAGAGAAGAAAGATCCAGAATGGGTCTCCAGGCTTTGTCCTTTCTGGGAACCAGAAAGAGTCTCGAGTAAAATCCTTGTCCTTGCTCCTGTGGTGGTACCTTTCTAATAGCTCTCATGTCCATGAGTGCTGTAATTTGCCTTTGAGCCTCTGCCCATTGATTTGGTGGCAGATTTGGCATTCGTTTTAACCTTGGCGGAGTGTGGAAGTGGAACCTGTAAACTTGAGATACAATGTTGAGAACCCATTTGTCTTTGGAGATGCAATGCCAGTTGTGATAGAAAAGTGCCAGTTTTCCTCCTAAGGGGGCTGCCAAGAGAGAGCTGTTTGGCAGCTGTAGTGGGAAGTCATTGAGGCTGTTTTTTATAAGGTTGTGGCTTGTCTTCCCCTTCTTTCTGGCCTGGTGTACCCCATTGTCGAGGCCTGTAAGGACCTTGTGCTTGACCTCCACCTCTTGGACGTCTGTATCTGCCCCTTTGAGGTCTGTCTGTGACTGGAAAGGAACAATTTTTTGTTGGCCAATTTCTGCTAAAACGAGGAGGCTGAACCTGTAAGAAATCCTTCATTGTTTGCATAGATTTTGCCTTATCCTCCATCTTCTTTAATACCTCCTCTGCCTTAACTCCAAACAGCACATCCCGCTGCAAAGGTGCATCCAATAATTTTGCCTTAACATGATCTGGTAACGCATGTTCTTTTAACCAAGCATGCCTTCTAATGACACTAAGTGCTGCTCTACAGGAGGCCTCTAAGGAATCAAATCCACACTGCAAAGTATGTTTCCCACTTGTTCAGCTGCATGCAATAAATCCTGCATTTCTTTAAAATTAGGAGGATCTGAATCTGGAAGCATCTTTTCTTTCAACTGAGACATCAAAAATTGCTGATATTTTAGCATGTGAAACTGGCAATTTAAGGTTCTCATTGCTAAAGTTGCAGACGTATATACTTTCTTTCCTCATCTGTCTAATGCTCTGGAATCTCTGTCAGAGGGAAAGTACAGTTGTGTACACTTAACATAAATGTAGATGTTCGAGTGTCTTCACTGTTGCAGTCATCACTGTAGGGTTCTTCCTGCCGGCAGGCAGTCCTTGGTCGGCCAGAATCCCAAAGTCTGGGTCCGGCGTCGGCTGTTCAGTCATGCTCCCTGACGTCAGAGCGCTAGGAGTACAAAGCTGCCAGCCGATGCCATGTTCTCCAGTTTTTCTTGCCCCAGATGTCAGGTGCCCAAAAATGAAGGCTAATAGTAAAACAAAAAAGAAACATACAACAAACTCCATACCCTGAAGCAAATACACCTCAGAAGAAAGGTGAAGCAGGAAACCACACTAATGAAAATATAAGAGGGCCAGGAGGGAGGGTAACCCAGACTGCAACAGTGAAGACACTCAAACATCTACATTTATGGTAAGTGTACACAACTGTACTATGTTCATCGAGTTTCACTGTTGCAGTCATCACTGTAGGGTTGAATCCCAAAGCTGAGATAAAGGGTGGTGGTTATAGAGTAGAAGGGGCGGCTAGAAGGCCCTGCAAGACTGCAGAAGCAAAGCCTGCCCTAGACTTAGAGTAAAGAGGGAGATTGTAGTGCTTAGAGAAAGTATGCACTGAACTCCAAGTTGCAGCTTCCAAAATATCTTTGGTAGGTACTCCCCTGAGAAAGGCAGCTGAAGTAGCAGCAGCTCTGGTAGAATGAGTCCTAATTTTTCCTGGGATTTGCTTTCCATGATGAGAGTAACAAAATCTGATTCCATGAGCAATCCATTTAGAAATGGTCTGTTTTGAAATAGCTTTGCCTTGGGAATTTGTTGCATAAGAAACAAACAGTTGCTGTGTTTTCCTGATATCCTTGGTTCTGTCCAGGTAAAAACAAAGTTGTCTGTGTACATCCAAGGAATGCAAGATCCTTTCCCCCTTATTTTGTGGATTAGTGAAAAAAGTTGGCAGGTGAATAGTTTGATTTAAAGCCACTTTGGAAACCACTTTCGGCATGAAAGTAGGATTAGTCCTTAAAGACACCCTATCTTGGTGAAAAATAATATAAGGTTCCACAGCCATGAGTGCTTGTAACTCCAAGACTCTCCTGGCTGAAGTCAAAGCCAGCAGAATAGCTGTCTTCCATCATAAATACTTAAGATCAGATGTGGCAGCAAGCTCAAAAGGAGGCAGAGTGAGTTTTTCCAGAACATAGTTGAGGTCCCAAGCAGGTATGGGTGGTGTCCTAGGGGGCCTTAAATTCTTTGCTCCTCCGAGATATTGTTTCAGAAGTGGATGGGAAAAGATTGGAGGATCTGTATTGTAATGTGCAGAGACAGCTGAGGCATGAATTTTTATGGAGGAGAAGGATAAACCCTTATGTAGCATGTCTGTCAGGTAAAGCAAAATCAGTGGGATGTTAGGAATGAGGGGATCCGAATACTGAGCATGCATCCAGGTGCAAAATCTCTTCCATTTACCTGCATAAGATTTTTTAGTGCTAGGCCGTCTGGCTTCTAAAATGACATCCATGACCTGTTTGGGAAGAGAAGGATTAATCATAGACCCTGAGTTCGCCAGGCTGCCAGGCTGAGAGTTTTGACATGAGAGTGCAGAACCTGGCCCTGGTGTTGGGACAAAAGATTTGGAATCTGAGGTAAAATCCAAGGTGGCTCTTGGGATAGATTCATCAGTGTTGAGTACCAAAATTGACTAGGCCAATGTGGGGCCAGTAAAATCATCATCTTGGGCTTGTCCTGCTTGACCTTTAATAACACCCGTGGAAGAAGAGGTAGTGGCGGAAAGGCATACCTAGAGAGGTTTCTCCAACTGAATGATAGTGCATCCACTTTCCATGCTAGTTTGTGAAATGTCCTTGTTCAAAAAATATGTAACTGGTGGTTGAGGGGGGATGCAAATAGATCTATGTCTGGGCAGCCCCAGGCTTCCGTAATCATCTTGAATATTTGGGTGTCTAGCATCCACTCGTGTGGGTCTGACAGGTTCCTGCTCAGGCTGTCTGACAGAATATTTTGTTTCCCTGGCAGAAACTGAGCTTGTAGATCCACTTTGAAAGCTAGAGCTGTGTTCCAAAGAGTCATGGCTAGTCTGTAAAGGGGGTAGGAGTGTGAACCCCCTTGCTTGCTTATGTACCACATAACTGTGGTGTTGTCTGTCCGAATCAGTAGTTGTCCTGGTTGTAGAAGATCCCTGAAAGCCAAGAGGGCATTCTGCACAGCTAACATCTCTTTTAAATTGATATGTAGGTGTTTCTGATCCTCTGTCCAAAAACCTTGCAGACCTTTTCCCTGCAAGTGGGCTCCCCATGCGTAATCTGAGGCGTCCGTGGTTAACACTTGGCTGGCTGGTGGCAGACTGAAGGCTTTCCCTTTGTTGTGAAGAGATGCCATGGTCCACCAATGGAATTCCTTTTGTAGACAAGGCAAGACAGCAATTTGTGCGTCTAGACTGTGGCAATGCTGGGACCATACACTTTTTAGGTACCACTGTATTTTTCTCATATGTAGTCTTGCATTTGGTATGAGAAGGATGCAGGAGGCCATGTAACCCAAAGCCTGCAGGAATTTCCTTGCAGTAAGCTGAGTTATTGATGCCAAGGTTTTGAAAGTTGAAGCCAGCTGCAGTTGCTTTTCAGATGTCAGGAATGCCATCTGGGTTGTTGTGTTTAGAAGAGCACCCAGAAAAGTTATCTGTTGTGTGGGTGTCAAATTTGACTTTTTTATGTTCAGAGTAAATCCCAGGTACTTGAGAAGATTTCAAACAAATTCCAGATGCTGGAGTAAGACATCCTTGCTGTCTGCTTGAATAAGGCAGTCGTCCAGATAAGGGTAAATTTGAATTCCCTTGAGTCTGCAATAAGCTACTACTGGTGCCAGGCACTTGGTGAAGACCCTGGGCACAGTAGACAAGCCAAAGGGCAGCGCAGAGAATTGGTAATGTTTCGATCCGGCCTTGAACCCGAGGTATTTTCTGCACTCCTGTCTGATTGGGATGTGTAGGTAAGCCTCCTTTAAATCCAATGTCACCATCCATGCATTCTTGCACAACATTGGCAGGAGCTGCTGCAGAGTAAGCATCTTGAACTTTGGTATGTCCAGGAAAGTGTTTAAGACTGACAGATCCAGGATGGGTCTCCATGAATTTTGCTTTCTGAGAACTAGAAAGAGCCTTGAGTAAAAACCTTGGCCCTCATAGCCATGAGGGATCCCATCTCTGACCATTGGTGTTTTGGAAGGTCTGGCCATCCATTTGGTCTTGGCAAGGTATGAAAGTGGAATTTGTAACCTCTTGAAACTACATCCAGAACCCACTTGTCTTGGGTTATGCAAGTCCAATTTTGTTGAAAAAGAGAGAGTTTTCCTCCTAGAGGGGCTTCCAGGAGAGAAGTTCCTGGAACCATGCAGGGGAAGTCATTGAGCCTGTTTTCTATAAGATTGAGGTCTGTCCTCTCCACCCCTGGGGGTGGAAGCAATCCACTGCCTAGGTCTGTAAGAGGTCTGTGCTTGGGCCCTCCCTCTGGAGCGCCTGTATCTACCCCTCTGAGGCCTGTCCGAGCTGGGAAAGGACCAGTTTTTAGTTGACTAATTTCTGCTAAATCTTGGGGGCTGAACTTGTAAGAAATCCTTAACAGTTTGCATGGATTTTGCCTTATCCTCCATTTTCTTTATCACCTCTTCAGCCTTAGAGCCCAACAAAACATTATGCTGAACAGGTGCATCCAGTAACTTTACTTTCACTTGATCAGGTAAGTTTTGTTCCTTTAACCAAGCATGCCTTCTAATGACTGTGCCAGAGGCAGCCGCCCTGCAAGAAGCCTCCAAGGCATCAAAACCACAGTGTAAACCATGCTTCCCAACTTGTTCAGTGGCATGCATCAAATCATGCAATTCCTTATTATCTGCACATGCAGTAATGGTATCCAGCTTTTATTTCATAACAGACAGTAGAAATTGCTGATATTTTAGCATATGAAATTGACAATTTAAAGCCCCAATAGATAAAGTAGCAGAAGTGTACACTTTTTTGCCCCATCTCTCCAAAGCTCTGGAATCCTTATCTGTCGGAATAGGGTTTTTAGCAGAAGCTTAGGACCCTGAGAAATGGTTTCTGGATCAGCAGTAGGATTTTTGTAAAGGAACTGGTGGGAGTCAAGGACCCTGTGATATCTGTCGGGCTTAGCAGGGGCTGGAGGAAAGGAGTCAGGAGTTAAATTAGCCTCAGAAAAGGCATCATCCACAATATCCAGAATAGGAGGAATAGCCAGGGGTCTATGTTGGGGAAGAAGAAGGAAATCCCTAATCCTTCTCTTAGATTCCGAGTACTCCTGTCCTTCCCAGTGAAAATGTTCCCTCATGTCATGTAAAGTTTCCCCAAAAGAAAAATCCTCAGGGGGAGAAGCTAATGGAATGGAATCCTCAGCATCAGAATCCTCATAAGAAGGGAAAGAATATTCCTGTTCAGAGGAAGACACTGAAGAAACAGATGCTTGATCAGAAGATTCATAATCCAATTCTTGCCTTGGCCTTTTTTTTGGAGGGGGATGTGAACCCCTAATCATAGTTAGTAAGTCCTCCGCCATTTTAAGTAGCTGTTTCTGAGATTTGGGTCCCGGATCAGAAGAGGTCTGGGCTGGTGTCTTAGATTTAGAAGGAGTCTTTGCCTTTGTCTTCGGCTTTGCCTTTATCAGAAGCTGTGTAGGCCTGAAAACCCCCTCAGAAGCCGGTACCTGCACAGCGGCTCTGGACCCATCCGAGGGAGCATTGTCCAAAGGTCCTGCAACTGGAGTGCCCAAAGGCCTAGTTGGCTCCTCGTGGGAGTCCGTTTCGGCAATCGGTTCTGAAATGGCTGACGTCAGGGGCTGCAAAAGCACCTCACTGACGACGGCCGAACCTGTAGCTGGCTCTGCTTGTAAAACGTCGTCTGATTTGGACCTCGGAGGCCTGTCCTTATCCTTGCGTCATTTGTGAACTCCGGTAGTCGGAAGCGTGTCTGACGACATTTTATAATTAAATCGCCCACCAAAGTAGTGAAAAGCAAAATCATATCTTCGCTTAATCGTACGCTGGTTAAATCTAGCACAAAACCGACAACTAGCTACGTCGTGGTCAGGGCCTAAACAAGGAATACAGTAAGAATGGAAATCCTTAGGAGGTATTTGCTTCCCACAAGAAATACAATTATTAACTTTTTCTGACATCGGACTGAAGCAAGAAAAAAAGTTTCCCTAATGGGGTACTTAGCTTTGAGAAGAAGAAGAAAGTCTTCGGACTGAAGCATGAAAAAATATCAGGAGTCAGCCGACCAGCACTTGTGAACTGCTTTCACCACACGGCAAGAAAGACTGGAGAACATGGCGTCGGCTGGCAGCTTTGTACTCCTAGCGCTCTGACATCAGGGAGCATGACTGAACAGCCGACGCCGGACCCAGACTTTGGGATTCTGGCCGACCGAGGACTGCCTGCCGGCAGGAAGAACCCTACAGTGATGACTGCAACAGTGAAACACAATGAACATCTGAGTTTTTTGCTGATGAGGCCTTAATCCCTTTGGGTCCCTGAGAAATAGTTTCAGGGTCAGCAAAAGGGCTTTTATACAGAAATTTGTGAGAGTCAGGGACTCTGTAATATCTATCAGGTTTAACTAGGGCTGGAGGTAAGGAGTCAGGGTTTAGCTGGATTCAGTGTACACATCATCCACAATATCTAACACTGACGGAATAGCAAGGGGTCTGTGTTGAGGCAATAAAAGGAAGTCTTTGAGCCTTTTCTTGGATTCTGAGTAATCCTGGCATTCCCAATGGAAATGCTCCCTCATGGTATGTAAGGTCTCCCCCCAAAGGAGTAGTCCTCAGGCAGAGAGGCTGATGGAATTGATTCCTCAGCATCAGAATCCTCATAAGGGGGTAAAGAATATCCTAGGTCTGAGGATGAATCTGAAGAAATGGACACCTGGTCGGCAGATTCATAGTCTGCATCGTGTCTGGGCCTTTTATCAGGAGGGGGATGGGACCCACTGATCAGGGTGTGTTTCTTAGGCATGGAAGCCTGTCCTGGAGAATGCTGTATCTGTTTCTTTGTTTTTAAGGGGGCCTTAGACTTAGAAGAGGGTTTAATGGTTAACTGGGTAGGTCTGAAAACACCCTCTGATGCTGTGGATTGCTCGGCTACTTCAGTTGCCTCAGAAGGGTTAGTTTTGATAGGCTGAAAACCTAGAGCGTCCGAAGGCCCAGCCAGCTCCACGTGGGAGTCAGAGGTGGTCTGTGGTTCTGTGGAAGCAGTAGTCAGGGGCTGCGTAGGCGCCTCGCTGAAAACCAGAGAACCGGCGACCGACCTAGCAGAGGCCTCGTCGTCAGTTTTGGGTCTCGGATGCCTGTCCTTGTCTTTGCGCTTTTTATGTATTCCGGTCATCGGAAGTTCCGACGGCATGTTGTAATTGAATTTTCTGCCAAAATAATGTCGGGCAAAATCAAGCCGACGTTTAATAGTGCGCTTGTTGAACCTAGCACAAAACCGACAACCAGTGATGTGGTCTGGGCCTAGGCATGGAATACAATAGGAGTGGAAATCCTTATGAGGTATTTGCTTCCCACAAGAAATACAGTTATTAATTTTTACTGACATCGGTCTGAGGCAAGAAAAAGTTTCCCCAACGGGGTACTTAGCTATGTAGAAGACTTTGGTTCTGGATTCAGAATGAAAATCTCAGGAGTCGGCCGACCGGCATTTGCTTCGGGCACCGCGCAGCAAGAAAGACTGAAGAAAATGGCGTCGGCTGCATCTTATATACCCCTGTCGCACTGACGTCAGGGAGGAGGCGACAGCAACAGACGCCGGACCAAGACTTTGGAACTCAGGCCGACTGGGGAACCGCCTGACGGCAGGATAACCCAAGTGTAAAGACTGCAGCAGTGTAACACTATGAACATCATGGAACGTTATGGTAGGTACATAACTTCTTTATGTTGTCTATCTCGCCTTCGTTCTTGCTGGTTGGGACAGCATCCCTAGCACCTACAATCCTGGGCGGCTCACTACAATAGACTCTTCAGAACAGTGGAACCAAAGTCAGCTCTGCTCCTGGAGACCATATCTAGCTTGTAATGAGAAATAAAGGTATGAGGATTTGCCCACATAGCAGCTGCACAGATAGAATCCATGGCCAACCTAGATTGGAAGGCTACAGAGGTGGCCAAGGCCCTAGTAGAATGACCTTTTGGTTTGATAGGTAACTCTTTGTTCCTTAATTGATAAATGAAAGTAATAGTGTGAGACAACCACCTGGATAAGGTCACCTTGGAAACTGGAAGACCTTGTTTGCCTAGAGCTAGAGCATAGGAAAGGAATAGTTGGTCCGACTTCCTTATTTCCTTTGTCCTGTGCAGGTAAAAACGCAATTGTCTATAAACGTCCAATTGGTGTAATTTGTACTCTGCCTTGTTGGTGTGGTTAGGGAAAAACAAAAGAAAGTCTATAGATTGGTTTAAATTATTTTCTGAGCAGACATTCGGAAGAAACAAAGGATTAGTCCTCAGAGCAACCCTGTCCTTATGAAAAACCAAGTATGGAGGATAAACACATAGTGCCTGAAGTTCAGAGACGCGTCTGGCTGAAGTAATAGCTACCAGAAAGAGGGTCTTCCAAGATAGAAACTTAATGGAGCAGGACACTGCTGGTTCAAAAGGGGGCAGAGTTAAGGAAGTTAGTACCAAATTAAGGTCCCAAAGAGGAGGGGGATCTCTCACTGGAGGCCTAAGGAGAGTGGTACCTCTTAAAAAAGCTTTACAGAGCTTATGAGACAATGTTTGAATTTGACAAGCCAATATGAAAGTTAGAAATGGCCGCTAATTGAACCATGATTGTAGCAGAAGCGGACCCAGAATGAAAAAGTTGTGCTAGGAATTCCAGAATTTCGTGGACTGGGGCTGAAAAGGGATGTATGTTCCTAGTCTCTGCCCAACAAGAAAAACGTTTCCATTTACTAGCATAAGTTTTTCTAGTTGTGGAGTTGTGAGAGGAGACAGTAATCTCACGTACAGCCAGGGAAATGCTAGGAAGCCTGGCTAAGGTTGGAAGTGGACCAACCAAGCTGTGAGCTGGAGAGTTTGAAGGGATTGATGCAACCCGCCTGATTGATGAATCAGTAGGTTTGGAATCGGATCCAGAGCCCAAGGCTGATCAAGAAGGTAATGGTGGAGGAACGGGAACCATATCTGTCGAGGCCAGTAAAGGGCAATGAGGATCATTTTGCAACCCAACGATATTGCTTTCTATATGAGTTTTGGAATCAGGGGAAATGGAGGAAAGGCATAAAGAAGTCCCTGAGGCCAATCGTGGACTAGAGCGTCTCTGGGTGAGTGACCTAGAAGCGGAACAAGGTGCTGCATTTGCTGTTGGAAGGGGGTGGCAAAAATATCGCAGCAAGGCTGTCCCCATTTGCAGAAGATAAGATCTGCAACTTCCTGATTCAGAGACCACTCGTGAGGCATGAGGATAGCTCTGCTGAGCCTGTCCGCTATGATGTTGGATCTCCCAGGGATGTGCTTGCAATCAGAAAACATTGGGAGGAAATCGCTCACTGTCACAGTCTGAGTGCTTCACGACACAGGGGGTAGGACCTGGTTCTGCCCTGCTTGTTGATGTACCACACCACTGACATGTTGTCTGTTTGAATTGCAATGGTCCCAGAAGGAAGAGAGTCCTGAAGGGCTTGCAACGCTAGCAGCATGGCTCTCATTTCTAGGACGTTTATGTGCAGATGGTACTCGTGAGGCTGCCAAGTGCCTTGGACTGTCCTGCCCTGATAATGCCCCCCCCACCCTCTCAGGGAGGCGTCTGTGGCTACTGCAGGGAGCTGAACGAAGGGTCTGCCCTGAGTCACTAGTGGGGAGACCATCCACCAGGAAAGGTGCCTTTTGCATGCTTCTGTAATCATGATCATGTGAGACATGGGCAGCTGCTGGAAAGACCACTGTGTGAACAGAAGCCACTGAAGGATCCTCATGTGAAAGCGGGCCAGTGCGATTAGAGGAATGGCTGCTGCCATGGAACCCAGAGTTTGAAGGACGAACCTGACTTGGATTCTTTTGCTCTGCATTAGAATTTGTACTTGCTGGCGAATTGTAGACACCCTTTCTGGTGGTAGCCTTGCGGACATGTTCCTTGAGTCTAAGTCTGCTCCTATGTAGGTGATAGACTGATAGGGCAACAAGGCAGATTTTTCAAAGTTTATTGTAATGCCTAGCTGGGAGCAGATTGTGATTATGTAGTCCCTGGCTTGTAGAAGTTGATGCTTGGTAGTAGCAGTGAGGAGCCAGTCGTCTAGATATGGAAACACCTGGAATCCTCGATGTCTCAGGTGAGCCGTGACCACTGCCATACATTTGGTAAACACCCTGGGGGCTGTGGTGAGACCAAAGGGCAGAGCTCTCAACTGGTAATGACTGGCTCCCAGCCGGAAGCGAAGAAATCTCCAGGAGCGCCTGTCCATCTTGATATGGTAGTACGCGTCCTGAAGATCTATCGAACACATCCAATTGTCCTGACCCAGAAAGGGTAGAATGGACTGTAGAGTGACCATCTGAAACTTTGTTCTTTGTACAGACCTGTTTAGTCTGCTGAGATCCAGAATCGGTCTCCAGTCCCCTGCCTTTTTTGGTACCAAAAAGAACCTTGAGTAAGTTCCGGATCCGTGCTGGTCTGCCGGGACTTCCTGGATGACTCTTTCTAGCAGTTTTGAAACTTCTATTACTGCTTGGTCCTTCAGATTGGGTGGAACATCTGGAAGGGATTTCCTTGATGGTAAAGGGGGTTGACAGAAGGGAATTTTGTAACCTCCGGATATAATGGACCGTACCCCAACTGTCTTACGTTAAATTTTGCTAGGCTTTTGGGTACAGTGAAAGTCTTCCCCCAACTGCCTCCAGAGGTGAGCAGCCGGGCAACCCTTCAGGGATGCTGAAAGGGCTTATCAGAGAAAGATTCTCTGTTGCCCTCGTTCTGTGGACCCCCTCTGCCACGAGGGCGGCGTCTGTTATCGTTTCCCCCTCTGCCCCTGGAGGAAAAATTGTTACGTGTGTCAGGCAAGGCTCCCTGGGATTTTCGGAACCACATTTTGCCACTCTTCTGACCTTTGGGGTACGGTCTAGAAGGAGTGGAAAAATGGACTCCCATGGCAGAGAGAGTCTTGCCTTCTTGCTCACACCTAGTCAAAGTGTCTTTCACCTGTGGTCCAAAAAGAAAGGAACCAAAGGGGGTGTTGGTGAATGACGCTCAAAAGGGTTCCGCTAAATTACACAGCCACAAACATTAATGCCTCCTAAGGGCCACACCCGTACCTGCGGCTCTACTTGCACCATCGGCTGCATAGGAAAAGAGCCTCATGGAGAAGTTAACTACAGAATTAAGCATCACCAGCTGGGAAGCTACTTTAACTTGAGCCCCCTCAGCTGATGGATCTTGAAGGGTATCTCCGAGCTCTTTAAGGAGATCCCTCTGAAGCCGGGTAAAATGACATAAGTAGTTCAGTGACCTCATAGAAAAAGTCGCTGAAGCGAACATTCGCTTCCCGTATCTGTCCATGGTCCTAGACTCCTTGTTAGGAGGATGGACAGATGAAGAGGTCTCTGCTAACTCTTTTTTGGTGGCTGCTGCTACCACCATGGCATCAACAGGCACACCTTTAGTAAGGAACTGCTTATCCTGGGCTGCTGTGATGAATTTACCAGGTCTCCTCAGAGTTGATTCCACTGTTTCTGGAACTGACCAAGGCTTTCGAGCCACCACTGCCATAAGTGGATCGAAAGGCGGAGAAACCCAGGAGGTGGAAGGTCGGGAACTGAACGCATCCAGAAATACAGACTCATCCTCGGTAGGGGATAGGGGATTCCAGTTCCCCCTCTGCTTAAGCATTTCTAAGATGTCCGAGAAGGAAACCTCTTCAGAGGGGGATCTCCGGGACCCTTCCGAATCATCTAGGTCTGTATCAGAAGTGACAGACTCAGGGGAGTCAATGTGCTTCCTCTTGCACTTCTTACGAGGGTCTCCTCTGAATGATCAGGGGAGGCCTCGGAAGAAGAGGAAACACCCAATGGGGTGCCCTGGAGCACCGGTTCCCTACGCTTAGGGTCTGGAGGAGGAGCAGAGGTTGGCACAGGCACTACAGGGGACGGAGCCGGTGGGGCCGATAGTGGAGCTGACTCAGTGGCCAGCACACTCCTCATGACATCGAAGGCGTCCCTGCCATGATGCAGAGAAAGCTCCGGTTCCGAGGAAATCGGAATCTTTTTCCGCACTAAGGGAAATTGCTCCAAGGCCGATGTAGGAGCAGAGCTCACCTGTGCCGAAGCTCCGAGAGGGAGAACGGGGTCGGACAAGGGTCCGATGCCACTCGCCTCCTCGGAGCAGACGAGAGAACCCCGGCACCCAGATCCCTCGACAGACGGCACCACCAAGGGGATCGGAGCCGATGTCGGAACCGAAGGAGATAGAGTTATCGGAGCCGACAGTTCCACTACTCGAACTCCGACTCCAAACTCATTGGAGTCGGAGGAGGAACATTGATAGAAGTGGACGGAGCAGACACCTGTTGAGGAGGTCTGGACAACATCTTGGCACGTGCCTACAACTTTACCAACCTACTGACCACTCGCTCCACGTCGTGATCTGACAGCCTAGAGGATTAAGAGGAGTGAGAGAATCGGTGACTGCGCTCGCTCTGAAGCAAAGGAGACCGAGGAGCCGAATGTAACGATTCCAGTGAAGGGGACCTCAGCCTCTTGTGGCTCCGCGAAGGCTCCGAAGTTTCTGATGGAGCCGACGGGGAAATAGTCAGCCGGAACCGAAGTAGAAGGTAGTGTCTGAACAGAGGATGTCTCTGAACTTGGAGCCGATGGCTTGGTAGATTTAGGGGATTTCACAGGCTGAGAGCTCTTGGCCAGTGAACCCTGGGGTTTTAAAAGACCCCTAAGAATAAGCTTATTCTTACGCTCCTGCAGGACTCCTGGACTAAAGGCATGACAGGCAGAACAAGAGTCATGCAGGTGTATAGCGCCTAAACAATAGACGCAAGAAGTGTGCCCATCTGTCAGAGACATATTCTTACAGCATGAGTCACACTTCTTGAATCCAGACACTTTGGATTCCTTTGACATCCTGAAAGAAGGAAACAAATACAACAGCAGCTACCAAAGCAAAATACAGTCTACACAAAAAACACACTGTACTACAAGACTATAGCTAAAGTTTTTTTTTTTTTGTTTTTTTTAATAGGAAAGCCTCTAACTTAAATGGCTAGCCTATGAAAGAAAGGTAGAAGGAAAGCCTCTAACCTAAACGACTAACCTGACAAAAGGAAGGGGGGGAGGGGTGGGGGAGAACTCTCTAAGTTAAACGAGTTCTACAAGGAAAGGAAGGAATACTACAACTAAACACTAGCTATCACAAAAAACAAGACTAATCATTAACAATAAAACACTGTTGTTGTTGTATTTTTCGTCTTTTCCCGGTTAGGGGTCGCCACAGCGGAACTCCAGTCCGCTAATGATTGGCAGTAGAGTTTTACGTGCCGAGTTGCCGGCCCTGATGCACAATCTTCAACGAACGGACGCCCATTCACGCAGGTCTCCACACAGAACACGCTCTAGCTGAGAATCGAACAGGACAACATTTTACTGTGAGGCAACAATGCTACTGCAGCGCCACCACCGCAGTGTACTGAAAATATAAAATTCTAGAGTAAGAAAGTTATACAAAAAAACTTTATACGAGCCTGAGCCAGAAAAACGACACCTCGCAGCTGAAGCGACAAACGAGATCTGGGTAGCTATCGCTAGGCATCATGGGATAAAGGGTAGCCTCGAGCCAGTAAACAGCTCTCGAGCTGTAGAAGAACGACCCCCAACCAGCAAGAACGAAGGCGAGATAGACAACTTAACATTATATATTTCTGTAGAAACTAAGCTGTCTGTGAACATCCAGCATATGAAGTTGATACTCTCCTT
This sequence comes from Protopterus annectens, assembly GCF_019279795.1. Classification (NCBI taxonomy): domain Eukaryota; kingdom Metazoa; phylum Chordata; order Ceratodontiformes; family Protopteridae; genus Protopterus; species Protopterus annectens. The sequence goes on from NC_056725.1 coordinate 1,138,810,959, forward strand.
CGTTCTGGAAATTAGGAAAAAAATACAGGGAGATTAACATCCTGATTTACATTGGCCTCAGAAGCAACCTTGGGCAGAAAGGAAGGGTTAGTACGCAATGCAACTCTGTCCTTGTGAAAAATTAAATATGGAGACTTACAAGATAAAGCCTTTAATTCAGATACTTTTTTTACCTGAAGTGATGGCCACTAAAATGATGATCTTCCAGGTCAAATGCTTTAAATCAACTTTAGCAGAAGGCTCAAAATGAGGAGAAACTAGAGCTTACAAAACCATAGTAAGGTCCCAAGGTAGGGCAGGATCCTTAAGAAGGCAAAGAAGAAAGTTACCTTTTAAAAAGGCCTTGCACAACTTAGACGAGGCCAGAGAGAGTGAATTTTCCACAATGTGAAAGCTGGAAATGGCCAACAATTGCACTTTCTCCGTAGAGAAGCTAGCTCCATTATGAAAAACAGATGCCAGAAAATCTAAGACAGCAGAAACAGGAGTTGTAAAAAAGTCAGTTCATTCTGATGAGCCCAAATGGAGAACCTCTTCCACTTGTTGTTATATATTTGTGTTTATATTATGCTGTCGAAAACTCCTGTCAACAGCGTAATAAGACATGAAAAAGTCGAAACCCCCGAACATCGAACACACACACACACACACACACACACACACACACACACAAAAAAAAAAGAAACACGCAAACACAACACAAATTGCTCTATGCAAGGGGGCAAGCCCCCCTCACCCCCCACTACTTAAATATACCAACTCCGAGATCGCACTACATTGCAGTAAATGGAAATTTCCCCTTACGGAGATTTCCGTTTACATGCGTGATGACTTTTGCTTTTGACATTTTGGTGCCGACAATATCAGCTTCGATATTGTTGGCCTTTGACAGGGTGAAGTAGACCCATATATTTTCCTAGTGGACAGTTTGCAGACTGCAATTAGAATCTTCCTAACTGGGGAAGAAAGTCCGAGAGTTATAGCAATCATTGGAACTGGAGTAACCAAGCGGTTAATTGCAGGTTTGGAAGACCTGGGTGGACGTGTCCTGATGGGTGGGACAGAAGATCTGGAGAGGGATCCAAAGTCCAGGGTGGGCAAACCAGGTGAGACCAAAGGAAAGGAAAGGCCAAAAAGAAGCAATGAGGATTACTTAGCACTTCAACCTCTGAGATTTTTACAGAAACTTGGGAATGAGAGGAAGCGGAGGATAGGCATAAAGCAGACCGGGTGGCCAAGCATGGACCACAGCATCTCTCGGTGACTATCCCTGGGAAGGGATTAGGGCAAAGAACTTGCTGCACTTGGTGTTAAAAGGAGATGCTAAGAGAGTGAAGCAAGGTTGACCGCATTTCTGAAAGATCATATTTGCCACTGAAGTGTTTAAATACCACTTGTGAGGCATCATAATGGTTCTGCTGAGCTGTCCCGCCAGGATGTTTGACTTCCCCAGAATGTGCATTGCTACGAAAAAGCAGTTGGAAGAGGTCACCCACTGCCACAACCTCATGGCCTCTAGACACAAGGGGTAAGACTTGTTTCCTCTTGTTTTTGACACACCAGACCACTGACATGCTGTTCATCTTAACTGCACTGGTTCCACTCAGAAGAGAGGATGAAGGGCTTGCAACACAAGCACCACCACTCATTTCCATGACATTTATGTGCAAATTTGTCTCTAGAGAAAGGACCACGTGCCTTGGACTGTCTGTCCCAGATAATGCCCACCCATCCAAACGGGGAAGCATCCATGGTCACTGTGGCGCTTGGAGGAGGAAGGATGAACGGTTGACCCTGTTCGGTTCCCCAATTGGAGCCACCAGAGAAGAGATTGTTTGCATGCTTGAGAGATTTTAATCGGACGATTCAGTGGATACCAAAGAAAAGACCATTGGACTGCCAAGGTCCACTGAAGCACTCTCATATGAAGGCATGCTACTGGAACAAGAGTAATCGTGGCAGTCATGGACCCCAAGGCTCTTAGGACAAGACTTGCTGGCGAAGAAGGAACAGCCAAGATTTGCTTGATATGAATTCTCAAGGTGGAGATTCTTTCTAGAGGGAGAAGAGCTAAAGAATGAATGGTATCCATGCAGGCCCCGATGAAATCTGTTATCCGTTCTGGTTGAAGGTGACTTTTTGGCACTGATGGAGATGCCCAAGGTTGAGGCTAGTTGGAACAGACAGTCTCTGGCTTTCAGGAGTCGATGCTTAGTGGGAGCAGTTAGAAGCCAATTGTCCAGATAGGGAAACACCTGGAATCCTCGCAGTCTCAGGTGAGCTGCCACTACTGCCATACATCTGGTGAACACCCTGGGGGCTATGGTGATACCAAAGGGAAGTACCTCTGAACTCATAGTGATTGGCTCCAACCCGAAAGTGGAGGAACCTTCTGGAGTGCCTGTTCATCTTGATATGACAAGTACATGTCCTGAAGGTCTAAAGAGCACATCCAGTCATCCTTTTGCAGGAAGGGCAGAATGGACTGAATCATGACCATTCGGAACTTTGAGCTGGCTACAGACTTGTTGATGGCCGTAAGGTCCAAAATGGGCGTGAGGTCCCCTGTTTTTTTTCTGAGCACTAAAAAGAATCTGGAGTAGATGCTTGATTCGAGCTGGTCTAAAGGAAAATGTTGGATGACACTCTGTGAGCAGCTTTGAAATCTCTAAGGCTGCAACCTCCCTTTGGTTGGGTGGGACATTGGGGAGGTTCTTGTTTGGAGAGGGATTCAGGAAAAAGCATATGGAATAACCTTTGGATATAAACAAACACTCACTGATCATTTGTGATGGCTTCCTAGGCTGCTGGGTGTAATGACAAACATCCCCAGACTGCCTCCATAGATGAAGAGTCGGGAAAACCTTCAGGATCACTTATTGGGCCAGTCTGAGAAGGTATCCTGAGACCCTTGGTTCACTGGACTCCCTGTGACACAAGAGCAGCACCTGCCATTAGAACCATTTCCCCCTCTGCCTCTGGAGTGATGATCTCCCTATTAATCCTGAAAAGGACCTTGAGATCTTCGAAACCACAACTTTTTAATCCCAGGCTGGTTCCTGGAAAAGGCCGGTTGTGAAGTAGCAAAGTGGATTCTGAAGGCAGACAAGGTTTTTCCATCTTTTTCACTTTGGGTGAATGCGTCTGACAGTTGGACCGTCAAAA